>NC_134353.1:41442852-41790352 GCF_048569485.1 Anomaloglossus baeobatrachus | reverse complement strand
GATACTGTGCAGAAGGGCAGATTGCACAATACCCAGTGACGACCTGATAGGCTAGGGCGTCACATATGTGTGTATGTATGTATGTGTATGTATGTGTATGTGTGTGTATGTATATATGTATATGTGTATGTATGTGTGTGTCTGTGTGTGTATGTATGTATGTATGTAAGTGTGTGTATTTATGTATGTGTATGTGTATTGGTATCATAGCTGTGATTGGTTGCTATAGGCAACAAAGGATATTCTGAGTATAAGAAGCCTATGTGTGAGGTAAGATGAGACAGGGAGAGAGACGGATAGAGAGGGACAGAGAAAGACAGACAGACAGAAAGACAGACAGGAAGAGAGAGAGACAGAGAAAGAAAGGGAAAGACAGAGACAGACAGCGAGGCAGAGCAAGACAGAGAGAGAAACAAAGAGATAAAGAAAGAGAGAAAGGCAGACAGGGAGAGAGACAAAGAGACAGGGAGAGACAGACAGACAGAGATGGATAGAGAGAAAAACTTAGAGAGAAACAGAAACTTTAAGAGATGAGAAACAGACAGAGAGGCAGACAGGGAGAGAGACAGACAGAGATAGAGAGAGACAGGGAGACAGAGAGAGAGACAGACAGAGAGTCAGACAGAGAGAGAGACAGAGTCAGACAGAGAGACACAGACAGGGAGAGACAGACAAAGATAAAGACAGGGAGACAGAGAGAGACAGATAGTGAAAAAGACATAGAGAGAGACAGACAGAGAGAGAAACAGAGACAGAGAGAGACAGACAGGGAGACAGACATAGTGGGAGAGTGAGAGAGGGAGAGAGACAGAGGGACACTTACTAACTATCCTGGACAACGCCGGATACTATCGCTAATAGTCAATAGTCTATAATAATAAATAATAATAAGAATAAATAAGAAATCTGTACAAAAATAATCTACTGATATGTCACAGACACACAGTTGAAATCCACATTAGTGTAATTTTTTTTTCTTTGACTTTTTCTTTTAGCTAATCCCTTAAAGGGGTATTGCAAGTAAATCAAATGATATCACCTACCCACAGTACAAGTGGTAACTACAAGATTGGTGGGTGTCATTTATTTCTTTGATGGAGGTAGAATGTGATCAAACATTGATTCTAGCAGTATTCTAGTTAGATCATGGACTGTATTATATAAATAACATGTTAGCAAGTCGGTTATATGAGTTTTACCATTTTTTATATTTAAGCAAATGTTGAATCTGGAAAAAAACATTACTTTAATTTAGATTTTTAAGAGGAGCAGTAGGGAAGAACAACATTTCCACCATTTTATTTATTTTTTATATTTTGCTTCTTTTATGTCATGCATAATTTGGTTCACGTAATGAAGTTTATTGATTTCAGTGATCATGCATATTTAATGTTGCATCATGGATTTTCTGGGATGTGTTACATACGTAGTTTGCATTATTTCTACGCTGTCTCATGGTGATGATGTTGCTCTAAATCCGCGAGTGGTACTGACAGCGTTTATATAAAAACTTTATGTCGTACACACCTACAAAACAGACATAAAAATGGCACACCGACGTAAAAAAGTACAAATGGATGCAATACTAATATATAAAAGAGATATACAGAACACAATATGGGTGGAAAATATATTTTTTTCCCTGGATGACCTGTGAACCCATCCCTATTCTCTCTTTAAGGCCGCTTTACACACTGCGATATCGGTACCGATATCGCTAGTTTGGGTACCCGCCCCCATCTGTTGTGCGACACGGGAAAATCGCTGCCCGTGGCACACAACATCGCCCAGAGACATCACACTACTTACCTGCCTAGCGACGTCGCTGTGACCGGCGAACCGCCTCCTTTCTAAGGGGGCGGTTCGTTCAGCATCACAGCGACGTCACAGTAGCGTCACTGAACCGCCGCCCAATAGCAGCGGAGGGGCGGAGATGAGCGGGACGTAACATCCCGCCCACCTCCTTCCTTCTGCATAGCGGCCGGGAGGCAGGTAAGGAGAGGTTCCTCGTTCCTGCGGTGTCATACGGAGCGATGTGTGCTGCCGCAGGAACGAGGAACAACTTCGTTACTGCTGCAGTAACGATATTTGAGAATGGACCCCCATGTCACCGATGAGTGATTTTACACGTTTTAGCGACGATGCAAAATCGCTCATAGGTGTCACACGCAACAACATCGCTAATGCGGCCGGATGTGCGTCACAAATTCCGTGACCCCAACGACAACGCATTAGCGATGTCGTAGTGTGTAAAGCTCCCTTTACTCTACCTGCCACTGATCCTGGACTGATTAATCCTTGCTCTCCTGGTTTTTGACCCTGGATATCCAACTTTTCAAGTTCCTGCCTCCTAACTCTGTCCTTGGTTCTGATCCTCTGGTATTGATCTGGCTAAACTACTTTTCCTGCCAACTCACACTATCAGCCAGCAGATTCTCCATGAATGTAACCCATGGGCTTTCAAAGTGGAGGCCAGATCACTATTTTAAAAGGTGAAGACCAAAGTGATCCATATGACCTGCCAAGTGTAGTAGCTGGTGTCAAGACTGTCCGATTTTCTGGAATTACAAGAACAATCCCTTGACAAGAAACTCTGTGACCTGTGTGGATTTAAATAGGATAAAGAAAAATATTTTTTTCACGGATAACTGATAATGGAGGTAGGATCAAAATTGTTAACATCAGTGAGGTCACTAAGTAAAACAGGAATTTAAGGCAACTTCGTGAAATATGAATTTATTTCTGTGCTAAGTTTTAGTATTCTGTCATATCCCTGTCTGAACACACTCCTACTGCCTGTGCATCACGACATCTGAATTGCGTTCAGGATTTTACCATGTGCAAGTGTGGCACCCCTGAGGGTTCAGTCGCCACAGAGTATTGCACCCAAATTTGGGTGTAATGCTAAAGCCGGATTCTGAGGAGGTCAGTCCCGGTTTCACCACTTACACACTCAAATACACACCAGGGGTCGCCGACAGAGAGGCATTTATAGGATGCCCTCAACAGGGGCCCCAGTCCCACTAGCTTAGGACCTGGGAGGGGGGGAGGTGCAGCCAGCAGGGGGAGTCAGGAGCCAACATTACAGTTAGGGAGTTCTCCAGCAGGAGATCAAGGGAGCAGACATGCCTCACAGGTGCTACGGTGGGAAGGAGGAGAAAGTTCACAAGGTTACCGTGCGAAGAGTGAATCTGCTCCCCTAGGAACTGATGCCACACAGGGCGGCAGGACCCTAGGGAAGATCATACTTCCGTTGGTTTTCCAGAATCTGCCTGGACGGTGAAAGTTTCAAGCTTCCCCAACCACACAGAGTCCGACAGTACAGTGCCATATAGGATCTGGGGCCTCACATCAAGCTGGACCCCACATCGGAACCATGGCACCTGCATATAGGGACAAGAGTACATCTCGTGAAACACAGAGTCCTCTCGTAGCTTGAAGCCAAGGGGATCCACAGCACAGGCGTTACAAGTAGGAGACCCACTGAACACTAAACTCGACTGATCTCTGACGGGTTCGGGTTCGAAAGAGCCCATCATAGCAAGTGACCGGTGTTACCTGGGTCAGCGGCATCGTAAAAAAGTGATTAAACAACCTCTGACTCTTTCTTACCAGTACTGCTGCTATGACTGCCGCCATTACTACTCCCCTCATCTTCCTTCCTGGGGCCCGCTACACCTGTGGGGAGCGATACCACCCATAGCTGCTACTACCATCTGCCCTGGAGGACAGCGACAGCAGCGGTGGCCCATTCCCTGGCCACATACCACAGGTGGCGTCACAACAAACACCTCACCACTACCCCCATCACCCTATCCCCAGCCATCTTCTGTACGCCTCGGCGCAATGTAGCCGGGCTAGGCTGCCCGTGACAAGCGACAGTCGACGGCCCAGCGACGAGTACGTTACCCGCCTTCCCCGTGGTGCGCTACTCAAGGACACCTTTTCAAAATCTCTGTGCTGTCTCTCCTCGAGTGTGGTTTGTATGGGTTGGGGATCTATTTTTCTGTTACAGAGTTCCAAATATTTTTCTTCCTTTCCCACAATCATAAAATTACATAATAAAAAATTTAGTACAGTGTATATTTTAGCACCTGTTCTGGATCAATTCTTTGCTTCCCTCACCTCGGTACACTAAACTCTTGTGCTCTACACTTGGATTTGAAGGTGGCCCAGCATGCTCCCATGGGATCATCTTGGTGGGCCAATATTAAGCTCACCAAGAAATATAGCTGAGTCTTAGTATTAAGACATATTGTTCCTAAGTCCTGTCTGACTGTGACTTCCAGTACCTTAACTACCTGTCTGCCTGTGGCTTCCAGCACCTCAACTACCAGTCTGCCTGTGATTCTCAGTACCTCAGTTTCCTGTCTGCTTGCAGCTTCCAGTACCTCAACTACCAGTCTGCCTGTGATTCCCAGTACCTCAGCTTCCTGTCTGCCTGTGATTCTCAGTACCTCAGCTTCCTGTCTGCCTGTGATTCCCAGTACCTCAGTTTCCTGTCTGCTTGCAGCTTCCAGTACCTCAACTACCAGTCTGCCTGTGATTCCCAGTATCTCTGCTTCTTGTTTGCCTGCAGCTCCCAGTACTCAGCTACATATCTGCCTGTCGTTCACAGTACCTCAGCTTCCTGTCTGCCTGCAGAACCAGTGCTTTTTGAACTTCCATGGCTCCAGTCATTGATTGGTCCACAGACCAGATTACCCAGTGGGTCCATCTTGGTTTCACTATTGCCTCAAAACTCTACCTCAATCTCATCCTGAGAGATTAGGCCTAACATTTACTGCCTCCAGTTTTCCTGTGCCCTATCTGGTGTTCACTGCTATCTTCACCAAGCTTAGGGGTACTTTACACTCTGCGACATTGCTAGCATTTGCTGGCGATGTTGAGCGCGATAGCACCCGCCCCCGTCGTACGGCTTATATGTGGTGATCGCTGCCGTAGTGAACATTATCGCTACGGCAGTGTTGTCGCGGGCGGAGGAGGGGACGCTGCGCTCTCCCACTGCTCGGGTCCGGCCACTGCTGCTGCGGCTGCTGCTGCTCGGTGGTGGCTCGAGTGGTGGCCGGATCCCGGGGACTCGAGCGGCGTTCCTCGCCCGTGAGTGAAAAGGGGATTGATTGTGGGGATTTATTGTCCGTGACGCCACCCACGGTTGTGGTGATATTGGTGACACCACCGCTGCTCTGGACGGGGATCCCGGGAGCAGTGACAGGGAGCAGCTTTGATGTTAGTTCTCCCCTCCGTGGGTAGGGGGCTGGTTGTCCCGGGGCCCGGTAATGGGGTAGGGGCCTGGTGAGGTGCAGGGTCGCGGGGGCAGCGCTGTGCCGCACGGCACGGTGGTACTCACTCAGTCAATGATGAGGACACAGTTCTCGGTAAAACAGACGGCTGGATGGATGGGTCCCACTGACGGCTGCGGTGTTGTCTTTCCCGGCAGGTTGATGGTGACTGCCTTTCCCTGCACCTATGTACGGTAGATGGTTCCAATGGGTTCCCACCGGTAACCCGCTCCCCAGCTTGGATATGGGCTGGAGGAGCCCCCTTTTTGCCCGCAGGCTCTGGCCCTGAGAAACGGTTGCCTTGGCGGTGGCGGTGTCTCCCTCTCCTGGTTGGATTGTTGCCTTCTGTCGGGACTTGGCTGTTGGGAAACCCAGGAGGTTCCATTCACTAACGAGTTTGGCAAATTCACAGCGACTCCTAGCCTTGCCGGGGTCCATAAGCCCCTGCCTGATGGTGCTGGCTTCTCCTTGCGTACCGGTCCGGTACCGCCGGGCCACCGCCCGTCCACGGTCCTTACGGTAGACTCCGATAGGCCTCTCCTGCAGACGGTCACCACCGTCTGCCAACCTTGCTGTACCGCCCGGGCCACACACCCGGACGCTGTCAGTTAGTTGCTCCACTACCACTTTCCTTCCTCTCACTCTCACCTCCAAAACTAAACTGTCTGTTTTTCCCGCCTCCAGGACTGTGAACTCCTCGGTGGGTGGGACCAATCGCCTGGCCCACCCCCTGGTGTGATCATCAGCCCCTGGAGGAAGGCAACAAGGGTTTTGTGTGACTTTGGTGTGCCTGCCCGGGAGTGTGGGGTGTGTTGGTGTTGTTCTCTGTGGCCCCTGGCTTGTCCAGGGCGCCACATTCCCCCTTAGTTAAATGCAGACCGTCCGCGGGCTGCCTATCCATCACCGGTTTTATTTTTCACGAACTGGAAAATATGAAAAAACAGTAAACACATTACAAATATAATAACATCTTCCCACATCGGGAGGTACTCTTATTTAAACGGTGCGTAACGGTTACGGCTTCCGCTCTCTCCCACCCAAGCAACCTGGCCCTGATGCTGCCCCTAAGCAAACAGGCAGCACCCCTTGACCCCAGTCCTGCACAAGTTGCCCGAGCGGGTTCTGTCCTTTTCAGGGGACCCACGTCCATGGGGAACCCCTGAAACCCCCAGAGGATCGCCACCGGTTCCGGTGGTGGCTGGGCCCCAGCCTGCTCCACTGCGGGCCATTCCTCCAATCTGCCTCTCCGGAGGCGGTAATGGTGGAAGCCATGAAACAACATTATTTACAAGCCACTAAGTTTGTGGTTGCCCTGCTAGTTCTCGGGCCTATTCATAAGGAGTTCCTCATGCAACTTGTGAAACAGTCCCCACGGGGACAACGGTGCCGGCAACGACCGGTTCTAATCAAGGCTTCAATCAGGTGACATCTCGGTTAATTAGCTTATCATTCTTTCAAAACTTTAAACGGTACTTTGCTGGTCCCAACGGGAGACAACTGCAACGGCACTCCGCTGCTCTTACTCTGATTCTTCGGCCTCGGTCGGGGGAGGGGGCGCGGTACACACTCGGGCCTCATTGCTGCCCCTCAGCTTGGCGTCCAACGCAAACCACCCCCTCTTCCCGCAGTGCCGGGTGTATTGCACCAGGTCTCCTGGCATCAGGTTACGGCCTGGGTGCTCTTCCGGCAGGTGGGCATTAACATCCCGCCGGGCTATAAAGACTTCGGCCTCCAGGCCCGGTTCATAGATGAAACCATAGCCCCGGCGGACATCAAACCGCCTCACCTGCCCTTCATACAGCGGGCCCTGGACGCGGAAGGTTGCCTGGCGGAGGCTCTCCTTTTCCCGGATCGTACGGGCCACCAACTCCGCCTTCTTCCTTTCCCTTTCCGCAATCTCCGGGCCCAGCGGTGTCGGCTCCCTGTCCCAATACGGAGCTGCTGCGAGCTCCGGCACACGGGTCGGGCCCCGCGAGACCTTCTGGACACTGCCCACCACTGGCAATCTGGGTGGAAGGTCCCACGGTGACTTGGCCTGGGGTGCTGCCTTGCAGCGGCAACCCGGCGCAACCTTAGCCGAGGTGTGGGGGATGGGCACAGGGGTCCTCTTCCGCCGGGCCTCCTGCACGGAGCGGCTGGTCGACTCCGGTTCGGGGGAAGCTTCTCGTAATGCCTCCGGTTCAGGCTTCTGCACCTTCTAGGGCAGCACTTCCGGTTGGTCACTGGCTCCGGCTACAGGTCGATCCGCCGGGACGGACGTGCAGGGTACCGCTACCGGTTGCGGGGGTAGCGGGCCTAGTGGCGGGGTCACGGCAGCCGATACGGGTAGCGAGGGAGGTAGCAAGGCGAGCGGGTGTGGGCCGGGCCCCTCAGCCACGATGACCGACCCACTAGGGGTACAGGGGTGTGGGTCACTCACCCTCCCTTCCGAAGCTCCCTCTTCCTCGCGTCTCCACAAGGTCGCTATAACCTCCGCCATGTCGGCCTCCCACTCCTCCAAGAGGAGCTGCATATTGACCTGCAGCCGTTGTTGCAGCTGCACGGTCCGGATCTCCACCCACGCCGCTGTTCCAGGCGCGGGGGCTACGGTGCTACGGGACGGCATATACATCTTGCTGGCGGCCTCTCCCAGGAACAAGATGGCCTCAGGGTCCTGGCGTCCCTGCTTTTATAGCCGCGGGCTACATGCGGCCAGACGCCATCAGTCCCCCTTAGTCTCTTTCCGACTCCTCCTCTACAGGGGCGGTGTTTTGGCCTTCGCGCCTCCACTACTCGAGGAGACGCTTGAGCGGGAATTTTTCGCGCCCAAGATGGCGGCTTCGGCAAATTCTCAGCCGGACACCTCCGGCAATAACAAGGCGCACCTCTACCCAACGGCAGAGCGGTAGGATCCTGTTCGTGACGCCAAGTTGTCGCGGGCGGAGGAGGGGACGCTGCGCTCTCCCACTGCTTGGGTCCAGCCGCTGCGGCTGCTGCTGCTTGGTGGTGGCTCAAGCGGTGGGCCGGATCCCGGGGACTCGAGCGGCGTTCCTCGCCCGTGAGTGAAAAGGGGATTGATTGTGGGGATTTATTGTCCGTGACGCCACCCACGGTTGTGGTGATATTGGTGACACCACCGCTGCTCTGGACGGGGATCCCGGGAGCGGTGACAGGGAGCAGCTTTGATGTTAGTTCTCCCCTCCGTGGGTAGGGGGTTGGTTGTCCCGGGGCCCGATGATGGGGTAGGGGCCTGGTGAGGTGCAGGTTCGCGGGGGCAGTGCTGTGCCGCACGGCACGGTGGTACTCACTCAGCCAATGATGAGGACACAGTTCTCGGTAAAACAGACGGCTGGATGGATGGGTCCCACTGACGGCTGCGGTGTTGTCTTTCCCGGCAGGTTGATGGTGACTGCCTTTCCCTGCACCTATGTACGGTAGATGGTTCCGATGGGTTCCCACCGGTAACCCGCTCCCCAGCTTGGATATGGGCTGGAGGAGCCCCCTTTTTGCCCGCAGGCTCTGGCCCTGAGAAACGGTTGCCTTGGCGGTGGCGGTGTCTCCCTCTCCTTGTTGGACTGTTGCCTTCTGTCAGGACTTGGTTGTTGGGAAACCCAGGAGGTTCCCTTCACTAACGAGTTCGGCAAATTCATGGCGACTCCTAGCCTTGCCGGGGTCCGTAAGCCCCTGCCTGATGGTGCTGGCTTCTCCTTGCGTACCGGTCCGGTACCGCCGGGCCACCGCCCGTCCACGGTCCTTACGGTAGACTCCGATAGGCCTCTCCTGCAGACGGTCACCACCATCTGCCAACCTTGCTGTACCACCCGGGCCACACACCCGGACGCTGTCAGTTAGTTGCTCCACTACCACTTTCCTTCCTCTCACTTTCACCTCCAAAACTAAACTGTCTGTTTTTCCCACCTCCAGGACTGTGAACTCCTCGGTGGGCGGGGCCAACCACCTGGCCCACCCCCTGGTGTGATCATCAGCCCCTGGAGGAAGGCAACAAGGGTTTTGTGTCTGACTTTGGTGTGCCTGCCCGGGAGTGTGGGGTGTGTTGGTGTTGTTCTCTGTGACCCCTGGCTTGTCCAGGGCGCCACAGTGTCACACGCACATACCTGCTTTGCGACGTCGCTGTGACCGATGAACCGCCTCCTTTCTAAGGGGGGCGGTTCGTGCAGCGTCACAGCGACGTCACAGCAGCGTCACTGAACCGTCGCCCAATAGAAAAGGAGGGGCGGAGATGAGCGGGATGTAACATCCAGCCCACCTCCTTCCTTCCTCATTGCCGGCGGCCGCAGGTAAGAAGAGGTTCCTCGTTCCTGCCACACATAGTGATGTGTGCTGCCGTAGGAAGGACAAACAACATCATACATGCAGCAACATCGCTAATTGGGAAGAGGGGGGCATGTCACCGATTAGAGATTTTGAACGTTTTTGCAACGATTCAAAATCGCTCATAGTTGTCATACGCAACGACATCGTTAACGCGGTCGGATGTGCGTCACCAATTCCGTGACCCCAACGACATTACTTTAGCGCTGTTGTAGAGTGTAAAGCGGCCTTTAGTCTGCTTCCTGATCTGTCTTAATACTGTGCGATTCTCTTTCTCCAAGGCATGGAGCCACCCAGAAAGAGAGTTTATCCTCTCTCTTCCCGAGACTGAGGCCTACTTTAAAGAGAATTTGGAGAAGGGATTTATGCAAAAATCTTAAAAATCTTCATCCCCAGCTGGTAAAGGCTTGTTCTTCTTTAAGAAGAAAGATGGCTCCCTGAGACCATGAATACTCTATCGGGGCTTGAACAAAATCACTCTGTAATAATTAATTACCCCTCATCTATAAGTTATTCAAAAAGTTTAAAGGTGCTATGGGCTTCACTAAATTTGACCTGCATGGTGGTGCTCATAGCTTAATCCGCATCAAAGACGGCAATGAATGGAAGAAAGCATTCAACACCGGCAATGGTCACTATGAATATCTGGTGATGACTTTCGGATTATGCAATGCATCGACTATGTTTTAGCACTCTATGAGAGACATCTTTCATGATGTCCTGTATCAATATGTTTTAGTCTATCTGGATGACAGACTAATCTTCTCCAGAGACTTGGACTGTCATCACTTTCGTTCTTGCTCGGTTCTAATGAGACTGCATCAAAATCTCTTCCATGCCAAGTCGGAGAAATGTTTATTTAAGCCTCGAAATTGCCATTCCTCAGTTAATATAGCTAATATGCTAATTTAATTTCTTCTGGTCGTGTTCGTATGGACCCAGAGAAAGTGTCCGCCATATTGGATTGGCCACAGCCAGTCGGTCTCAAGGCTCTCCAAAGATTCCATGGTTTGCTAACGACTACTGCCAGTTTAATAAAAACTACTCTCAAGTGGATGCCTCACTAATGGCCCTAACTAAGAAAGGCGCTAATTCCCAGAACGGGGCAGAATCAGCTGTTTGAGCCTTTCAAGAGCTCAAGTCTTGTTTCTCTATTGCTCCTGTCCTTCACCATCCAGATGTAAGGTAAAAACAATAATGATATATTTAATCCATATAAAACCAATAAAATCCAAATGATTAAGAACAGGACATCCTGGCAGAAAAATAAACACTTTCCTACGCACTTTGAACTGATAAGGCTGAACATTTCTTAGCAGGAGCATAACATGCGCAGATGTTCCAGACAAGCCTGCGCAAGAGGGGAGCCTGCTGACGTCAGCGCTTGTTTGGATTTACATTGCCGCTGTCCAATCAGAGGTCTTCAGCTGACGCTGGTTAACCTCTCATGTTGGCGCATGGCAGTGACGTCAAGATGTGGGACAGTATTACTGGAAGAAGCCCAGGATAAAGGAGATTATTATTATTAGAAGGATCCCAAGATAGGGGACTTTATACTAGGAAGGGGCCAAGGATGGATGACATTATTACAGGAAGGGGCCAGTATCAGGGGCTTTATTATCGGAAGGGGCTATAATGGCGACATTGTTATGGGATGAGATTGGGATCAGGAACAGGAAGGGGCCAGAATGGTGAACATCATTACATGATTAACTCCTGCCGCCTCCAACTCGAAAATATTTCCCGTATTCCTACATTTCTTTCCCATGAAGCTACGAGAACACTAGTGCATGCCCTTATTATCTCCCACATGGACTAATGCAACCCTTGCTCTGTGGCCTCCCTTCTAACACTCTCGCACCCCTTGTGTGTCAGGGCTCTTTATATCACTGAAAGCACTTGCAGATACCTGTGCAAATTAGTTTGGAAGGTGTGTCCAAATAAAGGCAAGACTACTTAAGAAGGCTGTTCCACATTATTAAGCAGCCTACATTTTTTGCCAAAATGGGAAAGAAAAAGGATGTGTTGGCTGCTGAGAAGCAACAAATTGTGGAGTATTTAGGTCAAGGCATGAGTACAATCAACATTGCCAAGACACTTCATCGTGATCATCGCACAATCAAGAAGTATGTAGCTGATTCACAGCACACACGTGTGCACGCTAAGGAAAACTTGAGGACTCTTTCCAACAGGCAATTGCGTCAGGTTAAAAGAGCAGCTACTAAAATACCTTGTCATAGCAGCAGACAAGTTTTTGAAGCTTCTGGTGCTTCCAACGTCCCCCGAACAACAAGATGCAGGGTCCTTCAGAGGTTTGCAGCAGTGCGTAAGCCATCCTGTAGACCACCTCTATCCACTGCACACAAACAGAAACGGTTCCATTGGGCCAAACGATATATGAAGACTGACTTCCAAACTGTTTTGTTCACCGATGAGTGCCGTGCAACGCTCAATGGTCCAGATGGATGGAGTGGAGGATGGCTGGTTGATGGACACCCCATGAAAACACGGCTAAGGCACCAACAAGGAGGAGGTGGAGTAAAGTTTTGGGCTGGAATCATGGGAAGAGAGATTGTCGGCCCCTTTAGGATCCCTGAAGGGGTAAAGATGAACTCCATAATCTATGTGGAGTTTCTAAAACAGCACTTCCTGCCATGGTTCAGGAGGAAGAACCATGCATTCCGCAGCAAGATCATTTTCATGCATGATAATGCACTGTCTCATGCTGCAAATAACACATCTGCATCTCTGGCTGCTATGGACATAAAAAAGGACAAACTTATGGTGTGGCCACCATCTTCCCCTGACCTCAACCCCATTGAGAACCTCTGGAGCATCATCAAAAGGAGTGTCTATGATGGCAGGAGGCAGTTCACATCTAAGCAACAGCTCTGGGAGGGTATTCTGTCCACATGCAAAACAATTGAAGCACAAACCATCCAAAAACTGACAAATTCAATGGACGAGAGAGTTCAGAAGCTTCTTTCAAACAAGGGGTCCTATGTGCAAATGTAACATCACCTAGATTTAAGTTTTGACTTGAAAACTGTTTGATTTCATTTTGTAATAAGCTGATAATGCTTATAATTTCACAATTGACCATTTTGTTTTTCAAAATAAAAATAAAAATGTTGAAAACTCTGCTGTGCATAATAATTTGGAACATGCATTTTGAGTGCATTTTGAGTGTTTATTATTTTTAAAAATATACTGTTTTCATAGGCAGTTTGATCAAAAGCATTTCAATTATACTCGAATAGTAGATGACTGGAAAATAACAATGACTGCAATTCATAAAGTTAATTTAGGAAAATATGAAAAAATATTTTTTTGCATAATAATTTGGAACACAGTGTATTCCCCGACCTCTCCACTCTGCTAATCCCTTCATTGGCTTCCCATTGCCCAACGACTCCAGTTCAAAACACTAACCATGACAAACAAAGCCATCCACAACCTGTCTTGTCCCTACATCTGTGACCTAGTCTCCTGGTACTTAACTGCACATAACCTCTGATCCTACAAGATCTCCTTCTCTATTCCCCTCACATCTCCTTCCCACAATCACATCCAAGATTTCACCGTGCCTCTCACCATACTCTAGAACTCTCTGCCCCAACATATCAGACTCTCGCCTACCTTGAAAAGCTTGAAAAGGAACTGGAAGACCTACCTCTTTCGACAAGCCTACAACCTGCTGTAACCTTCAGTCCATTACAGCGCCACTCAAAACTAAAGTCGGGGACAAGCAAGAGAGTCAAGCACCGGGAAGTCTAAAGGTAGGACAAACGGGTCAAGACAAGTGGGTCAGGATGAGCTTGAACAGACAAACGGAGGAAGATATGGACAGAATGGGGTATGCGGTAGATAGGACAGATCGGGTATCTTACCAGAGCCAGTAACACACGCTACAGAGCATAGACTATAACTGGCACTGAACTGGAGGTGCAGCTCCAGGAAATAGCATGATGGGAACCTGAACGAGGCAGGGAGGAGTTAACCCCTGACATGACCAGGCTGGAGCAGGGTGAAATAATCAAGCCACAGCAGCCGATACAGACCTGGATCATGACAAAACTCAAATGTAAAAATGATTTTAAAACCAAAATAACATGTTTTAAGTAAAAAAAATAAAAAGTCATCCAGCCAAAAATTTCAGCAGTGCCAGTTATTATGAATGATTTTACTAGATTGACCATTTTGACAAATACTCCCGCAGACATAGCATAAAGCCGCCATTGTCAGCCTCAGGTAACGTGTTATTTAATTTGAAAAGTGCCTATTTTCCTCTGAGAGTTCAATTGTCACCTTTGTGATGTTTCTCCCTGTTGATTATGTGCTTGAAAGAAATCCCGAGTCTTCACGGAAGGGACCAGAACGAAAATTGAAGTACAGCAAAGAAAAAAGGAACAATTTCAGTGAAATGTCAAACAAGTGGGTGGCAATCCAGGAGGAGGCTTTATGCATGTCTGGACGTCTACGGTCATGGTGACCCAAAATGCATTTAAAGATAAACTGACTAATACATATATATATATTTATATTGTTTTGGGGGGGGGGGGGGGGGGGGGGGGGTTTATATAGGAACTTAATTATAATACATGCCATTCAAATCACATTGCATTTTTCCTGGACTAAATATCTTTATCCGGAGATGGCTTCAAAAATTACAGTTCTTTCTTCTTTAGACGTTGCCGCTGCCTTAAAACTGCCGTTGTCAGATGTTTCTTCTCCCACAGACATTGCAGTTGCCTCACTTTAGGGTGATTGGGCAGGGGGAAACTAAGTGTAGCAGGAGTCCCGGGCAGTTCAATCATCGTGGGCCCCTAGGTGACCTGATGGGTCATGTGGTGGGTCACATTGAGTTCACAAGATAAACACACCATTGGCCCGAAACAGATCCACATCTAGACTTATATAAAGTTATGGTAGTGTGTTAAGAGTAAAGGCGGCGTTACACGCTACGATATATCGTGCGATCGCATGAGCGATCGTACCCGCCCCCGTCGTTTGTGCATCATGGGCAATTTGTTGCCCGTGGCGCACAATATCGTTAACCCACGTCACACGTACTTACCTCCCAGCGGCCGTCCAATAGCAGAGGAGGGCCGGAACATCCCGCCCACCTTCTTCCTTCCTCATTGCCGGCGGGACGCAGGTAAGCTGTGTTCATCGTTCCCGAGGTGTCACACGGAGCGATGTGTGCTGCCTCAGGAACGATGAACAACCGGCGCACAGAAGGAGAAACGACATTATGAAAATGAACGACGTGTCAACGAGCAACGATAAGGTGAGTATTTTTGCTCGTTAACAGTCGTTAGGAGGTGTCACACGCTACGACATATCTAACGATGCCGGATGTGCCTCACAAATTCCGTGACCCTGACGACATATCGTTAGATATATCGTACCGTGTAATGGGGCCTTAACTGGGGAGCTATGGGGAGATAAGGTATGCACACCAGTGACTATGTAAGGGGAATAAATGAAATAGCAGAAACTGCTGTGTGAATACTGACTTGAAAAATCCAATAGCTATATGTAAGAGTGAAAATGTGAAAAATGGAATCTGCATTACTGCCATGAACATATGAATCAAGAGAAATTTAGCTACTGAATTGATCAATGCAATAGAGCCCCAACACTACGCCAAAGTATTTCTCTACGTTGGGGTCCCTAGCTTGTGTGTGTCCTCTCATGCAGTTAAAAAACTTACCGTGTATGGGAAGCTGAGACCCAGGCTATTTATGCGTATGATATGGATTGGCAATAGGTGTGGTTGGGGAGGGTTCACAAACGAAAAACTACTAACAATAAGGAATAACGTTTGGAACACCATTCTAAGTCTGAACTGGGTGCAAAAACCTAAAAAAACATCACTATGGGGAGATAAGGTATGCACACCAGTGACTATGTAAGGGGAATACATGGAATAGCAGAAACCGCTGTGTGAATACTGACTTGAAAAATCCAATAGCTATATGTAAGAGTGAAAATGTGAAAAATGGAATCTGCATTACTGCCATGAACATATGAATCAAGAGAAATTTAGCTACTGAATTGTTCAATGCAATAGAGCCCCAACACTACGCCAAAGTATTTCTCTACGTTGGGGTCCCTAGCTTGTGTGTGTCCTCTCATGCAGTTAAAAAACTTACCGTGTATGGGAAGCTGAGACCCAGGCTATTTATGCGTATAATGTGGATTGGCAATAGGTAGCTAAATTTCTCTTGATTCATATGTTCATGGCAGTAATGCAGATTCCATTTTTCACATTTTCACTCTTACATATAGCTATTGGATTTTTGAAGTCAGTATTCACACAGCAGTTTCTGCTATTTCATGTATTCCCCTTACATAGTCACTGGTGTGCATACCTTATCTCCCCATAGTGATGTTTTTTTAGGTTTTTGCACCCAGTTCAGACTTAGAATGGTGTTCCAAACGTTATTCCTATTTGTTAACTGGGGACCTGACATGTTCCCCTTAAAGGGAATCTGTCACCAGGTTTTTGCTACGTCATCTGTGAGCAGCATAATGTAGGATAAGAGACCCTGATTCACATGATGTATCACTTAATTTATTGAGTACAGCCGTTGTGGCACAATCACAATTCTTAGATTTAGTATGTAGCAGAGATCAGAAAGCTAACCGCACCCACCCTCAACACAGTTCTCTATGAACATTGTCTATTTACAGTGAGCTGCTTATCAAGGGAAAGGGATGTGGAAGATCAGGTCTCACATGGGCACCTAGTCCACTCAGTGTTAAGCTCCTACTGATAAAACTCTTATATTCAAACACCAAGACATAGACTAATAAGTGGTACATCATTAAAATCAGTGTCTCAGCCCATACCTCATGCTTCCCTCAGATTACATAGCAAAAGCCTGCTGACAGATTCCCAATAAGGCATTGTTAGGTCTCGTTAGACTATATATGCCAACTTTCTGATGAAGCAGGTTGCAAAATGATCATTGGAGTAGTGTAAGGGGGTTGGGACCTGACCTCTGGGTAGATTTAGTTTGCAATATGGTCTTTATTGATGTGAACAGTAGCATGATTTTTTGACTCTGTATCATGCTTAAATATCCATGACTATAGTGCATCATCATGGCTGTATAATATGGCTTTTTTAACTGCTAGCTATTAAAACAATCTGTCAACTGGCTTTTGCTACCTTATCTGAGGGCAGCATGATGTAGGCAAAGAGATTCTGAATCCGATGATGTTTCACTTGATTGGTTGGCAGTAGCGGTTCTGACACAATGTGCATGTTTAGTTTTACCCATGTAGCAGTGTCCAGAAAGCTGTTCTCACCCCCACTAGGCTCATTATAGAGATTGTACATTGATAGTGAGGTGTCACTCACAACAGGAGGTGTGCCAACTGCTATTGTCTAGGCAATGATAATGGTCCTGACGCTAAAACAAACATTGAGAATAAACAAAAGTGTGGACTATGACAATACAGGCATGCCTGAGATTTCTGTCTTAACCCGTACAGCATGCTTGCTTCAGCTTACATAGCAAAAACCTGCTGAGAAATTCCCTTTAACCATCATTGCATGGCACCTTATTGTCACTTTTGTTATTAATATAATTTGAATTGTTTTATTTTGGGGGTAATTGCACTGGAAGTTTATCATGTTCTGCTCTTTGAACCTTTTGAGTTAGTTGTCTTGACATATACATACACTTACCTTTTCCAGGGGGACGTGTCCCTCCCTCTTTCTTGTACTTTTTTTTTTTTATTATTTTTGATTTTGATTTTTTTTTAATTTTTATTTGATTTTAATACGTTTGTGTGTGCTTTGTCATCACCAATATTTATCATTTATTATCAATACAATTTTTCAATTTTATTCTTGTGTTGCGGTTTGAAGACCTTCTTTGGATTGTATATGTTATTGGTATTCAGGAGTACTGCCCCTTTTTCATATTTTTGGGAGATTTTTGATTTTGATATTTCCTTCTGTAATAAGTTATTATTTCAACTCTCCAGAAATGTCTAAGGGGTTATCTCAAAAGAGAGAAGACTTTCCGGATGCCTGGAAGATCAGATAAATCTCCCAGGAGCTTCTGAAGCCTGCCAAAATCAGAATTTCTTCAAGGTTCATTAGATGGAGATGGAAGTGACCTCACAAAAAGATGAGGTACAAAATTATTTTTTTTCACTACGTAATATAGAAACCTCTTGAACAGGAGCCTCCAAAAGCTGGAAATTATGAGATTTAGCAATTTGCATGAATCTTCTTCTATGATTGGGTTTCTCCACATTGTTCTACTGGAGCCTCATCTGCCAAAAAAGTTCCAGAATAGCAGATAGCAGAACTGCGAATGCAGCTCTGGATGGGATTTATAGAATGTTATGAAGTATAAAGGGATAACTGGGGACCGGGACTCTTAAACTGGCCCTCAGGCTAGGGGGCCCTAGCTGTCCCTTATTCCAGAGGTACTTCTGATAGTGAAGAGGTCTGGACCGCCAACTTAGCCCTGCTCCTGGCTAGCCCTGCTCCAATACCCCCTTTCCCCTATCCCCAGGGGAAGGCCAGGAAAGGAGTGGTTAAACCCACACAGACAAACGGGTAAAACAAAACTCTATTGCGGGCGTCACACGGTACGATAGATCGGTCGATATGTTGTCTGGGTCACGTCGGTAGTGACGCACATCCGGCATCGTCTGATATATCGTAGCGTGTGACAGCGGTGAATGAGCAGAAATACCTTCTCGTTCATCGTTGTCACATCGCTCATTTTCAAAAAATCGACCGTCAGGTTATTCATTGTTCTCATGGCAGCACACGTCGCTCCGTGTGACACCCCAGGAACGACGAACACAGCTTACCTGCATCCCGCCGGCAATGCAGAAGGAAGGAGGTGGGCGGGATGTATACGTCCCGCTCATCTCCGCCCCTCCGCTTCTATTGGCCGGCTGCCGTGTGACGTCGCTGTGATGCCGAATGTCCCTCCCCCTTCAGGAAGAGGATGTTCGCTGCCCACAGCGACGTCGCCCGGGAGGTAAGTACGTGTGACGGGGGGTTAACGACTTTGTACGATATGGTCAACTAATTGCCTGTGACGCACAAACGACGGGGTGGGTGCGATCGCTCGTGCACTTGCACGATAGATCGTCCTGTGTGACGCCTGCATTACTCACACAGAGGTATTGGACAATATGTGCTCAGGAGAAAATAAAGAGCATGGAGGGAACAAACAGATGACAAGATAATTCCGACAGCAACAAACAGCACTCAGTAGTTCATCAGCAACTGGATCACAACAGCACATGGACTGGTAGTGCTTAAAGCTATAATCGGCACAGGAAGTCAGTTTCCACCAGCTTAAAAAGGTGGGGAGAAGCTGTGATTTGTTTCCCATAACATGTGATCCTAGGGGTAACCAGCAGGCTAAGAGAGATTAACCCCTGCCAGCCTAATCACTAATGAACACACAGCTGGTCAACACTCGAGCCTGTGCAACTCAGAAGCCACAGAGACACCATAATGTGGAGTGTCAGAGTCTGTGATGTGAACAGCACCAGAAACCGCAATGACACTTGGCGAGTTTTGAGCCAAATGTTGTGTGACATAAAACATAAAAAATAAAAGAAAGCATAAAAAGCAGATTTATCCATATGATAAACGCCAAATACACCAGCGAAGTGCAGTTTTTACAGTAATATCCAACCATAAAAGCAGTGACTCTCCCTCTGCATTTATCTGCGAATGGGTCCTATTTGCTCTTGAAATACTTGGAACTACACATAGGAATAAACAGAATTTGCCTACATTTTAATGATATTTTGTAATAGAGGCTTCACAGTCTCCAGTGAGAACAGTCAGCACAGACACCGCACCTCTATAGCCTGATTATTTCCTATAGTGACAAAAGCCATAGTCTTTAATGTGATTTTCCAGCGAGTCTCAGACAAAGCACAGATTGACAATTATCTTCTTTATTACATGTGCAATGCTAAAAGGTTATAGAAAAGCCCCACATAGCCGCCGTGTGAATGTGCATGCATAGAGTCAGCGCAGTCAATAGTCCGCATCTGGAGGCTTCTATTATAATACTACAGAGCGGAGCCGTGTAATGAGTATATTGTATTCTCACTTTAATTAATCATTGCTATCACTAGGCTATGCCCTGCGGGGTGACTTTACAACAAACGTACAACCATGTCCCTAGCTAAATACCATTTTCTCTGCATAATATTGGAATAACTATAACTATAGTTGGTGCAGTGGTGGAGGTTGCACCCACAGGGGGCTTCCAGACCAAAACAGACACTAATATATATATCCATTGTTGCCACTAGTCCAAAATTCGCCAGAAGTGTCACAGGGTTTGACAAGATCACTAGAAACAGGGGAGCCTAAACTCAGGCTGACCCTGATCCCAAAGATCTGAAGGTGGTGATGTTTGGGCCGCCTTCCTTACCCTAGCTTCTGAATAACCCTGGTCTAGTGTCCATCCTGGAGAGGGCCAGCACAGGAGTGGTTAACCTTACACAAATAAACAGACAGGGGGAAACCAAAACTCAAACTCACAGCAGTCACTCACAGAGGTATAGACAATAAGGGATCCGGAAGAAACTAAAGGAAGGGAGGAAATAATCAGACACCAAGAATATTTCCACAACACACCAAACAGCACACAGAAGTTCACCTGGAAATCAAAGCACAAGGACCAGGATCGCATAAAGCTATCATCGACATGAGAGAACAGACTCCACCATCATAAAATGGGCGGAGGCAACTGTGATAGGTCACCTGCAACATGTGACTGAAGCAGCAATCCACAGGCTAGCAGAAATTAACTCCTGCAAGCCTGATTACTAACAAGACCACAGCTGGTCAACGCCCGAGCAACTCAAAAGCAGCAAGATGTGGAGTGTCCTACTCTGCTGTGTCAACAGCATCAGAAGTAGTCCCGACACTCGGCGGGTTTTGAGCTAGATACCGTGTGACAAGAAGTTCCTAAATTTTGGCAACTTTGGAAAATTTGGCCATGTGCAGGAGGTTTACCTACCGTGTGTCACGAAAATAAGACAGAGTCTTATATTATTTTTTGCTTTCAAAGATAAGCTAGGGCTTATTTTCAGGAGATGTCTTATATTTTTCCATGAACAACAATTCTCGTTTATTCTTGAACAAAAAAATCAACATTTATTTTAATATAAGGAGTTCATCACATTCTGGAACGTTAATATTTTGTGTTACACCTATTACTGGATCAGATGCACAGTTTCTTATCTGATCTGCTATTCTCATGGTGCAGATCCCATCCTATAGTGGTGGGTACATATCATATCATATCATATTTACAAAGATTAAACTACCTGCTTAAATCTATTATTCTCTATGTGCTGGCAAGTGAATGGGCTCTCACATACAAATCTGCCTCGCTGTCAGGTCTCCCTGCATTCTACAGTGGTTAGCTCCCCCTGGTGACTGGAAGCGGTATCACTCATGCGGAGTGATACTGGTACCTGTTCTTTGTGTGAGAGCTGCAGTGTAATTCAGCTGGAATGGCGAGGGACATGACCAGGGCTGTATTTTGCCTTCGTGCTGCCCTAGGCACTTTAAGTGGTCGCGCCCCTTAGTGACAACGTAACACTGAATTTTCGCACTCGACATCTGTTTAAGGCAGATCTACTCTGTAAAACACTTTAAAAAGTATCAATGAGAAACAAAGGGCACTAACCCCCCCCCAATGGGGATCACCACAGGCACATCAAAACATAGCATGAGTATAAAATATTCCCACCGTCCCCACTTATATACTGTGACTGTCACACTGCCCCTAATAAACTACACACTGCCCTCCCTTATAAATTATACCCACCACACCTTCCTCAATTATGAAATATGATCTGCACATTGTCCTCACATCATGTTGCCCCCTCCTCACAATGTCCCATGCATGCTGCTCCCTCCTCAATGTCCCATGCATGCTGCTCCCTCCTCACAGTGTCCCATGCATGCTGCCCCCTCCTCACAATGTCCCATGCATGCTGCTCCCTCCTCACAGTGTCCCATGCATGCTGCCCCCTCCTCACAATGTCCCATGCATGCTGCTCTCTCCTCACAATGTCCCATGCATGCTGCTCCCTCCTCACAATGTCCCATGCATGCTGCCCCCTCCTCACAATGTCCCATGCATGCTGCTCCCTCCTCACAATGTCCCATGCATGCTGCTCTCTCCTCACAATGTCCCATGCATGCTGCCCCCTCCTCACAATGTCCCATGCATGCTGCCCCCTCCTCACAGTGTCCCATGCATGCTGCTCCCTCCTCACAATGTCCCATGCATGCTACCCCCTCCTCACAGTGTCCCATGCATGCTGCCCCCTCCTCACAGTGTCCCATGCATGCTGCCCCCTCCTCAGTGTCCCATGCATGCTGTCCCCTCCTCACAATGTCTTATGCATGCTGCCCCCTCCTCACAGTGTCCCATGCATGCTGCCCCCTCCTCACAGGGTCCCATGCATGCTGCCCCCTCCTCACAGGGTCCCATGCATGCTGCCCCCTCCTCACAGGGTCCCATGCATGCTGCCCCCCTCCTCACAGGGTCCCATGCATGCTGCCCCCTCCTCACAGGGTCCCATGCATGCTGCCCCCTCCTCACAGGGTCCCATGCATGCTGCCCCCTCCTCACAGGGTCCCCCCTCCTCACAGGGTCCCATGCATGCTGCCCCCTCCTCACAGGGTCCCATGCATGCTGCCCCCTCCTCACAGTGTCCCATGCATGCTGCCCCCTCCTCACAGTGTCCCATGCATGCTGCCCCCTCCTCACAGGGTCCCATGCATGCTGCTCCATCCTCACAGGGTCCCATGCATGCTGCTCCATCCTCACAGGGTCCCATGCATGCTGCTCCATCCTCACAGGGTCCCATGCATGCTGCTCCATCCTCACAGTGTCCCATGCATGCTGCTCCATCCTCACAGTGTCCCATGCATGCTGCTCCATCCTCACAGTGTCCCATGCATGCTGCTCCCTCCTCACAATGTCCCATGCATGCTGTTCCCTCCTCACAGTGTCTCATGCATGCTGCTCCATCCTCACAGTGTCCCATGCATGCTGCCCCCTCCTCACAGTGTCCCATGCATGCTGCCCCCTCCTCACAGTGTCCCATGCATGCTGCCCCCTCCTCAGTGTCCCATGCATGCGGCTCCATCCTCTCAGTGTCCCATGCATGCTGCTCCATCCTCACAGTGTCCCATGCATGCTGCTCCCTCCTCACAGGGTCCCATGCATGCTGCTCCCTCCTCACAGGGTCCCATGCATGCTGCTCCCTCCTCACAGGGTCCCATGCATGCTGCTCCCTCCTCACAGGGTCCCATGCATGCTGCTCCCTCCTCACAGGGTCCCATGCATGCTGCCCCCCATGCATGCTGCCCCTCCTCACAGGGTCCCATGCATGCTGCCCCCTCCTCACAGTGTGCCATGCATGCTGCCCCCTCCTCACAGTGTGCCATGCATGCTGCCCCCTCCTCACAGTGTGCCATGCATGCTGCCCCCTCCTCACAGTGTGCCATGCATGCTGCCCCCTCCTCACAATGTCCCATGCATGCTGCCCCCTCCTCACAATGTCCCATGCATGCTGCCCCCTCCTCACAGTGTCCCATGCATGCTGCTCCCTCCTCACAGGGTCCCATGCATGCTGCTCCCTCCTCACAGGGTCCCATGCATGCTGCTCCCTCCTCACAGGGTCCCATGCATGCTGCTCCCTCCTCACAGGGTCCCATGCATGCTGCTCCCTCCTCACAGGGTCCCATGCATGCTGCCCCCCATGCATGCTGCCCCTCCTCACAGGGTCCCATGCATGCTGCCCCCTCCTCACAGTGTGCCATGCATGCTGCCCCCTCCTCACAGTGTGCCATGCATGCTGCCCCCTCCTCACAGTGTGCCATGCATGCTGCCCCCTCCTCACAGTGTGCCATGCATGCTGCCCCCTCCTCACAATGTCCCATGCATGCTGCCCCCTCCTCACAATGTCCCATGCATGCTGCCCCTCTCCATGAGCTCCTAATGCTGCCTTACTCTTTTCCATAATGACACCTCCATGCTGCCCCACTCATCATACTAAGACCACCACACTAACGCTTATGCTGAGACCCCCCCCCCCCCCACACACACACACACACACACACACACACACTACCCCACTCTTGATATTGACTCCCCCTACATTGCTCCACTCCATACTGAGCTCCCAATGCTGCCCCCCTCTCATTCTGAGTCCTTACACTCCCCCCATCGATTTTGTCATTGCACTATCCCTCAACCCTTGTCCTCTGTCTCTAGCATTAGCCCCTCCCCCCAGCCTCCCCCCCCAGCCTCAGCCTCTCTCTCCCCCCCAGCCTCCCCCCCCAGCCTCAGCCTCTCTCTCCCCCCAGCCTCCCCCCCAGCCTCTCTCTCCCCCCAGCCTCCCCCCCAGCCTCTCTCTCCCCCCAGCCTCCCCCCCAGCCTCTCTCTCCCCCCAGCCTCCCCCCCAGCCTCTCTCTCCCCCCAGCCTCCCCCCCAGCCTCTCTCTCCCCCCAGCCTCCCTCTCCCCCCAGCCTCCCCCCCAGCCTCTCTCTCCCCCCAGCCTCTCTCTCCCCCCAGCCCTCTCTCTCCCCCCAGCCTCCCCCCCAGCCTCTCTCTCCCCCCAGCCTCCCCCCAGCCTCAGCCTCTCTCTCCCCCCAGCCTCCCCCCCAGCCTCAGCCTCTCTCTCCCCCCAGCCTCCCCCTCAGCCTCTCTCTCCCCCCAGCCTCCCCCCCCAGCCTCAGCCTCTCTCTCCCCCCAGCCTCCCCCCCAGCCTCAGCCTCTCTCCCCCCAGCCTCCCCCCCAGCCTCAGCCTCTCTCTCCCCCCAGCCTCCCCCCCAGCCTCAGCCTCTCTCCCCCCAGCCTCCCCCCCAGCCTCAGCCTCTCTCTCCCCCCAGCCTCCCCCCCAGCCTCAGCCTCTCTCTCCCCCCAGCCTCCCCCCCAGCCTCAGCCTCTCTCTCCCCCCAGCCTCCCCCCAGCCTCTCTCTCCCCCCAGCCTCCCCCCCAGCCTCAGCCTCTCTCTCCCCCCCAGCCTCCCCCCCAGCCTCTCTCTCTCCCCCCAGCCTCCCCCCCAGCCTCAGCCTCTCTCTCCCCCCAGCCTCCCCCCCAGCCTCAGCCTCTCTCTCCCCCCAGCCTCCCCCCCAGCCTCTCTCTCCCCCCAGCCTCTCTCTCCCCCCAGCCTCCCCCCCCAGCCCTCTCTCTCCCCCCAGCCTCTCTCCCCCCAGCCTCCCCCCCCAGCCTCAGCCTCTCTCTCCCCCCCAGCCTCTCTCTCCCCCCAGCCTCCCCCCCAGCCTCAGCCTCTCTCTCCCCCCAGCCTCTCTCTCCCCCCAGCCTCCCCCCCAGCCTCAGCCTCTCTCTCCCCCCAGCCTCTCTCTCCCCCCAGCCTCCCCCCCAGCCTCTCTCCCCCCAGCCTCCCCCCCAGCCTCTCTCTCCCCCCCAGCCTCCCCCCCAGCCTCAGCCTCTCTCTCCCCCCAGCCTCCCCCCCAGCCTCTCTCTCCCCCCAGCCTCCCCCCCAGCCTCAGCCTCTCTCCCCCCAGCCTCCCCCCCAGCCTCTCTCTCCCCCCAGCCTCCCCCCCCAGCCTCAGCCTCTCTCTCCCCCCAGCCTCCCCCCCAGCCTCTCTCTCCCCCCAGCCTCCCCCCCAGCCTCAGCCTCTCTCTCCCCCCAGCCTCCCCCCCAGCCTCAGCCTCTCTCTCCCCCCAGCCTCCCCCCCCAGCCTCTCTCTCCCCCCAGCCTCTCTCTCCCCCCAGCCTCCCCCCCAGCCTCTCTCTCCCCCCAGCCTCTCTCCCCCCAGCCTCCCCCCCCAGCCTCAGCCTCTCTCTCCCCCCAGCCTCTCTCTCCCCCCAGCCTCCCCCCCAGCCTCAGCCTCTCTCTCCCCCCAGCCTCCCCCCCAGCCTCAGCCTCTCTCTCCCCCCCAGCCTCTCTCTCCCCCCAGCCTCCCCCCCAGCCTCAGCCCTCTCTCTCCCCCCAGCCTCCCCCCCAGCCTCTCTCTCCCCCCAGCCTCCCCCCCAGCCTCAGCCTCTCTCTCCCCCCAGCCTCCCCCCCCAGCCTCTCTCTCCCCCCAGCCTCTCTCTCCCCCCAGCCTCCCCCCCAGCCTCTCTCTCCCCCCAGCCTCTCTCCCCCCAGCCTCCCCCCCCAGCCTCAGCCTCTCTCTCCCCCAGCCTCTCTCTCCCCCCAGCCTCCCCCCCAGCCTCAGCCTCTCTCTCCCCCCAGCCTCTCTCTCCCCCCAGCCTCCCCCCAGCCTCAGCCTCTCTCTCCCCCCAGCCTCCCCCCCAGCCTCTCTCTCCCCCCAGCCTCCCCCCCAGCCTCAGCCTCTCTCTCCCCCCAGCCTCCCCCCCCAGCCTCAGCCTCTCTCTTCCCAGCCTCAGCCTCTCTCTTTTCCCAGCCTCCCCCCCAGCTTCTTTTCCCAGCCTCCCCCAAGCCTCTCTTTTCCCAGCCTCCCCCCCCCCAGCCTCTCTTTTCCCAACCTCCCCCCCCCAGCCTCTCTTTTCCCAGCCTCCCCCCCCAGCCTCTCTTTTCCCAGCCTCCCCCCCAGCCTCTCTTTTCCCAGCCTCCCCCCCAGCCTCTCTTTTCCCAGCTTCCCCCCAGCCTCTCTTTTCCCAGCCTCCCCCCCAGCCTCTCTTTTCCTAGCCTCCCCCCCCAGCCTCTCTTTTCCCAGCCTCCCCCCCAGCCTCTCTTTTCCTAGCCTCCCCCCCCCAGCCTCTCTTTTCACAGCCTCCCCCCCAGCCTCTCTTTTCACAGCCTCCCCCCCCAGCCTCTCTTTTCCCAGCCTCCCCCCCAGCCTCTCTCTTTTCCCAGCCTCCCCCCCAGCCTTACTCTTTTCCCAGCCTCCCCCCCAGCCTCTCTCTTTTCCCAGCCTCCCCCCCAGCCAAAAAGAGGCATCGCAACGATCATCAACTAACCTGTAAGGTGCCCATACATTCTAGGCTCTGCCTTACGCATACCTGCTCCGGTGCCTGCTGCCCTGCTCTGCTATTATCCTCTTCTCCTGGCTGGCTCCAGCTCCAGTCGCGTCCTCCTCCGCGGCGTGTGTTGTCTGCAGAATTGGACGCTGCAGCACGGGGCAGTGAGCTGATTGGCGCGCCCGCGCGCCTCTGACCCGGAAGTGCAGGTGCTGGAACTTCCGGGGTTAATCAGCTCACTATGCCTGGTGCCCTCCGTGTATTTAAAGAGACAGAAGTGCGCCTTTCCTCTCCCCCTCAACCCCCCCTCCCCCCCGAGAACACAGCGAAGTGCAACGGAGGGAGGGGCGGGGGGCGGGGATGTAAAAAAAAAAAAAAAAAAAAAAAAAAAAAAAATTTACATATTTTTTTTTTTTTTTTTTTTTGCTGCCAGAAAGTGCCGCCCCCCCCTCAACGTGCCGCCCTAGGCACGGGACCACAGGTGCCTAGTGGCAAATACGGCCCTGGACATGACAGCAATGTAGATCTCTGTGTGAGAGCCCATCCATTATCTGCACTTGCCAACTAATTGTTTGGGATCTGGTGATGCATTTTTTTTTCTTTTTTGGGGGTTGTCTACTTTGTTATGGAATGTCTGCTTTGTTATGGAGTGTCTGCTTTCTTTTGGGAGTGTCTGCTTTGTTGTGCGGTGTCTGCTTTCTTGTGGGAGTGTCTTCTTTCATTGATGAAGAGTACTGCTGTATTCTTTAACTTTTTTAGATGCTTGGACACTTCCTTATGGAACAGCACTTACAGCTTATTTTTGGAGTAGGGCTTATATTTCAAGCATACTCCAAAACGCCCCAAAAATCCCACTAGGGTTTATTTTCTGGGAAGGTCTATTTTTAGGAAAACCAAATATTTATATGGATAACAAAATTGTATACTAGCATTGTTGTGAATAAAGGTACTGCAAGGTTCTTCAGAGTTTTGTGTTATTTCTCAGAAATACCACCACCAACGTCCATGTGCTGTGTCTGGTACTGCAGTTTAGTCCATTAATTTGAGTAAAAGAATGACTATACTTTGTATTTTTATGTCATACCTGTATTTGATATTAAAAATGTTTTCTACTACTGATATATTGATGGTTTATCCTTAGGATAGGTCAATAATGTCTGATTGGTTGGGGTCCGACACCACACAACCCCGCCGAAAAGCTTTTCTCTGTGCCGGTGGCAGCAGCAGGCAGTCGGAAATGCTCAATTCCGGAGCAGCTCCGCCAACTGATAGCGGCCGGGTACTGTACCTCCGCCTCCTATTGATTTCTTTGGTAGGCGGATGTGTGGTACTCAGCCGCAGTCTCTATGAAAAGAAGGGGCAGCTCCAGAACTGAGCATTTCTGGCCATCTGCTACTGCCACTGGCACTGAGAACAGCTGATCAGCGGGTGTGCCGGGTGTCGGACCCCGGCCGGTCAGACATTGATGACCTATATCAAAGTAGTGGAGAACCTCTTTAATATTCCTGTAACTGTTTGCTTCCTGCATATGATTAGTGTTTGATAGAAAGAATAAAAAAAGATTGAAATGGCAATTATTGAAGTATAGATGAGATATGGAAACTAATATCATACGGACAATGATTTAGCGCTTTTGTCATTAGCCATAAATTTTGCTACTTCGAATAAACAACTGACTTTAATCATCGATAGATGAGTAGATACAAAAATCCAATATTCTTAGTCCTCAACGTGTCTGAAGATTGAACTCCTTTGTATCCAAGGTTGTGAATGTTTAAAAATCATAATCCCTTAAGTAAATTTACAAGTAAATTTCCCTAGGCATACTGTACTCTATAATATTGTCCCTCTTGAAATACACACGTGTTCAAAATTGTTGGTACCCCCCCAATTAATGAAAGAAAAACCCACAATGGTCACAGAAATAACTTAAATCTAACAAAAGTAATAGTAAATTAAAAATCTATGAACATGAACAAATGACAGTCAGACATTCTTGCTTTTCAGCTTCCACAGAATTTTAAAAAAAGTAAAACTCATTAAATCGGCCTGGACAGAAATGATGGCACCCCTAAAAATAATGTGACAAAAGCGACATGTTAAATCAAGGTGTGTCCACTAATTAGCATCATAGGTGTCTACAATCTTGTAATCAGTCAGTGGGCCAGTATATAGGGTTACAAATACTCCCTGTGCTGTTTGGTGACATGGCGTGTACCTCACTCAAAATGGACCAGAAGGAACGAAGGATGAGTTGTCTCAGGAGATTAGAAAGAAAATTATAGATAAGCAGGTTAAAGGTAAAGGTTATAAGAGCATCTCCAAGCAGCTTGATGTTCCTGTGACTACAGCTGCACATATTAATCAGAAATTTAAGCTCCAAGGGACTGTAGCCAACCTCCCTGGACGTGGAGGTTTGATGAAAAATGAACGGTAACAAAAAAACTTCTAAAGACATTAAAGGTGAACTTCAAGCTCAAGGAACATCAGTGTCAGATCACATCATCTGTCATTGTTTGAGCCAAAGTGGACTTCATGGGAGACAAGAGCTGAACTGTCCAATCATTGACTTCCATTATACTTGTTACTCTAGTTTAGCCCAACAGATTGTCTGACCTGCTCGGCTCGAGTAATGATGAATACCCGAACATTTTAGTGCTCACCTTTCACTAATTGTATGTAATGCTATTTATGTAATGACATTACAATGCAGATCTGCTTTTTCTCCGGCACTTGTTAGGCCAGGGTTTCATAAAGTCCATACTCAGAACTAGTGGTCTATAAACTAAGTCAGAGACTTGAGACTTATAGGAGCCAAACCTCGAAACAAAACTCAGCTTTACATCATCCCATGACCCTGGTTTATAGCTAATCCGTAAAAGCTAATGTATGACCGACCTATTTACAAATTGATTCTGCCAAATCATTATGGATCCCTTTGACTTATATGAGTTCTACAGTTGAGCAAAAAAAATTCACATTGCCCTTGCTTGGCATCCAGTCAGGTCCTCCATGACAGCCATACAAAGGCAGTCTTCACTTCTGCACCCGGCATCCTTGTCTCGGTATCATTGTAAGGGGGATTCAGGGCTCAGCCCACCACAGATCTGCAGACTTATTGTAGTTTCTGTGTGGTGTATTTGGTATTACTTAAGGTGTGTTATGGAAAATGGCCACTAGATGGCCACATGGTGTAAGCTACCTCCCTTAGTGCTCTTAGGCTAGGGAGAGCTAATGGCAGGGAGGAGCTTAGTTAGTAAAAAGCTTAGGAAGACAGGAAATGACAGGGAAAGTCCCCCAGAGGAGCAGAGAGATACCACACCTGTGGGAGGTGTGAGGTGAAGCCCCTAGGAGAAGAAATTGAGACCCTCTATGTCATATCCCAGCACCGGACACGTGGGGCCCTGGTGAGAGGTGGGCTGACCTAACCACGTCCCAAAAGAGTGAAGTATGGACGTCCTGGATGGTGGCTGCTCCCTGGCGTATACCCAACAAACCCCCTGTCCATGCTGAAGGTCAATGGGCTCCTCAGGAGTCGGAGTAGGTCCTGACATACCGGGACAGAAGAGTTCCGTCCCCAGGGACCCCCCGTTGAGGCTTATTGCTAATCCCTGTGGGTGGGAGACGAACCTCTGAAGGGCTATGAATCTGCCCAACAGAATGAAGATGAGTGAGGGGATGAGGGGCTCTAAGAACAGAGTACCAGGGAAGTGGCTGGCCGGTAAATTGAGAGTAACTCCGGTTGCTAATGGCGATGACCAAAGTGGAGAAACCGGAGTGGAAGTCCAGAGGACTGTGTAACATGAAGTATTTACCCATTGTAACCCTTAATAAGGTGTGCCCACCACTGGTGAGATGTAAGACCATTTATGATCATCTAAAGTACAGAGAAAGTTTTGGTTCAGAAGAATCCTGTCTGTGTGGTGTTTGGGGAGACTCTGGCCTGATGCAGTCGGCAGCTGTGAGACGGCCCTGAAGAAGCCTCCGGTCTGGAAGTAAGTGTCCCACACCACAAATACCAGCAACCCTTCCCCTGTAGTGGAACGGAGGCGGTGGTGCAAAATGCTGATTCAGGGCTGCACGGCGGCCATACAGCAGTATCCGCTGCAACTACCAGAGCACCCAGCTGTCCCTTCTACATCATGACAACATGGCAAGTAAGTGCAAAAGGTTTCCAGAATGATGGATTGGGAATGCTGAGTGCCGAAATGATGACTACACTGGTCTAGCTTCCTCAGAGGACCTGTCTGGACACTGAGCCATGGCAGAGATAGTCATTTTGCCCAACTCTTATGAGGAGCCCCACAGTTTGTCAGGTCTCCCAAATTCCTTATATCAACCCTTTACTAAAGATTTACAGAATATGGTTTGATGCCCCTGAACTAGTCAGGGTGTCACAGGGTACGGCACCCTCTTTATCCTGTGGTGCAGGACTCAACCCCTTTTGGTTCTGGGTTCCCAACCTATGGTACTGCCTCCATCCGCATCCAAATCCCAACCACACTTCACACCACATCCTGTCAGACACACCAGTGGGCTGCTCAGCTGGAATAGGGCCGCCCACCTAGGGGTCAGGTAGGCTGGTGGGAGGTAAGTGAGCAGAAGAGTGTTAGCCCTCAAGAAGTGAGGGGCTGAGGGAGTAGTGGCTCCCTGCATGTAGTTGGTTGGGTCGCAGACGGTGGTCTGGGCCTGGAGGAGTCGGAGACCCGGTCGCAGGGTATTGAGCCTGGGTGCCTAGACCCGATCTTGGAGAATGGACAGCATCTCAAGCCTAATAACCGGTCCGGGACCGAAAGCACGGCGGGGTACAGGATCATAGGTCGGGGAGTAGCTTCAGGCAACCCGGCAATTAGCCTGTGGAGGATAGTGTCTTCATGTACTGTCCCCAAGAAGCTCTGAGATCGGGGGCACTAGCACAATGAGGGGGTTAGGGCTTTCCAATCCATGCAGCCTGCAAAAATCCCAAGAGTGAGCCCCTGAGAGCACAGCTCCACTACCAACACGTAGGGAGCAAGACCCGGACAGCTTTAAACCAACGGGCCACCAGAACACTCCTAAATTGTGCAGGAAGGCAGGCTCCGGGCCATATGGAGAGACGGACACCTGTACGAGCTCCCCCAAGAGGCCAGCGGCACCCAGAGACTTGGTTTACCTTTGTGTCAGAGTCTTCTTTGCGGTCGCAGCACTACCAACACTGCCTGAGTGAGTACACTGTCCTCCCTTGCTTCCAATTTGAACCACACTCCCTACACCTTCACCATCCAGAGTCACAGGGCCTCCTCTACCTGTGGAGGGAACGTCATCTGGCTGCCACACTCCATCTCCCCCGGGTACTCCCATCAGCAGAGGCAGTACTCCCCTTACCGCGAACCACTTGTGGCATAACAAACTCTTATCCCCTGTAAATACCTCCTTTTCATTTGAAGTGGCCACGAGCCCCCGGGTCCGGAGACCCTCGAGCCACAGCAGCAACCCCCAGATCCGAGTGGTTCGACCGCTGCAGGGGCGGCACAATGGCATATAATAATTAATCTTTATGTTTCCTAAAATGTACACCCCCAAATTTAAAATATTTACAACAGATTTAAGCCACTATATATTGTCCAATAGAGGCTCTTATACAATGGGTAGACATATAGTTAATTGTTATGGGGGTGCTGAAGGATGAAATAAAGATGAAGAATATTTCAATCATCAGCCGGGTCCACTGTGGAGGGATGATAACTGCTGCTGGAACCCAAGGGTCTGACGAACACCACACAGGTAATAGATATGGAAGACCTGACCCAGGTTTCAGGTTACTCGGATACAGGCTAACTGAGAATCCTGTTAGAACCACAGGGTACTCAAATGCTCCCAGTTACTCCACTGGAGCTCACAGAACCTCACAGAGGCTGAACAAACACACAGTGTGAAGTTACTGTGCTAACCGCACTAGAATAGAAAAGGTGCGGTCTCCTATCAAAGAACTTAGATACGCCACCACACCACTAGAATCAGGCTCTCCCTAGGCGAGTACCACGCCAGCCTATCTGCTGTGACCCAAGTTGGCGACAGCTTACTGCCGCAGACCACACTAGCAGACGTGGTGGACCCACAGTCGCCTAGCCCTGCCTACCTAATGGTGCACAAACATGGCAACCATGTGCCTCCAGGTAATGTGACAAGACGTGCGCCCTCCAGGTTCTTTTATAACCTAAAGTCCACCCCAAACCGGAGCCAGACCAAGATGGCAACATCAGGAACCAATGGTGGAGTGCCACATCATCAATGACATCACCAGTGACCAATGTGGGACCGCCACTTTACTGATGACCCAACCCCAGCACCGACCCAAACACACCACCAGTCATCGCCTGACGACCATTGGTGATCTGCAGTGTCATAGGGGCCAATCCGAGGTGGCCAGTGAAGACCTTTCCGGACTTCATCTCAGAAAATGCTAAAAGTGTGCGAGCATGCTCAGTAGCCTGAACTGAGGACTTAGCCTCAGAAATGATACTATCAAGCTGAGCATGCTCAGTAGCGGCAAGTTGGGACTTAGCCTCCAGGCATTTGGAACGACATCTGGACAAAACAGGAGAATCTCTCATAGATGAAGCAGGGGTGACCAGGGGCGACTGAGTCATAGGAGACCCTCAGCTCTAACAGTTAATGATCTTCTTTTTGATAAAATAGACCAGTTTACAAATGGGCTTGTTTGTATAGTGAAAATACATTCTAAAACCCTATTAGCTAATACAAGGATATGCCATTCACAATTGTCATATATTGGTAATTTGCATCTCTTTTTAGAGGACCTAACCCTTTGAATAAAATAATAATTGTGTAGTACTCCACTTCTGCAGTGGAGGCACTGCAGGAAAACTTGACACCTGCTGATGATTTTTTTTCTACTAGTTATGTCTGGGAGTTTAAGCAGCAGGATAGCTTATAATCAACTTATTACACGGACAGTTTTATCAGAAAATGATAATCTAAAGTGGATAACCCCATACGAGCCTCAATATAGCACAAAAACTCCCCCTTAGTAATCTTTGATAACTTCGAACATTTCCAACTTCAAGGACATTGATACAAGGTCTACCTGGGAGTAGTGGATCCATTGATTACAATGAACAGGCTACAGCTGGCTGGGAGAGAAGTCTGCGATTATGAGATATCCCTAAGGTGTAGTTTTACCCCTTACCATCATTTCATTATTACAAACATGATATCCAAATGTATTCTTGGATGGGAGATCTTTGTGTCGCGGGCGGGGAGGAGGGTGTCAGCACACTACGCTCACCCCCTTCTGCTCGGGTCCGGCGGTCGCTGCTCAGTGGTGGCTCGAGCTGTAGGCCGGATCCCGGGGGTTCTCGAGCGGCACTCCTCGCCCGTGAGTGAAAGGGGTTGGTTGGGTGTGGGGATTGTTTATTGTCCGTGACGCCACCCACGGTTGTGGTGATTTCACCACCGCTGCTCTATATGGGGATCCCGGGGATGGTGATGCGGAGCAGCCAGGTGTTGTGTTGCCCCTCCGTGGGTAGGGGTTGGTGATCCCGGGGCCCGGTGATGGCTTGGGGGGTGCAGGGCCTGGTGGGCGCAGGGACGCGGGGGCAGCGCTGTGCCTTGCGGCACTGTGGTACTCACTCAGCCTGAGACGTTGACACAGTTTTTACGGTAAACCAAACGGCTGGTAAGACGGTCCCACGGACGGCTGCACTTGCTCTCCCGGTAGGTGACGGTGATGTCCCTTTTCCTAGCACCTTGGTGTACTTGTTGGTTGTGATGGGTCCCCACCGGTAACCCACTCCTCGGCTTCAAGCTGGACCGGAGGAGCTCTACTCTTTGCCCGCAGGCGCTGGCCCTAAGAAACGGGTGCCTTGGCGGTGGCGGTGTCTCTCTTACACTGGCTGGGCTGTTGCCTTCAATCGGGACTTGGTTGTTGGGGGATCTACGTCCCCTTCACTGACGGATTCGGCAAATTACGGCGACTCCAAGCCTTGCCGGGGTCCGAGAGGCCCCTGCCCTGGTGCTGACTGTCCTTCGGAACACTGCTCCAGACCACCGGGCACACAGCCTACGGGGTCCTTCCAGGAACTTCCAAACGGTCCCCCTTCAGACAGTCACCGCCGTTGCTGACCTTGCTGACCTGCCCTGCACTCAGCTGGACTCTTCAGGCTTTTCACACTCTTTCTGTTCTGTCACCACTCTTGTTTTCCTCCTTTACTGCTTTTCTTCCTTCACTTTCACTTAGCTGTTTACTCTAGCCCTGTCTGGGCTACTCTCTGCTGTTTACTCTTTCATGTCCCTCACTGGACTGCCTGGTTTCTCCCGCCTACAGAGCTGTGATCTCCTCGGTGGGCCGAGCCAACCGCCTGGCCCACCCCCTGGTGTGAATCATCAGCCTCTGGAGGAAGGCAACAAGGATTTTTGGTTAGCTTAGATGTTCCTACCTGGGATGTAGGGTGTGGTGGTGTGTGACCTGTGTCCCCTGGCTTGCCCAGGGCGACACATTTGCCATAATTGTCTCAGGCTTCAAGAGTGGGGAACCAGTATTTTAGCACACTGGTGCGCCAAACACAGTGATTCCTGCTATCTTCTCTAGAGGATCTTTTTGTTTATCTCCAGCAATAAATTCACCAATTTATAGAAGCTGCAGTCTTTAATTTTCTGGGAAGAGTGACCTTCTATGAATTGTCCCCATGGGGGCTGTTGTCACGAGCAAGAGGGGTTTTTTTGGAAGGAAATAGTAACTGGCTTGGTTAATATTCTTAGAATGTCACGCAATTTATAAGTCATTTTCAGTAGTTGCAATATAATTTTTTTTAGGCTTCTTGAGTGTCCTTTATAGCCCAACATAATGAGATAAATGTTTTTAAGGTCCAACATGACAGATGCATGCAAAACTGTACACGTAATTGAGTGATCCCCATGGCAAAAGTCCTACAGGACCACCTATTACGGTGGATTGTTGAGGAATACAGAACAGAAGGATTTTGTGTTTCTTTTCCTCTTTACCCTTTTCCACGATGAGACTTAAAATGTTAAAGGGAACCTGTCATCAGAAATTTAGCTTGAAACCTAAAAGTTTCCCCCTCTGCAGCTCCTGGTCTGCATTCTAGTAAGGAGGCAGACAAACGGACACCAGAGAGCCCGCCCCCGTGTACCATTATCAAGATTTCAATGCAAAACGGTACCACTTTATAAAGTCTTTATTTTGGTCAGAAACGGGGCACAAGAACAACAGGAACCTTACTAGAATGCAGCCCAGGAGCTGCAGAGGGGGAAACTTTTAGGTTTCAAGCTAAATTTCTGATGACAGGTTCCCTTTAAGAAACGTTTAGTAAAATTATTACAAACGATTGCTTAGTGATGGTTCTAGCATGACCACCTAGGATTAAAAGTGCACGGCTTTAGAAGCACCATTTCCGGGGCCGCTGCAGGCTGCTATATTTTGTCTGGGAAGGGCCAAATAATCATGGACCTTCCAAATCTGATAATGTTCAGTTTCCACTTAAAGGGCAATTGAAGGTATGTAGTTAAGCAGTGGTAGGAGAAGTCTTACCTTCGTATCCAATAGATGGAACAGACAGGACCGGAGCGGATACTGGGTGGATGGATTTAAACGTATACACGATGGGATGAAACAACAGTGGTTTATTTGCTCAATAGGCCAAAGAAATGCAGTAGTACAGTGGTCCAAGTACCTGGTACTGTGGTTGTCTTGTGGGGTTTGTCCTTGAAGCCACTACTGGTCAAAAAACTTTGCTCTCTGTAGCCCAAATGAGGGAGATGTGATTCTCACAAACACTGGCTGAAAACTAAAATGGATGCTAGGATGTGAGGTCACACGAGGGGCTGTAACACTTTCACAGGCTGGACTAGAAAAGAACCAGGGGAGCAGAAAGGCCTGACCAGTAGGTGGCAGCAGAGGACAAGCATGAATAACATACATTAAGGTAACAGTGGATATGAACATTAAACATGGAGGAACACCACAGATAATACCAGTCCCCAGCTGTCTGCTTTACGTTGGCTGGTTATAACAAATAGGGGGAACTATGCTTATTGATTGTGATATAATTATTTATTTAGATCCCATCTATTTTTAATAACCGGCCAAGGTAAAGCTGACAGCTGGGGGTTGCAGCCTGCAGTTGTCTGCTTTACCTGGCTGGTTATCAAAAATAGGGGGGCCCCCACGCCATTTTTTTAATTTATTTTCTATTCACATTTGTTTTACGGGCAATTGCCCCCACTTTGCTTCATTTTGCGGCCTCCTAGCCTTTACTACAACTATTTTACAGCCATTTTACAGCAGACGTTTGGGTCCCCATTGAATAAAGGGGGCTTTACACGCAACGACATCGCTAACGAGATGTCATTGGGGTCACAGAATTCGTGACGCACATCCGGCCTCGTTAGCGACGTCATTGCGTGTGTTACGTACGAACGACCGCTAACTATCAAAATTACTCACCTAATCGTTAATAGTTGACACGTCGTTCTAATCCCAAATATCGTTGCTGTTGCAGGACGCAGGTTGTTCGTCGTTCCTGAGGCAGCACACATTGCTACGTGTGACACCCCAGGAATGATAAACAACACCGTACCTGCGTCTTCCAGCATCGAGGTGGGCGTCACTTTCTTTCGGCTGCTCTCCACCCTTCCGCTTCTATTGGACGGCTGCCGTGTGACGTCGCTGTGACGCCGCACGAACCGCCCCCTTAGAAAGGAGGCGGTTCGCCGGCCACAGCGACGTCGCTAGGCAGGTAAGTCCGTGTGACGGGTCCTAGCAATATTGTGCGCCACGGGCAGTGATTTGCCCGTGACGCACAGCCGACGGGGGCGGGTGCTTTCAAGAGCGACATCGCTAGCGATGTTGCTGCGTGTAAAGCTGCCTTTAGATGTGGTTAGAGTTCCATGGTTAAGTCCAGGTCTCAAAACAAACTTTTAACTAAACCTGGAGAACCAGAACTTCCATGGGTCTGGTTATCCCTAATTTTCAGTTCAAAGGAGGGCATCACCCAGATGAGCTCCTCTACTCCGTCATCTTTAAATTTGTGGGGACTTCGTCTCCTAGAACGTAACCAATAAAAACTTTGAAAAGTCTCAATGAAATGTCAGAACATTTCTGAAAGAGCTAAGACGCCTTAACAAATGTATTGCTTATAATGATGAGGAGCCTGTTGTGTGCATTGCTATCACTTGAAAGCAAGAGGCAAGGGACCATAAGTTGAGCTTGGGGGGAGTAAAGAGCAAATTTACACAGTGAGAGACACAAGGATGGACTGGAAACTTTCTAGTAAGTGTTTTATCTCACACTAAAGCTGGATTCACATTACACTGCTCAGTACTGCTCTTTAATATCCTTCATACTATTCATATTCTAATCATGTAACACATAGAGACAGGAGAGCAGGAATCCGTCATTTTTATGTATACTATGCATGATATATAAAACCGCAGGTAGTCTCCAACCATTCTAAAAATAGCAACAAAAAGAGGAAAAAATATCCTCCAAAAATTAAGCATTACTTACAGCAGAGATGTGCTGCAGTTGTACATGGCCAAAAACTAGTACTCTAGCAGAATACAGCTAAACCCCCACTAAATGGAGCAACACAAGTGCAGGAGGAGCAAATCATACACACACTTCAAAACATGGAGGGGACGATTACTGGATGGTAAAACTGCACACTGATGGCTTGCATAGAGCGCTGTTCACACATGCAGATGTGATGCCCTGGACTAGCCAGGTAGTCACAGGTAGACCCCCTGCACAAACACCAGCCCCTAAAAAGGTGTAACCAGCCAACCTAAAAACCCTGAGTCACCCCTCTCAGGTTTTGACGTTCACACCAGGGGGCGGAGCCAGGCGGTTGGCCACGCCTTCCGAGGAGTTCGGATAGCCTGAGGCGGGAAAAGCAGATTAGATTAGTTTTGGAGGTGAAGGAGAGCAGTGTGTCAATGTCTGTCAGGGATCTGGGTAGGAGCCCTGATACCCTGTGACCAGGAGGCAAACGGTGGTTGCCGCCTGCAGGAGCCGGGAAGACGGCTGGTGGAACCGTAAGGGACCGGGACAGGGTAGTGGCCCGCCGGTACCGAACCGCGGAACCAACTGGAAATTGGAGCACCAGGAAGGGTACTCAGACCCAGAACGAGGTCCAGAAGCCACTGGACCACGTCGAATTCACTGATTGAGGTCTGGACATTAGGTCCTTTCCCGTCCCAAGACCCGAAAGATGGCAACAGCCCACCGAGGGGGATAGAAAAGCACTGCACAGGCAGAGAGAACCCACGGGCCCACGCCTGCGGGCAAACGGGTTCCCCAACACATATAAAGCCGGGGAGCGGACTACCGTTTCTGAAGCATAGGCAGTCAAGTTCTACCACAGGGGTGCAGGAGAAAGGCGGGGACCACCAACTTGAATAAGTGTAAAAGCAGGCACCGACCACCATCCTTTTTGGTTTACCAGAGACTCCGGTGTATCTGTCATAGTGAGTACAACAGTGCCCTCGGGACGCGCGCCGCACCGCACCATCTCGCCCACACCTCACAACCACTGGGCCCCGGGACCATCACCCGCTGCTCAAGGAGGGGTTAAAACCTGGCTGCATAACACCATCCCCGGGAGCCTAGTCAATGGCAGCGGTGGTGTCCACATTCACCACAACCCGTGGGTGGCGTCACGAACTTACATCCCTAAACGCCACGGCCCCAGCCATGAACCTTCCCCACCGAAGTCCCTACACGTAGCGCCAGCTTCCCTTCTGAGCGACGTGACCCCCGGGTCCGGGAGGAGCTCAAGCCACCCACCAAACGAGCCCGGATCCGAGCGGCTCGGCTGCGGCCGAGCGCGGGGCAGTACACAGATACACAGTCACAAGCCCGCAGCCTATTAGTTGACGCCCATACTAGTAGATCAGGCGGGCTGCCAAGCCGTACTCCATCTGTGCACCATACCAGGGACAGAAACTCTAATATGCAAGGCCTAACAGAAAGGGGGCTGGCTGTATCCTGTACAAAAATATGAGGTTTTAGTTGGTATTATGGCCACAATACGGAAGCCTGCAACCTTCGTCACGGGAACCTCATGCTTGTAGGTCCCCACACTATATATATATAAATAGCAACAAAAAGAGGAATAATTATCCTCCAAAAATTAAGCATTACTTACAGAAAAGATGGGCTGCAGTGTGTACATCGCCCAGGCCAAAATATATATTTGCAAGAAATGCAAGGAATCTCACAGAACTGAAAGAAGCTTCCAAGGAAGAGCAGAGCAAGCAAGACGAGTGTGGAATCTCATAGAACTTGAAAAAGACTCCAAGGAAGAGCAGTGCATGCAAGATGAGCTAGAAATATATATATATATATATATATATATATATATATATACATATATATATATATATATATATTTATATAGTGTAGGGACCTACAAGCATGAGGTTCCCATGACGAGGGTTGTAGGCTTCTGTACTCTGGCCATAATACCAACTAAAACCTCATATTTTTGTACAGGATACAGCCAGGCCCCTTCTGTTAAGGCCACTTTACACACAGAGGTAAATCTGCGACAGATCTGTGGTTGCAGTGAAATTGTGGACAATCAGTGCCAGGTTTGTGGCTGTGTACAAATGAAACAATATGTCCATGATTTCACTGCAACCACAGATCTGCCAAAGATTTATCTCTGCGTGTAAAGTGGCCTTTAGAGTTCCCATCCTTGTATGGTGCACAGATGGGGTACGGTTTGGCAGCCCGCCTGATCTAATAGTATGGGCGTCACCTAATAGGCTGCGGGCTTGTGACTGTGCATCTGCATGTGTCAACAGCGCTCTATGCAAACCATCAGTGTGAAGTTTTATCATCCAGCAATCGCCCCCTCTATTTTTTGGAAGTGTGTGTGTGATTTGCTCTTCTTGCACCTGTGATGCCTCCACCTAGTGGGGGTTTAGCTGCATCCTGTTAGAGTACTAGTTTTTGGCCTGGGCGATGTACAATTGCTGCCTTTCTTTGCTGTAACAGCCTCCAACCATTGCAGACATTAGACAAAATTTATTTCATTGGATGTCATGGATCACGCACAATCTTCTCAGGCATCAATCTTCCAGTTTGGGTGTCCTCTTTCCTGTTGCTGCGGAGGGTCCTTCCCCCAGATCTTTGTCTTCCTGAAAAATCAAGAGAAGCCAAAACAAAATGGTAATCGGTGATTGGGTGCAGTGTAGTAAATGATCCCTGCGCTGTGCATCTACAGTGCTGGTGCAGGATTTTTAAAAGTCATTGAAAAAAAATTATCAGAATTTATAAAAGGTCCAAATTTTGTACTTTTGCTATTGAGTCTAAACTTCCACTTACAAATAAATTTACATGCGCTTCTCATAATTCTATAGAAGGATGGGTCATTTTACCAAGAGACTCTGTTAGATTTTGTTTGTATTGTTTACCTGTGATCAACAGGCCCAAAATCCACAAACTTTATCTGTATAAAAATAAGATTTCAAAAATTAGATGACATTGAAGACTTTTAACTAATATTTTGTGCTATTTTTTGGCTTTTTTTATTTTTACTAAAGCACAGATCTTCTTAAAAAGAACCTTTCCAATTTCTATGCATGAAAAAGAAATAAGCCTGTAGTCACCCCTAGAGGGAGCTGAGGAGCTTACTGCATACTGATTTACTATAGAGTTCAGTGAACAGACAGTATACGCTAAGCTCCCTCTAGTGGTGGCTGCAAATAGATTGTTCTACAGTGGCAAGTAAAAGTATAGGCACCCCTGGTTAAAATTACTGTTGTTGTGAACAGTTAAGTTAAAGATGAAATGATCTCTAAAAGGCAGAAAGTTAAAGACTACACATTTCCTCTGTATTTTAGGCTAAACAAATATATCTTTTTTCATCTTTTACGTTTTAAAAATTGCAAAAAGGAAATTGAACTGATGCAAAACGTTGGACACTCTTGAAGATTTGTGTGTTCAGATAACTTTGACCAAGGTTGCAGACCTGGCTTGTTCACTATCATTGTTAGGAATGACCAAGTGATGCAACTTTCACAGCTTTATAAAAATCTACCTCCTCTAACCTTGTGCCAAAAAAACAGCAGCCAGGGGTTCTTCTGACCAGCTGCTTAGCACTCTGAAAATGGTGAAGTCCCACAGAGCAGAAGAAAGCTATAAGAAGATAGCAAAGTGTTTTCAAGTTACTCTTTCCTCAGTTTGAAATGTAATTAAGAAATGGCAGCTACCAGAACAGTAGAGATCAAGATAAGGTGTGGAAGACAAAGTAAAATTTCTGAGAAAGTTGCTCATAGGATTGCTAGAGAATCAAACCAGAACCCCCTGCATGACTGCAAAAGACCTTCAAGAAGATTTAAAAGACTGTAGTTGTGTTACATTGGTCTACTGTTCAGAGACACCTGTACAAATATGGCCTTCATGGTGGAGTCAGCAGAAAAAACCTCTCCTGCGTCCTCACCATAAAATTCAGTGTCTGAAATATGCAAAAGACAATCTAAACAAGCCTGATGCCTCAGGGAAACAAGTCATTTGGAAGGATGAGGTAAATATAGAACGCTTTGGACACAATGAACAAAGTTATATGTGGAGAAAAAAGGACAGAATTTCAGGAAATTAACATCTCGCCAACCATAAGGTATGGGGTTGGATCAATCATTCTTTGGGGCTGTGTTGCAGCCAATGGGACTGGGAACATTTTGAAAGGTATAGGGAAGAATGGACTCAAATTCTTGATGCAAGCAAAAAAGCTGAAGATGAAAAGAGGATGGCCTCTACAAATGGATAATGATCCTAAACACACATCAAAATCCACAATAGACCACCTCAAAAGGTGCAAGCTGAAGGTTTTATAATGGCCCTCACAGTCCACTGATCTAAATATCATTAAAAATCAAGGGAGCAGTGCAATCAAGATGAGCCAGGCATCTCACAGAACTGGAAGACATCTCCAAGGAAGAGCAGTTTATGCAGGACGAGACAGGAATCTCACAGAACTGGAAGACGTCTCCAAGGAAGAGCAGTGCATGCAAGACGAGCCAGGAATCTCACAGAACTGGAAGGCTTCTCCAAGGAAGAGCAGTGCATGTAAGATAGTAAAAGAAACTTACAGAACTGGAATACATCTCCAATGAGGAGCAGTACTAGCAAGAAAAGCCAGGAATCTAATAAAAGTGGAAGACGTCTCCAAAGAAAAGCAGAGAAAGCAAGACGAGCAGGGAATCTCACAGAACTGGAACACAACTCCAAGGAAGAGCAGCAGTGCATGCAAGATGAGGCAGGAATTTCTTAGAACTGGAAGGCTTCTCCAAGGAAGAGCAATGCATGGAAAACGAGCGAGGAATCTCACAGAACTGGAAGAAGACTCCAGGGAAGAGCAGTGCATGAAAGATGAGCCAGGAATTTCTCAGAACTGGAAGACATCTCCAAGGATGAGCAGTGCATGGAAGACGAGCCAGGAATCTCACAGAACTGGAAGACATCTCCAAGGAAGAATTGAGGAAAATCTCAAGAACTGAAAGACTCTTCACTGCTACAGAAAAAGAGTTTACAAGCTGTGATACTTGACAAAGGAAGTTCTACTAGGCACTAACCATGCATGGCGCTGAAAGTTTTTTATTTTTTTGTTAATTTTAAAATGTAAAAAATGTATTATTTTTTTACCTAAAATACAGAGGAAATGCGTCATCTTTACCTTTATGCCTTTTAGAGTTCATTTCATCTTCAACTTGCTTAACTGTTCACAATAAGAGTAATTTTGACCAAAACTTTTACGTCACTATAATTTAGCTTGAGTTATACTATATATAACAAGTTACAAGTATACAATATATACAAATTATACTAACTTGAGTTATATATAATTTAGATTGAGTTAGTCACATCTCATGATGCAGTAAATGCTCAGAAATGTCAATAGCTTTAGTTAGTGATGGGTTGAGCTGTTTTTTCTTGCATTTACCATATGCTATGACGAGACTCAGGAAACATTGTTTCCAAGGTTTGTTCCAATTTTGCCAGGACTGTTCCTAATTTTTAAATGCAAATTTACGATTGTCCCAAAAATTGAAATTTATATCAATCCTGCCTAAAATGATGGTTGGTGTAGGGGCCTTCCCAAACAGGAGTCGTAAGGAGGAAATTGAAATTGCAGGGATCCAGACGGTGCCGGCGTTCGACGACATTGCGTCTTTAATTTCCATCAACCCATTGTTAAAAAATGATTGCCCCATTGACAATTTGTAACACTATCCAGGGGTTTGTAGCTCTGCATCAGAAAAATGGAGTCTCGATCACAATAAATATATGTTAAGATCTTAATAATCACCGGATATTGGACCTAAAAACTACAAGGTGTTAAATTCCGAAGAAAATGTTGAACAAACAATTCTCGGTATTTCTTCGAGAAAAGCATAAACTGCACAATTCCCACTCAAAAACATCAAGTGTTCTTATACCACAGATTCCCATTAGAACAGCTTATATTAAATTATCCCTTCGAGGAGCACAATCCTATTCCGACACACAATGGACCCCGTGGGAGATCGGCCCCTCGTCCTTTACGCAATACCCCCTTGACTCTGCCGATAAATGGCTTGTTAAGCAGCCTGTGGGATCTCATATTGTGCTGCACATTGCCGTAGTCATAAAAGAACTGTACAAAGAATTTACACGTCGTGTGTAGGAAGAGCTTAGTGGTTAGGAAAGACTCGGATCAAGGTTTTCCTGTGTCGTTCCTTTGTGTCGTGTTGTTACTTTGTTGACACTTTTCAATATACATGGACTAAATATTAATAATATAATTTCAGAATTTGTGATATGTTCCAAAAATGCTTCAGGAAAGAAGAATGTTGAGCCAGAATCGGCATGATATGGCACATCAGACGTCTTGGTGAATTGTGTCACAATGATATTGTTAATTTATTGTTATTATTGTTCTTATTATTGTTATTATTATTATTGTTGTTATTCTTTTTAGTGAATATGTTTTTATGATTAAAGTCACATAAAATAGCAGTCAATTAACGGATCCATTTTCTATAGACTCCACTGTTAATAAACAGATCCTGCAAAACAAAATTTCAAAACAGACAAAAAGGTTGTGTTTGCAGAACTTTTTTGCCTATGGATTGCTGCTGCATCTGTTACATAGTTACATAAGTTGAAAAAAGACCCTGGTCCATTTAGTTTAACCTTCCTCTACCAGTTATATATTTTGTACTGTCGGTACCAGTGTCTGTTGGTCCTGTTCTGTCGGTACCAGTGTCCTTGCCTGTCCATCCCAGCCATTCCTCCGGCCTCAGCTACTGCAGTGGCGTAAACCACACCAGAGACTGTGCCTGTCCATCCTGGCTATGCCTCCTCCAACCTCAGCAATTCCGATGGCCCTCGCCACATCAGAGACTGTGCCTGTCCATCCTGCCTATGCCTCCAGCCTCAGCTATCCCGGTGGCCCTCGCCACACCAGAGACTGTGCCTGTCCATCCTGCCTATGCCTTCAGCCTCAGCTATCCCAGTGGCTGTTGCCACACCAGAGACTGTGCCTGTACGTCCTGGTCATGCCTCCAACTTAAGTAATTCCGGTGCCTCTTGCCACACCAGAGACTGTGCCTGTCGGTCCTGGACATGCCTCCAACTTAAGTAATTCCGGTGCCTCTTGCCACACCAGAGACTGTGCCTGGCCGTGCCACCTGTCTCTGCTAATCTTGTAGTCCCTGTTTACACTCGAGACTCAGCCTAACTTTTCCTGTGTCCACCCCTGCCCTGGAGGTCAGCTGCCACAGTCCCTGTCCCTGCCCTGTGAGTAGTATCTGGCGTCTGCCTCGTGGTGGGCACTGAGTCAAGCCCCTCCCACAAATAGGTAGGCTTGGCATCCCCCTGTGGTCCAGTGGGTCCACTATCTCTGCTCGCTGCAGTACCATCCCTCGGCGGCAATCATTACAGTGGCATACTATAATGGTAAGGTGGGACCAGTCTATAAACTATATGGCTTCATCATAACTTGGAAAGGAATCAAGAGCTTGCACTCTACTATCTGTCCTCTGTAACCTGAGCTGAAACAATGTTCAGTAAACATGCAACATTAAGCATGTGAATTGCAGCCTTAAGACTAGAAAAAAACAAGGAGAAAAATTGTATGAAAAATACCCTGAATATAAATAAATAAATTGCAAGTGCTTAATAACAGGGTACTTAGTGTATACATTTTTGCAAAAAGGTAAAAAGCTGTCTCACCTCGTCACGGTGTACCCATCTGAGACAGTCCCTAACCTACTGAAGTTAAAAACATTATCAATACCTGACTTGTGTCATGTCAGAACTCCAATATGGATGGTGGCAAGTGGTCAGCTGTGTCCCAGATAAAATACACAGCAAAGTGAGACGATTTAGTGAGATTTATATTCAGGGTATTTTTCATACAATTTTTCTCCTTGGTTTTTTCTAGTCTTAAGGCTGCAATTCACATGCTTAATGTTGCATGTTTACTGAACATTGTTTCAGCTCAGGTTTTTGTGTTTTTTGTGTTTTCTTGCTTGGTTGCAAGTTGGGGGCGCAGCCCTCCTAGTACTGAGACTGAACAGCTGATTGCGTTTCACTTTGCTGTGTATTTTATCTGGGACACAGCTAACCACTTGCCACCATCCATATTGGAGTTCTGACATGACACAAGTCAGGTATTGATAATGTTTTTAACTTCAGTAGGTTAGGGACTGTCTCAGATGGGTACACCGTGACGAGGTGAGACAGCTTTTTACCTTTTTGCAAAAATGTATACACTAAGTACCCTGTTATTAAGCACTTGCAATTTATTTATTTATATTCAGGGTATTTTTCATACAATTTTTCTCCTTGTTTTTTTCTAGTCTTAAGGCTGCAATTCACATGCTTAATGTTGCATGTTTACTGAACATTGTTTCAGCTCAGGTTTTTGTGTTTTTTGTATGTTTTCTTGCTTGGTTGCAAGTTGGGGGCGCAGCCCTCCTAGTACTGAGACTGAACAGCTGATTGCGTCTCACTTTGCTGTGTATTTTATCTGGGACACAGCTAACCACTTGCCACCATCCATATTGGAGTTCTGACATGACACAAGTCAGGTATTGATAATGTTTTTAACTTCAGTAGGTTAGGGACTGTCTCAGATGGGTACACCGTGACGAGGTGAGACAGCTTTTTACCTTTTTGCAAAAATGTATACACTAAGTACCCTGTTATTAAGCACTTGCAATTTATTTATTTATATTCAGGGTATTTTTCATACAATTTTTCTCCTTGGTTTTTTCTATCTGTCCTCTGTTCAGCTAGGACCCGATGATTTGAACAATTAATTGAACTGGTACATCTGCTCGAAAACTGGGCTCTACAGTATATCTACAAGAGGCTAAGAAGCGACACTTCTGTCATCTCAATAGATAAACTCTTCCTGTCTCTAATGGACTTGCGAAAGGCAGACTGGAATCAAAGTCCAGTTATGAATATTGGGATTCTTGTGGCAGGCATAATTCTGAGAGATACAGTATATTTTTGGCATCGTGAGCAAGTGTTGAACATAACACATCTACTCGTATTACTGAAATTAGCTCCAAAAATCGAGCAAATGGATGTTGATGTATAGGCCATATTTTCTATATATGGAAAACTAAACTCATGATAGGAAATATGGCACTAATATATCCCACCTGGGATCTCAAGGGGCGAAGATATCCGAAAGCTGGGGATTCCTAATTTTCTACAGACCGTAGCCATCGCAGGACCAGCCCCATATAAATTCAGTTAGGGGATTTGTGTGACAGTGACTGATATCTAATAAACACAGATTCTGAGTCTTCGCCCTTGCTCAATCCAGAAGATACAGCTCACTGTAGGATTGTCCCACATTTAAACTGGTGCGTTTCCCTCCAAAAGAATTGTGCCATTCCTGTGATCACAGGTTAAGTACTTTTCTTTGTCCTTTTTATTTTCATGTAACTGTTTATACTGTATTGTTTTGTCCCCTTTGTAAAATCTTTTGTATATTTTTATAAAAAAGTCACGTCTTGGATTAAATATATAAAATGTAATAGCTTTGTTCCTCTTGCTCTATAAACGCATTCCTTAAGCCTTGTGAGGCCAAACATTACCAGTAATGGATGTCCAATCGGCCTGTATAAACGATTGGTGGGTGGCAGCTAGTTTTCTCTGTGGTTATTGAGGAGTTTGACAGTGACCATACCCAAGTATACATACTGTATATTCCTTGTGTTGGAATCAGACTTGTACATACTATATGTTCACTGGGAAGTGCTCAATTACCTACATAATAGTGAAAGCAGGCGTGGTCCGTTCACCAATTGTCGGTCAATCGCATATTTCTCCTGATGTTTGGATGTAGTGGAGAACTGGTTTATGGCTACCAAGTGAATGGTGGGATCTCTTTGCTGTTCCTTGACAAAGTACAATAGGACATTAGTGCTAAAAGGTACCAAGAAATGGGCGCGCAGCTATACAGTAGATTGCAAACTTTCCCTACTTTGAATTATGGCTGCACAGGTTCTATATTTTTATCCTTTTAATTTGTAGGATCATGTCTGAGGTTTAGGTATTTCCATTTTTTTGTCTAAAATACATTTTTAAAGACCCCTGTGTAGCAAAACCAGTTCTATTTCCCTGTACACAGACCTAAGAAGTGAAGAGTGTTCTGGCCCGTATAACCAAGCCCGGCACCTCGGCACCTCGGCACCTCGGCTAATTCCTTCTTAGTTTTGCAGAAAAACAACAAGAACACATAATTAGTTACCTAATGCTCGAATGGCGCTCTTAATGGCTGGCGTTTAGCAGATAATGATAATCTGTGCAATACTGAGTTATGTAGAGAATAGAGCAGAGAGGATACAGCACAGAGGATACAGCACAGCAGGACAATAACAGTCTGCACGAAGGCGGAGATGATATATGGGAGACCCACTGCTATAGCTCCTGGGGTATTTCTGAAAAAAACTCCCATAGGATTTTCTAAAGACGAGTGAATCTATATTTTTTCAAACTTTAGGAAATTCACAAGTATTTGTGAGAAAATACCTGTAGCAATTTTTTACACATGGAAGATGATTGAGCAGAAGGCTCATATGACCTCAGGGTGACTACTTGGGTTTTCCCATAAAACCTTGCAGATGTTATATCACATGTGTAATGCCCATGCCGGCATCCTTGCACTTTCCTGCTCCCCTCCTCTAGTGATGTCGCTGGTTCCCTCACCTGTCCAGATGGTCCTGTCCCCATCCCATGTTGCAGCCTCACAGAACATCTGTACTCCTGACAGGCTCCAGGTCTTGGCCCGTAGGGCACATCCGCGGCCGCACTCCCTTTCTTAAAGGGCAAACTTTCTCTTTCCCCGAAAGTACCTCCCAGGTCAGCTTGGAGGCCGCAGGTACTTAAGTGACCTCTGCCCTATCAGTGGCACCTGGGCAACGAGTCTAATATGTTGCTAGTTCTTAGGTCCCCTTGTGACGCCCTGGACTAGCCAGATAGTCACAGTTAGAGCCCCGCACAACACCTGTCCCCTAAAAAGGTGTCATCGGCCAACCATTAAAACCTAGTCATCCCTCTCAGAGCTTGATGGACACACCAGGGGGCGGAGCCAGGCAGTTGGACACGCCCACCAAGGAGTTCAGAGAGCCTGAGGCGGGAAAAACAGGGGAGTTAGTTGTCAGGAGGTGAAGGAACGTGGAAACAGGCCTGTGCCCAGGTCTGCAGCAGTCTGACAGGTGCCAGGGTTGGAGCCTGAGCACCTTTGGCTAGGAGGCATACGGTGGCCTCAGCCTGCAGGAGCCGGGAAGACGGCTCGGTGGAACCGTGGTGGACTGGGACAGGGTTGTGGCCCGCCGGTACCGACCCGGGGAACTGACTCGGAAACCGGAGCACAGAGGGGGGTACTCAGACCCTGAAACGAGGTCCAGAAGCCACTGGACTGAGTAAATTAACTGATTGCGGTCTGGACTATAGGTCCTTTCCCACCCAAAGTCCCGACTGAAGACAACAGCCCAACAAGGGGGATAGAAAGCCACCGCACAGGCAGAGAGATCCCATGGGCCAGCATCTGCGGGCAAATGGGCTCTCCCGACATCCACAAAGCCGGGAAGCGGACTTCCGACGCTGAAGCGCAGGTAGCCCACAAATACACAACACGGTGCAGGAGAAAGGCAGAGACCACCAACCGGGTGGGGGACCAGACACAGCCGGCTGCGGGCAGCGACCACCATTAACTTGGTTTACCAGAGACTCATGTGCGTTACTAACCGTGCGTACAACAGTGCCCTCCGGCCGCGCACCTCCCTGCACTGCCCAACAAAACCCCAACGTTTCCTGGGGCCACCACCCCTGCCCACGGAGGAGTTAACATCTTGCTGCATAACATCTTCCCCTGGGTGCCCAGTAACCGCAGCGGTGGTGTCCACCTTCACCACAACCCGTGGTGGCGTCACGAACTCAAACACGGCTCCGGCCATACACCTACGTCCCCTAAAAATGCCAGCCCCCTTTCAGATCGAAGTGGACTACGGGGCCCCCGGGTCCGGAGACGCTCGAGCCACCACCCGGCGAGTCCGGATCCGAGCGGCTCGGTTGCTGCCGAGCACGGGTCGGTACACCCTAGCATTGTGCTGCCGCCGCTGTTACATTGTGCGAGTTCTGTTTGCTGATACCGGTTTGCATTACAGAGTGCTGCTGCTGTATCCCTACCTGCTGCGAGCCGCTACCTTGGCCGCCTATCACAATACCTACTGCCACAAAGTATCATCCCCTGCTGCCGCAAGTGTCCACACCAGTCGACTTACACGATACCCATCCTTATACATGTCTATGCCGGATGCTGCTGCTGTATCCACCCATCCATCCATCCATGGATTCTCGACATCTGCTGCTGCCACAACCTATTGTCAGACACTGTCACTCCCCTACTCCAGGGGCCAGCGGACGCAACACCAGTCTTCCCGAGTGGCACCCGGACCAATACCTGCATCGTAACACCTCCACTTTTAGGGGCTCTGGAGAAGACCAGGCTCAGATCCGTAATCAAGCCCCTCTGTGTTTTCTGTGTGTTGTGGCCCAGTAGGTTCAGTAACATCCCTACTCGCCTGGTGAGCATAACAACATGGTATAGCACCACCCAGGCTCGGTCTGGCCCACCGCGGTACCGGGGAATCCCCCGGTAGGCTCCGGGCCCTCAGTGGGCCCCTGTGCCTTACATAGTGCTGGGCGCTTTATAGCGCCATGGTGCCGCCGGTTTCTCGGGGCCGGCGTTATGTGTAGCCAGGGCCCCCACGCTCTGATGGGCCCCCCCTCCCACGCTCTGAGGGCCCCCAGCATTTTAATCACAAACTGCAGCGATAGCACAAGTTCCGTTCTATCGCTGTAGTTTGTGCGGCTGCAGAAGGACCTGCGGTGACATCACAGTCATGTGATATCACCGTAGATCCTGCACTGCGGAAGTCCCAGACCGCACCGCTATTCAAATGTACTCGCATCTTTCAGATGCACGTACATGTGAACAGTGCGGCCGGTTACAGGACTGAGGCGGAGGAGGTGCTCATCCCCGCACCGACACAGTGGCCGCCATCACACTGCCGCCGAAGCAGCAGAGGAGAGGACCCACAAGGCTGCAGAGAAAAGGTAAGCGCTCAGAAGGAGCCGAAGAAAAAAAAAATGTATAGTCTCACCTGTTCTCCTCTGTTCCCGCACTGACCGCAGGACACAGCTCTGGCTGTGTGCTCCCGGGCACGTCCCATCGCTGCAGGAGTTGCCGGTAATCACCTGATGCGGTCACCTGACGCATCAGCTGATCGTAAGTCTCGCGGTGACGCCGGTTTAAACGATCAGCTGATGCCATCAGGAGACTGCATCACTGATTACCGGCAGCTGCTGCAGCCATTAGACGGGAGTATTTTTTTTTTTGCACTGATGCATCAGCTGATTGTATAAAATGCTTTTATACAATCAGCTGCTGTGTCACGCGATACACATCCTTGAACCTGACACATCATCTGATCGCTTTGCATTCCAGCAAACCGATCAGATGATATTGGATCTGGATTGGACGGCGCGGGACCCTTGACCTAGGATTACTGCGGAGGAGGGGGGTTCTTTATTTCAATAAAGATGGAGTCACTAATTGTGTTGTGTTTTATTTCTAATAAAAATATTTTTTCTGTGTTGTTTTTTTTTTATCTGTACTAGAAATTCATGGTGGCCATGTCTAATATTGGCGTGACACCATGTTTCGGGCTTAGGGCCAGCTGATAATATAAAGCTTGCCCTAACCCCATTATTACCCAGCGAGCCACCCGGCATCAGGGCAGCTGGAAGAGTTGGATACAGCGCCAGAAGATGGCGCTTCTATGAAAGCGCCATTTTCTGGGGTGGCTGCGGACTGCAATTTGCAGAGGGGGTGCCCAGAAAGCTTGGGCACTCTGCGCTACGGATTCCAATCCCCAGCTGCCTAGTTGTACCTGGCTGGACTCGAAAATTGGGCGAAGCCCACATCATTTTTTTTTTTTTTTTTAAATTATTTCATGAAATTCATGAAATTAAAAAAAAAAAAAGGGCTTCCCTATATTTTTGGTTCCCAGTCGGGTACAGATAGGCAGCTGGGGGTTGGGGGCAGCCCATAGCTGCCTGCTGTACCTGGCTAGCATACAAAAATATGGCGAAGCCCACATCATTTTTTTGGGGGCAAAAAACTCCTGCATACAGTCCTGGATGGAGTATGCTGAGCCTTGTAGTTCTGCAGCTGCTGTCTGCTCTCCTGCATATACTATTGGATGGAGTATGCTGAGCCTTGTAGTTCTGCAGCTGCTGTCTGCTCTCCTGCATACACTATTGGATGGAGTATGCTGAGCCTTGTAGTTCTGCTCCCCCTGCCTATCCCTCCAGCATACAGTCCTGGATGGAGCATTCTGAGCCTTGTAGTTCTGCAGCTGCTGTCTGCTCTCCTGCATACACTAGTGGAGAATGAAGAACATATTGAAGAAGGAAATGACATCAGACCTTTTATTCTTCAACAATCTTTAATGGCATTGTTCACTGATTAAAAAACGCAATGTGCAAAAACGCAGTGTTGTATTGTATAATGGGCATATAAGTGTCCTGTCAGGGATAAAAGTTCCCCAATCTTCCGGTCGGTGCGGTTTCCACTGGTCTGGTTCCACCGATCAATAAGTTATCAGCAACCTAACCTGTGGATCGGTGATAACTTGTCACCAAAGATCCCATTACTGCAAACTACTGTAATTGTACAGAGTTATTGTGTGCACAGGAGATGTGCAGGAGCCGCCTGTGCGTTACAGTCAGCACTAAACTATAATGGGTATAGCAGCTAATAGATATTTGCATGTAGCTGTAGGGTGGTGGGCCCCTAGAGTTATTTCCTCTGGTAGGCCCCAGACACCCAAGTCCGACCCCGGCACCACCCATCAAGAAAGACTATAACAACCTGTATAAAAACAGAGGCAGGTAATGCAGCCGCAATTTTAGAGAAAGTGTCCTTTTTTGGCACAAGCAACGTTACCGAGTTCTTTAATTTCTTGTGCAACCTTTCTTTGTGAAAAGTGGAATAATTGTTTTTTAAAAATATAATTTATTTTTTTTCATACGATTTAATAGTCAATTTTGACATTTATACACACATAACTAATACAGCGTCCTGCTGCAAGTGCTGACTGTTTCAATGTGTACCTGTCTGGCTTAAATAAATAGATAAAACAAACTGTAGAATAAATTATAAACATTTCACGGCGTATTTCTGTTTTTGCCCTTTTATTTCAGTAGTAAAAAGTTTACACATATACACGCCAGTACTGCGTCCTGTTAGGCTTTTTTGGCTGTATACTATCTACCATTTTTGCTCACTTATTTTGGAAGAGGGTTGAATAATTCAGGTTAAAAAGAGTGTGAAAAGTAATTAGAATCTTGTACAAAAGAAAAGGTAAAAGAAAAAGTGGAAATGGCAATAGACAGGATAGTGTAAAAGAAAATGAAATCCTTACCATGGCTAAGAACGTGAGAGCCACAAGAAGCAGCAGCTGCGCCTCCGACACCAGCTGTCCAGGCAGCAGTACTGCCAAACTCAGGACTTCATTGCCTTCGGCAAGCATATTAGGGAGGAGGAAGCGGCCGCCGTTATGGAATATATGGCACATTACTTGTCTCTATCACAGCAGGATGATATCACTTCTGACATTGATGATGTCAGTTTGAGTCAATGTTCTGCACAGTCCTCCTCCTCCTCCAATGCTGCAAGTTAAACTTTTACATTGTAGACATTTGATTCCTTAAATTACACCTTTTTCTGTTTTTCACCTTTGGTCCCCTAAGCCTCAGCACTCTGGAGGCTAAAAAAAAAAATATTTCACAACCATAAATATTTCCAGTTGATATATTGAAAGAGATGAACATTCAGCCTATGTACTTGGAATAACATTGGACCATTGATGGCTTTGTTAGTTATGGTGGTAGTGGTGCTGGTTGTGGCCACCTTGGTGGTAGTGGCACTTTGAGTCATCTGGAAGATGGAATCAGGTGGGGGGGGTCAAGGAACTGTAGAGTCTTCTTATAGTGAGGCAACCATCTTCTGAGTCAGTGATGATGATGCTAAAGATGACATTGATGATGATTGTTTGGTGGACAAGACCTAAGAAACAGATCAGAGCGATGAGGAAGTGATATCATGAGAGGAGGAGGGTGTCAGTGTCGGCAATGAAGAGGATGGCTGATGGGGATGGGCAAACTCGAACTGTAAAGTTCAGGGTTTGTACCAGACACCTACTCTAGTGTAAGGTGCTCGAATTCGAACACAGACATCTCACGGAGATCTGTAGTCGAGTTTGGAGTTTGGATGCTGTTCAGATGCTGAATAAAGTCTGCAGTGCAGCCAGTCAACAAGCTTTTCAGCATGGGGAAGATGTCTGGATGTTGCCGGGAACAAAATTTTTAAAAAAATGACGTGCTGTCCCCTCTTTTTGATAACCAGTGCAGGTAAAGCATACAGTTGGGCCATATATTAAAAGGCTGGGAGGGGCTTTGGTTATTTGGTCCTTCTAAGCCTAAAAATAGCAGCCCCCAGTTGCCTCAAAATAGGCACAACACATTAGATGCACCAATTCTAGCACTTTATCTGGCTTTTCCCGATTGCCCTGGTGCGTGGCAATCAGGGGTGCACTTTTGGGGTTGATGTCAGCTGTGTAGTGTCAGCTGGCATCAAGCCCTGGTGATAGTAATGGATAGGCATCTATCAGACACCGCCATTACTGAACCCCATAAATGTAAAGTTAGAAAAACACAGACACCAATTTATTAAACAAAAAACATGAAGATCAGACATAGTCCACGGAATAGGGAGTGACCTATGAAGTTTTGTTCTCAGAACAAGGCTGTATAGATTCTACTACAGAATTGGCAGGCATCATGAGATCACTATGTATTACATCAAAATTGGGGAGCTAATAAAGTGGTGAACGAGGGACTGTCGCTTGTTTTTACTTCTTTAATTCTCTGTTTTTATGTCTTTCAGATTTCCATTTTTGGACTGTATCAGATTTGGTGGACTACTTTGGAATCTGCCTGGCTTTTTTTAATTTTACTTAATTTTTTAAATAAATTGGTAAACAAGGGAGTCAGGTATGTTTTTCCCTGTGTGTTTTTTTTCTCCTTTTACGTACTGGGTAAGTACTGGGGGTGTCCGATAGATGCCTCTCTCTTACTAACCCCAAGGCTTGATGCCAGCTGTTAATTCACAACTGACGACAACAACAAAAAATATTACCTAGATTGCCACTGCACAAGGGCAAATGGGAAGAGCCCAGGCAATGTGATGCGCCACTTTTGAAGCGGCTGGAGGCTGCTATTTTTAGGCTGGGAAAGGCCAAATAACTATTAGTCTTCCCAGCCTGATAGCCTGATAATACCAACTTCCAGCTTTGGTTTACTTTAGCTGATTATCAAAAATATGGAGGAAGCAAAGACATTTATTTAATTACTTATTTGGTTTTTTTAGCTTAAAGCAGCCAAAACACCCTTTAGTGCCACATGAAAGGCATTGAAAGGTGCACGTTTATAATAAGTAGGGGTTGGGACATTACATAGCTGAGATAGATCTCTATCTTTTCTATCTATTCAATCTATCTTCTTAAAGCTGTGTGCATTCGTACCATTTTTTTATGCATTTTTGCAGATTTGTTACAAAACCTGAAGAAAATCCTGATGCCAGCAAAGTCAATAAGAATCCTGAAGTCTCAAGCACACATTGCTTATTTCTGACTTGTAGATTTAGGCAAGGGCAGATAAAAGTATTGTAGTGCGCCTGCGCAGGACCTCAATGCCGGTTAGCGTGGATGACGTAGGACGCGTCATGCACCCAGGCTTCAGAAGAAGGAAGACAAAGATGGCCGAAAGAGGAGGCGCCAGTATCGGAGAACGGAGACACCCATCCAACCAGTCTGCACCGCCCCTTAGGTGAGTATTATAAAGGGATTTTTACGTTCTACACAGCGGCCTGGGCTGTTATATACAGTATGTTAAAATGCTGTATATAAGAGCACACTGGTGGTGGCCGCAGCCTATAGTCACCAAATATGGTGACAGGTTACCTTTAAAATCTTTGCACTTTGGGGGAACGCTGGAATCAGGCTTGCTGGAGACATGTAGTTGACTCATTTTCTATCCATATTTGTGTGCAGGGCAACTGTTCTGCTCTTACCCCCATTTTGTTTCATTTTACCAAAGTTCGGGTCCCTAGTGACCTCTATGGAGCTCAGGGTCAAGTTCAGGTACCGAACCAAATTTTTAACTACATTTCAGCCAAACCCGGCTAATCTGATTATCCATGGGTCTGCTCATACCTAGTAGCTCACAATCAAGTCAAAAAAATTCAGAGGGCAGTTCAGCTTCTTTTGCAGTCAGCTTGGGAGCATTCGATGCCACAACTGCTGTTAATGGATGTTAAATTGCACCTGAAAACTCTAGTCGAGATTCTGATGGTAATAAATTTTACGTGTGTGCATCTGAAAAGTTGGAATTTTTTTCCACACTGCCAGTTGAGGAACCTTTTGCGGTTTGCAGATTGCATAGGATGAAAATAAGCTGTCAGGCTCAAATTGAGTAGGAACTATGGCTCTCCATCAACACACTACGTGACATCAAGTCTTGAAGATCTGTCATCAGAATCAGGCATGATAAACTAAACGTTTGGACATAAAAACACTGGTCTATATATAACATAGGGCCTAATAGGACATCATAAACACCAGCCGACATTCAATCTGAAGACAGGATTGGTAGAAACCGAGCGCGGACAGAAAGGACGGATATGACCAGATCACCAGGAAAGTGGTGAGACAGTTCCATAGTACTTTTTCCTTTCTTACATATGTAAATGGGGTCTCCATGAGGATTGAGGAAACCAAAAGGTAAGGGGATTTTTGAATCTGTAAATGACTCACCACTGTGATCTATAGAAAGGGTGTTGGATTTTTAGATCTCATCCTTAAATGGTTGAAAGGAAATATATGTTGTTTCTCATTTCACATTGTTTATATTTTAAGATTTAAGAGATTAAAAATTAAATATTAAGTAAAACTCACTTTGTATGCTATTTACTGACTTGATAATAGTGGGTTAGCCTAGAGGATTGAGAGAAAAACTTTTTTTTTCCTCTCCTATTTGTGTGTTGTTACAGTCATCTGTATGAGCAGCGTAAGACAGTGATGAATTACAGTACATCATTCAGCGAGCGAAACAGAGCTCAGATTATTTTTAAATCCACTATTCGTAGCTGAAGAGGCACACCTGCTGAATCCCTTAGGAGCTTACTAAATGTTTCAGTCCATCATCTACATGTTCATCCCTGCCCAGGGCTGTTGGGGACCCTCAAGGGCAATGTAACATGCAGCAAAAAGTGGAGGAGAAGATTCAATAGCAGGTGGATGTGAGCTTCAAGCAATCTTAGGTACTAGCAAGCAGGGGATGAGGCTGTCAGTAAGTCCGAAATAGAAAACCATGACAACCAACTGTAACAGCGGGATGGAGCAAAATAAGGCAATGGACCTTCGACCATGCTAGTCAGCATGGCAACCTATTTGCTTGAATGCTTGTGGGATGGCAGTCATAGTGTTACTATCAAAGGAATGATTGTTCAAAAGCCATGCTTTTAGACCCTTGCCTTCTTTCCACTGAAAGGGAGAAAACGTTGTCTCACTACCAGGATAATCTGTGTACACTGCTTGTCTGCTTTCCCCAAGCATGTGCCTGCTGACTGCACATCTGATCAGGAGACCTTTCTGCTTTCCTTTGAGCTCTTCAAAGCTGGATAGAAGGGGTTAACGCCACGCTGTCGCCAAACAAAATGGAAAATTGTTGATTAACCATATTATTTTATTCCATAGGTCTACGCGTTTTGAGGTATAGGACCTCTTCCTCAGGACCAAAAAAATCAACATTGTTGATTACTTGGTCATGAGGAAGAGGTCCTATACCTCAAAACGCGTAGACTTATGGAATAAAATAATCTAGTTAATCAACAATTTTCCATCTTCTTTGGCGACAGCGCAGCGATAACCCCTTCTCCTCTCCAGCTTTGAAGACTCATCCACGTGGGGCTGCGGCAGCCGCTATTATTTCTATGCTATCTTTGGTGGTTGTGACCCTCACAACCACATAAAGTGAGTGTATATCACTTCACATTGCCCTTTTATATATCTGGTAAGACCCTATCGGCACCCTTTTTTTTCCCTAGTCCTTTCCTATGAGCTAACACTCACCCACCAGTGCTAAGGCTACAAGTAGACGAGGCAGCAGTAGAGATTACAGTCTACAATATATGACATGATAGACCAGATATTTTATTGCAGATACACCAAATGAATGCACTTCAGCAAACAGTAACACACATCCTGAAAGCCTGTGTCCTTTCTTCTGCAGATATCTATATTATAGGTCAGCAGGATGCACCAGTGTCAAGGACTGGCCTAGTTTGCCATGTGCATACAATCTTGTCCAGCCTTCAGTGTGCTGTCAGATAGGATATTCAACATGCCAGGTGACTTTATCATACCCAAGAGGACCAGATTGTTCCCCAGCAAGTTTTGAAAGCCTTACATTTGTCAAACTGAACCAGGCAAAGATGATGGCACATTTTCATTCACCTGTGGCTAATGTCTATGATCAGATCAGCCCTAGCATCTGCCTGTAAGATGGTGGAGGTTAACCCGGCAGTGTTGGCTTCCTTCCACCAGTAATCTTTGGTAGATTTGGTGATGCAGTTATTTCCCGTGGAGAATTAAAAGCATCAGGATGTTGTACAAGAACTTTGTATCCTGATGTCCCGTGACTGTCCAAAGTATCATAGAGCTCTTGTCCAGATCCAGAGACATTTGCCTAAGAAGAAGAGTGCCTTTTGGGGACGACTAAGGTTGGGTGCAGAGTTCAGTTCCCCAGAAAATTCCCTGAGTGACCAGTGAGGAAGGCCTGACCTATAATCTACGCTCCGAGTGCCAGATTTATCACCACTTCCTTGTTTATCCAGGAAACAGTCGGCTGTACTACTGCAACCCTTCCAACGACAAAGTATCGGTCGGTAAGTTCTGAGCTCAAGCATTGCCACAAAGATCTCTGTGGGTAAGTGTATATGAAGCTAGAGTTTGACATCAAGAGTAGATAGTTAATGAGATCTAGAGGACAAAACTTTCTTTCCGCGAATAAAGTGCTCACAGTAATAATTACTTTATCTACCTCCTCTCTCAATTATATCTCCATTCAAGGTGACTCCTTGGGTGCAGGAAAGAGATAAAATATGTTTATGAACCTTTGAGCATCGATGGGCCAGCTAGTGCACTCATTGCTTTACATGGTTCCGTATAGATTAATTCTTTGGCTCCCGCACTACGCAGAGATCCAGGTTTGATAAATTGCTGAGCCATCTCTCAGAACATCTCAGATCCATGTCACTTGTGCTGCATCATGGTCACTTCTGACTCGGTGTGTAATATATCCCTTGTGTTATTGTGTGGGACTGGTAGGACTTTCCTCTACATTCTGAGTAAATTAAAAGTTCTCTGGCACGGTTTGGTTTTGTTTTCATAGACGGCCCATTGTTTCCTGGGGAGACCTCCTTGGCCCTCGGTCTGTATGCCTGCAATTTCATTGTGTTCTACACTATTCTGCTGCCCCCAGTGCTGCCCTTCTCGTCCTTCTAGGTCACTGTTCTTTTGCTTAGACAAGTTGCTGGATACTTCGAGCCTATGGGATGCAAGAGGGACACCAAGGAACATTACGTGGCATGATTGCATCACTTAGTTGCACCACCCGCACCAGGCTCAAGATTGTACCAGAGTGGAAGAGCAGAGCCAGGTGAATTTTTTTAAGTTATTATCAATTGTCAGACACAGTGGGCCATTATTGCATTAACGAGTTAATGAAGGGAGGATGACAGATGAGTCATTTGACGACAGTAGCATGGCAGACAGCTGCACTGAGTTTATACTGAATGGCAGTGGTTTGTCATTTTCAATTGACATACAGATACTATTGTCACTTTATTGTTGACGATGTTAACATCTCGGCCTTTTTATGTAAAAGCAACTTTAATACACAATGTAAATATACAGCTTCTGTCACTGTATTATTAAAAGCCAAGTGCACATGATTTAGCTCGCCGTACGTGCTTTATTACTAGATTCATCAACTGGGGTTGGAAAAAAAAATCACTATGTAAGTGCCATTTGTGATATAGACATAGCGTGAAGTTTAAAGGGTTACTCCACTACTTTGATCTTGATGGCCGATCCTAAGGCTTGGTCATCAGTATCAGAATATTGGTGATCTGATATCTGGTACCCCCACCAATCAGCTGTTAGCAGTTGCAACCAGGTGTTGCAGATCCACTCCAGTACTGCAGAAGTTAAGTACCTGGTGGTAGCCACTATACAGTTGAAGGAGCTGTACTGTTCAGATATTCGGTGGGAGTTCCGGTTACCCAAAGATCTGATAAGGCCTAAGACACACGGCATGAAAATCAGACCAAGTGGAATGCGATAAAACATCGCACTCCACTCGGACCAATGTTAACCTATGTGCCAGCACCCATGAGCGATTATTTTCTCGACCCTAATTGGATCGAGAAAACAATCGCAGCATGCTGTGACTGTAATGCAAGTCTCTTTCTCTCGCACCCATTCAAGTCTATGGGGCGGGAGAAAGATCGCACTGCACTCGCGTACTCCGGTGTACCACAAGTGCAGGGCGAGAATGGCAATAGCCAGCTACGGAGGCGAGAGGGAGAGAAATCCTTCCCTCCCCTCCGTAGCGCCGGCCCACCCCTCGTCAGCACTGGCCCGCCCCTCCTCAGTGCCAGCCCGCCCCCCGCAGCTGAGGTCCGATCGCATGATAGGACCTCAGTCGCCGTGACACTCACATGACACTCGGCTCCCGTTGTGCTACCAGCGTGAGCCGAGTGTCATGCAAGGATCGCATTAGTCCCCGTGTGGCCCCGGCCTAATGATGACTTATCCACAGGAAATGCAATACATATAAGATACAGCAGGTAAAAAAAGTATTGAACATGTCACAAATTTTCCAAGTAAACCTATATCTAATAGGTTATATTGACATGAATTTCTCACCAGATGTCGATAACAAGCCATCCAATCCACACAGGCAAAGAAATCAAACAATAGGTGTCCATACATTTTGTGATGTGTAATTGTGAGAAAAAAGTATTGAAGACATGAAGAAAGGGAGATTGAAAAAGCCATGGAAAGGCATAACACCAGATACAACCTATCAGTAACAAGAAAGTAATCCTGCCACTTAGTGAAAAATAATATCAGCTGGTTCAATTGAATGCCTATTAAAAGATGTCTCATTACCAAAGTGCTACACAAGAAACGTCTCATGATGGGTAAAACCAGTGAGCTGTCTCAAGATATTTGCAACATTATTGCTACAGAACACACTGATGGCATTGGTTACAGAAGAACTTATAAACTATGGAATGTTCCAGTGAACACTGTTGGGGCCAAATCCGGAAGTGGAAAGAACATAATTTCACCATAAACTGGCCAGAAAATGTTCTTGCCTCAAAATTTCAGACAGAGGAGTGAAACAAATTATCAGAAGAGTTGTTCAAGAGCCATGGACCACCTGTAGAGAGCTACAGAAAGACCTGGAATGAACAGGTACCATGATTTCAGAGGAAACAATAAATAATGCACTTACCTTCCATGGCCTGTAGGCACACTCACTATGCAAGACATCATTGAGGAACAAAATTCAAGTTCAAGCGCATTTAATGTTTGCTCAACAACAGTTAGACAAGTCTGTGAAATACTGGGACAATCTAATCTGGTCAGATGAGACCAAAATTGAACTTTTTGGATGTCTTAATACACACTAATTTTGGAGGTCAAAAGGCAAATTATCCCAAAATTCTGAGTTTCAGGCAGAGATCTTCAGCTAGACATGTATACGATAAGCTGAAAAGAGGGGACTAATATATATATATATATATATATATATATATATATATATATATATATATTTATTTATTTATTTATTTTTTTTTTAATTTCTCATAAGATTCAATTTTAACTGAATTTAGTCAAAGCAGTTGAACAAATCTGGCCAAATCATATTTTGGAGGTTCACTCTAATATGGAGAACATTTTTAGAGGTGTTGTCCAGGTTTGGAATCAAAGTCTGCATATGTGACTGTTGAATCCACACAGTGTGCACATTGCATACTGTCAGAACTTTCCAAGAGCGTCGATGACAGTGGGCAGTCACATGGCTTCAAGAATGAGAATTGTGTATCCCTGTATATCCTTACTATGCACCGGACATGATATATGCAAATTACATGCTTCAAATGAAGTGACTGTTTGCCCTCTCCCCCTGCACCAGAAAATCCTGACAGTATGCGGTGCACGCGCTTTGAGGATTCAAAAGTCTGCAGTTACTTGGAGTGACTGCAAACTTCCATCTCAATTGGACAACTCCTTTAAGTGTTTCATCTAATTAACACAATAAACCAAAACGCCTCCTTCACTAACACTTCAGCTGATGCAAGTAAACCCCCTATAAAGCAATGTTACCGCAGCGCCATTGATTATTGTGATGAGTAACTAACATTCTAGTTCAGGCTCCATTTACAACACTTGATGTTGCAGAAGGAGGAAAGTTGTTGCCATAAATCCTGTAAAGCTCTCAGTAAAGTCTGAGTTATAGGACATAAAAAGAGTGAAGTGGAGGTCACTACCAGAGTAACTTATCCAGTAAAACTGACAAGATCTGTGACTACTGCCGACACTCACCATTCAGCGGATGATGGAGAACACACATGGTGCCGGCTGCTGATTCATAGTCGTCCTATAAAGGAGACTTAGCAGCTCCAATACGGCCATACACAAATCAGAAGACAGAGCTGAATACAAAAGCGCAGTACGATATTACCGCCACATAGGACTGAGTTACAAATGGAGAATAATAACTAAATTGACAATCATCAACCTGAAGACCCCCATCCCGCTATGCTGAAGAGTTGCATGAACCAATCAGTTTCAACTTTATGTGCCCGGTCCCGGGCCTAGTGTGACGCCCTGGCAAAACTGGGGTGTCACAGAGCCTGCAAAATCCAGCAAAGTGCAGGTCATTCTCCTCCTTGGTAACCTGATCCCACACCAGTGCAGCAGGACATACACCCCCCCCCAGTGTAAGAGCTAAACAGAGCAGGAGGGGAGGGGCTGGGGCAGAGTGAGTTTGGAGTGTGAAGAGAGCAGACCAGGAGAGCTAACTCCTGGCTGCTATAAGGAAGGGAAGTGTGAGGAAGGGGCCCTAGGTGGCCGGGGCAGGGTAGTGGCCCGCCGGCATCAAGGGGTGACCCGGATCACTGCAGGGGGAGTGGGCTCCCCGTTCCCAACTGAGGAAGGAGAAAGAAGCGTCTGGCTGCAAAACAAGACCAGGATCCTGCTGTACTGTGTGTGGGATCCCAAACACCCTCCGCACCGAAGGCTGCAGACACCGGCAATTTCTGGTTAATTCCTGACTCTGTGTGAATTTCCTTGCAAAGCGAACTGTGAGTAACAACATCCCCGGTCCAACCGGGCGCACAGCTCTCAGACGGTCTCCATCTCCTCCCTGCACCACCTCACCGGGGTCCCGGGACACTAACACCCTACCCGTGGATTGAAATCACCACCTTGCTGCCCATCACCATCCCCGGGATCCATTTACTGGCAGCGGCGGTGCTCCGTTACCTCACCGCACACCACAGGTGGCGTCACGGACAATCTCCCTTACCTAATCCCCTTCTTACTGTGGAGCCTGGGATCACAGACCGGGTCATGCCACCGTGATACCCACAGAAGTGACCCCATGGCCCGGATCTGAGTACCCCTTATCCCAGAGCGACACATTTGGCGTCACGAACAGGATCGAACCCGTCCACTTACCGGTGGAAGTGCGCCTTGTCCCTTCCGTCAGCGGCGTCCCGCTGAGGAAAAATCCTGAAGTCCGCCATTTTAGCCGCCATTTTAGCCGCCAAAAACAACAGCTTGGCACCTTCTTCCCCGAGTGGCGGGCGCGAAAAAGAGGCTCCGTCCCCTGAAAACGCGGGCGGAAGCAAAGCTCCGGAGGACCGGAAGCGAAAGGAAAAATTGAAAAGTTGATAGAAGGACTGCTCCCGAGTACCAAGGGGGAGCAGTAGGAAGGAACTGCAGTTCATGTGACCAGGACTGTAAAGGCAGGTACGCCAAGACTTTGCCTAATTCCATTCCTGGACAAGCAGTAGCCGAAACCCCGATGACATCTCACCCAGCTCCGGCAGTCCGCCCGGCCGCAACGGTGATGACGTCGACTCCGGCAGTCCGCCGGGCCGCAACGGTGATGACGCCGGCTCCGGCAGTCCGTCTGGCTGCAACGGTGATGGCGCCGGCCCCGGCAGACTGCCCGGCTACAGCAGAGGCGACACTAGACCGGAAGTCTGCCCCAGATGCGGCGCCAGCCGCTCCCAGGTACCCCGTCCCGGCTGTGGAGCAGCCGGAGTACACCTGCAGGGAGGAGGAGCAGGCCACTGAGTGTTGGGGCCCACCGCAGTTAGCGAGGCCAGTTGTAGCCAGCGCCAAGGGCATCCAAGTGGGCCTGGCTCCTGAGCAGGAGGCAGAGCACGGGACCCGTGCCCCGTACTGGGAGTGGCGGCAGTGGTAGCGGAACCTGGACGGCTACCTGCAAGTTAAAAAAAAAAAAGTTGACTGTTTTATGGACTGTCGCCCCTGTTCAACGTCCTCAAGTTCAGGAGGAGGCCATCTGCACCGCAGGTGGGGGTAGCAGAACAGTTTAAAGTTTTAGTAAACGTACCTCCCGATGTGGGAAGATGTATAGTTGTAATGTGTGCACTTTCTTTTTTTTTTTCCTTACAATAAATGTCGGTGCCCCAGACAGCCTGAGGACGGGCTGTGTTTTACCAAGGGGATGTGTGACGCCCTGGCAAAACCAGGGTGTCACAGAGCCTGCAAAATCCAGCAAAGTGCAGGCCATTCTCCTCCTTGGTAACCTGATCCCACACCAGTGCAGCAGGACATACACCCCCCCCCAGTGTAAGAGCTAAACAGGGCAGGAGGTGAGGGGCTGCGGCAGAGTGAGTTTGGAGTGTGAAGAGAGCAGACCAGGAGAGCTAGCTCCTGGCTGCTATAAGGAAGGGAAGTGTGAGGAAGGGGCCCGAGGTGGCCGGGGCAGGGTAGTGGCCCGCCGTCATCCAGGGGTGACCCGGATCACTGCAGGGGGAGTGGGCTCCCCATTCCCGACTGAGGAAGGAGAAAGAAGCGTCTGGCTGCAAAACAAGACCAGGATCCTGCTGTATTGTGTGTGGGACCCCAAACACCCTCCGCACCAAAGGCTGCAGACACCGGCAATTTCTGGTTAATTCCTAACTCTGTGTGAATTTCCTTGCAAAGCGAACTGTGAGTAATAACATCCCCCGGTCCAACTGGGCGTACAGCTCTCAGACGGTCTCCATCTCCTCCCTGCACCACCTCACCGGGGTCCCGGGACACCAACACCCTACCCGTGGAGGGAAATCACCACCTTGCTGCCCACCACCATCCCCGGGATCCATTTACCGGCAGCGGCGGTGCTCCGTTACCTCACCGCACACCACGGGTGGCGTCACGGACAATCTCCCTTACCTAATCCCCTTCTTACTGTGGAGCCTGGGATAACAGACCGGGTCACGCCAGCGTGATACCCACAGAAGTGACCCCGTGGCCCGGATATGAGTACCCCTTATCCCAGGGCGACACACTAGCGTAGCACGAGCTCCTGTACCCAGAACCCAGGAAGGGTGTCCCTCCTCTCGCCTGTCTAGCAGCTCTGCAGCCTCCGATTCCTGCATGGCATCTCTCTGTGGCCCTGCTTCCAGGCCATGGCGGGGGCGTCCTCCTTCTTACCCGTCCAGTGGCTCCATTCTCTCCTCTCCTGTCCTGGAATCTGCTGCAGCCTCTTCCTGCTTCCTGAACAGGTGTAGGTCTTTAGTAAGTGCCTTTAGGTCGTGCACGCGGCCATGCCTTCTTTCTTCAAGGGCTAGCGTCTCATTACCTGGAAGCAATCCCTGAGGTCTCCTGTGCCCTAAAGGTATTTAAGACCACCTTCCCTGACACGCCTAATCAACATTGCCTAGAGTGTGTTGCTAGTTCTCAGGTCCCTGGTTGTTACTATGTCTTGTCATAGTCCCAGTACCAGTCTCTTGTTATTAACTACTGTCTTGTCCTAGAGTCTGCTCACCTCCATTGCCTGTGTGCCGTCACGTCTGTGTGCCATCTCGTGAGTGCCGTCACATCAGAATCTACTCTACTGTGCCGTCTCGTCCGGACCAACACCACAGTGCCCATCTCTGCCTCCACCTGAGGACTTCTGCACTGGACTTTGTGACTTTGTCCGTCCATAAGAGACAGCCCCCTCTGGTCCCCGTGCATTTAGGCTCTCGGTTCGGAGCACCTCATAATCACTGCACAGGAGTTCGCTGTTGGTTGCTCCTGCGGGAGAGTCCGGTGCACGGTCCAGTGGGTCCACCGCCGGACACTCGCCACCCCTCAGCAAGCATAACACAACTCTTTTAGGTACATTATTACTATGCTGGACCTGTGACCACCTAGGATGGCTTTTGATGGTCTAGTCAGTCCCTGATCGTGTCACAGGGTGGAGTTATACTGTGTTGCAAATTAGCTCTCCTACAGGAAGAAGATCACTGGCTTTTTACTGCCATTTTTTGGATACCATGCTATGTTGGAGATTTGGCAACTATAAGCTGCGGCCATCACCACTGAGCTGTTATATACAGCTTTCTAGAATGCTGTATATAAGAGCCCAAGCCACTGTGTGGGGGGCGGTTCGGTCTGATGGGTGTCACTGCTCTCTCCGATCTGGCGACTCCTCTCTGTGGCGATTGCCGTCCTCCTTCTTCTGAGACCTGTGTGCATGACGTGTCATATGTCATGCACACTAGCCGGCACTGAGGTCCTGAGCAGATGCACTTTGATCTGTTCATAGCAGATCAAAGTATTGTAGTGTGCATGCGTGTGCGGTCTTTAATCTTTCCTCGCTCCTGCGCATTACAGTACTTTGATCTGCCCTCAGTATGGCAGATCAAAGTGCGCCTGCGCAGGAGCACAATGTCGGCTTGTGTGGATGACATACATTAGATGCATCATCGACACTGGGCTGGTAGGAAGACGGAGATCGCAGTGTCGCGGGCGGGGAGGAGGGTGTCAGCACTGCGCTCACCCCTCTGCTCGGGTCCGGCTGCTGCTGCTCAGTGGTGGCTCGAGCGGTGGGCCGGATCCCGGGGGTCTCGAGCGGCGCTCCTCGCCCGTGAGTGAAAGGGGATTGGGTTTTGGGGTATAGTCTATTGTCCGTGACGCCACCCACGGTTGTGGTGATTTGTTGACACCACCGCTGCTCTGTATGGGGATCCCGGGAGTGATGGCGTGGAGCAGCGAGTTGTTGTGTTGCCCCTCCGTGGGTAGGGGTTGATGATCCCGGGGCCCAGTGATGAGGTGGGAGATGCAGGGCCTGGTGGGCGCAGGGACGCGGGGGCAGCGCTGTGCCTTGCGGCACTGTGGTACTCACTCAGCCTGAGACGATGACACAGTTCTCAGTAAAACACACGGCTGGAAAGACGGTTCCCACGGACGGCTGCACTTGCTTTTCCCCAGTAGTTGACGGTGACGGTCCCTTTGTCCTGCACCTAAGATGGTTGTGGTTGCGATGGGTTCCCACCGGTAACCCGCTCCCCGGCTTAGATATGGGCCGGAGGAGCCCTACTTTTTGCCCGCAGGCGCTGGCCCTGAGAAACTGGTGCCCTGGCGGTGGCGGTGTCTCTCCTTTAATGGTTGGACTGTTGCCTTCAATCGGGACTTGGTTGTTTGGAGACAGTCGTCCCCTTCACTGACGGATTTGGCAAATTATGGTAACTCCTAGCCTTGCCGGGATCCGAAAGGCCCCTGCCCTGGTGCTGACTGTTCCTTGTACACTGCTCCAAACCGCCGGGTCACCACCCGTCCGCGGTCCTTCCAGTAACCTCCGAGCAGTCACCCCTGCGGACAATCAGCGCCGTCTGCTGACCTTGCTGTCTCTCAGCCCGGGGCACACATCCGGACCAACTTCAGGCTTTCTTACTGTCACTGCTCTTACTTTCCTCCTTTACCACTTCACTTCCTTCACTTGACTACTTGTTTACTCCTTCACCTACTAAACTGAACTGCCTGGTTCTTCCCGCCTCCAGAGCTGTGAACTCCTCGGTGGGCGGAGCCAACTGCCTGGCCCACCCCCTGGTGTGAACACCAGCTCCTGGAGGAAGGCAACAAGGATTTTGGGTTAGCTGTGTCGTGCCTAACTGGGGTGTAGGGTGTGGTGGTGTGATGATCTGTGACCCCTGGCTTGCCCAGGGCGTCACAGCAGCAGAGAGGAGAGAAGAGGCGCCGGACCGGAGAGCAGCGACACTCATCGTACCAAACCGCCCATAGGTGAGTATTATTAAAGTGTTTACGTTATACACAGCGGCCTGGACTCTTATATACAGTATTCTGGAATGCTGTATATAAGAGCTCACTGGTGGTGGCTGCAGTTTATAATCTCCAAATCTGGTGAGAGGTTCCCTTTAATGACACAGACCATGATTTTGGTGGTAGCAGGCAGTGAGCAGACACTTATTCAGAATGGGGCTTTTAGTGGACAGCATTTTGGGGGTGATTTTTTTTTTGGGGGGGGGGAAAGACAACACAAATTTGTAGTAATGTAATTTGGAGATTGACTATTTTTCTCACTGCCTATCAAATGACATGAAGTTGTCTGAATATACAACAACCATTTAAGGAGCTAATTGCACATATTCAAATTTATAAAAGTATTTTTAATAACTTGCTATAAATGGCTCGCTGTATAAACCCGGTATTTTTGGCTTTTGTGCCCTAGATTTGTATTTGGATGGCATACATTTGGATGTGCTCATACTGTTTCTCACATAAACTTGTTTTATAGACATTCTTTGCTGTAATATCGTCACAAATCTATAAATACAATTCTTTACAGAAAAAGCTTTGAATTTGTGAAAGTTTTCATTTATTTGTGGAATTACGGAATATAATGCCTGTGCTGGATCAGAAGTAAACAAGGTTTACACAACGCCTGTATCTGTTGTATTCGGCCGGTGTGGAGCCGTCATACCCACATTCATATAATAAAGGGCTCTTTATATACAGATCGGCTTGGATAATGTTTCTCTAAAGACACAGTTCATGTGGTCAGGGCCTTGCCCGCCTCTTGGTTCCCTTTTAGGAAAGTTATTATAAAAGGTCAATGTTTGTCAATATACAATGTACTGTTGTATAATAGTAATAATAATGACGCCAGTGGTTTACAAAGAAGAGATGGGGAAGCTAACATTAACCCCTTTGCGAATCACGACCAAGGCCTACATCGGCCGCGTGCGTGCCTTTAATTCAGGCTCATACGCTGAGCCCGCATCTTTAATCAGCCATCAAGTGTTCTATCAGCCATGAGTGGATTGGAAATTAGCAAGTTGAGGTGATAGGCCTGTCTAAAGGGATGGATTTTTGAAGCACACTTAAATCGTGGGGACTAGGTATTTGTAGGATCATTTGGGGTAGCGTATTCCAGAAAACTGTTGCAACATGTGAGAAGTCTTGGAGATGGATGAGAAAAATTAAGATTATAGAGGATTTTAGTCTTAAATCAGTTGGAGAACAGAAAGAACCGGTAGGGTGATAGACAGAGATGAGGGAGGAGATGTAGGGCAGTGCCGTACTGCGGAGAGCTTTGTGGGTGAGAGAGATAAGCTTGTATTGTACTCTGTAGTGAATTGGCAGATACTTATTCATCATGTAATACCATCAGGGAGGTGTCTAAAGGTGGTGTCACACACAGCGACGACGACAACGACGTCGCTGCTACGTCACCATTTTCTGTGACGTTGCAGCGACGTCCCGTCGCTGTCGCTGTGTGTGACATCCAGCAACGAGCTGGCCCCTGCTGTGAGGTCGTTGCTGAATGTCCTGCTTCATTTTTTCGTCGTTGCTCTCCCGCTGTGAAGCACACATCGCTGTGTGTGACAGTGAGAGAGCGACGAAATGAAGCGAGCAGGGAGCAGGAGCCGGCGTCTGGCAGCTGCGGAAAGCTGTAACCACTGTAAACATCGGGTAACCAAGGGAAGACCTTTCCCTGGTTACCCGATATTTACCTTCGTTACCAGCCTCCGCCGCTCTCGCTGCTAGTGCCGGCTCCTGCTCTGTGCACATGTAGCTGCATTACGCATCGGGTAATTAACCCTATGTGTACTGTAGCTAGGCTCCCTGCTCTCTGCACTGTGACATGTAGCTGCAGTACACATCGGGTTAATTAACCCGATGTGTACTGTAGCTAGGAGAGCAAGGAGCCAGCACTAAGCAGTGTGCGCGGCTCCCTGCTCTCTGCACTGTGACATGTAGCTGCAGTACACATCGGGTTAATTAACCCGATGTGTACTGTAGCTAGGAGAGCAAGGAGCCAGCGCTAAGCAGTGTGCGCGGCTCCCTGCTCTCTGCACATGTAGCGACGTTATGATCGCTGCTGCGTCGCTGTGTTTGACAGCTAAGCAGCGATCATAACAGCGACTTACAAGGTCGCTGTTACGTCACAGAAAATGGTGACGTAACAGTGATGTCGTTGTCGCTGTCGCTATGTGTGACCCCAGCTTAAGTGAGTTCAAATGTATTCTGAAGCAGACCAAAGACCCCAAATGTCCAATTAAGAACAAGGAATACTGGAGGTGATTGTCCTGCGGTGTTAAGCATTTCACTCATTGGGTGTCATGGCGGCATCAAACTCAGTTGACACTGCAGAGTCTGACAAACAGCCTGGGATCACTTAGCTGCACAGCCTGTCATGGGCGTTGGCTAGTTCTGGCTTCACTGCTCTCCAGTACAGCAAGAGTTAATTCCTGCTGGCTTGTGATCATTCTGGTTCCTGTGGTCATCCTGTTATATGGGCATCTACAAGTTGCAGTTCAGCTTGGTGTGTGAGTTCTCCAGTCGTGCATTAATTCCCTATCTCTTTTGCTTTACTCCCCTGTTAACATACTGTCCCCCTTTCATATTTAAGTACCGTATATGCGAGTTTTTATTTACCCTTGTCTGTGCCTATTTGTGGGGTTTTGGTTACTGGGTTTCTGGCAAACTCCCAGTGCAGGGAAGAGTAATATCAGGACTGGGACAGGAGACATGGTCACACTGGGGCTCGAACCTGGCTACCTTCAAGCCTACTTTTGAGATAAGGGACAGCGCAGGGGCCCCAACCTTAAGGTCAGTCTAGGAGCCCGTGTTCCATTTGTACATATGGAGCACCCCATGGGGGCATGGGAATACTCGTCACCGGGCCGGTGAGGGTCAGGGGGATGTCACGGGTTGCCCTGCCCGGTTTCGTGACCCCAAGGTGTCCACAAAAGGGAAAGTGGAGAAGGATGAAGGGGTTGAGGATATTGGGAGTAGTAGTTGTCTCGTGACGCCATCGTTGGTGTGCGGCCAGGAATTAGCCACCACCGGGGTTGCTGTCCTCTGGGGCGGATGGTGTCACAGCCAGGATGGTTCAGCTCCCCACAGGTAGAGCTAGGCCCCAGGGAAGATGATGGGGGCAGTAGTGGCCATTGGTGATGGAGCATGGGGTGCCGGCAATGATGGGCTGACACAGTGGTTGTGGTTCAAGGTCTTTTACTCACAGTCCAGTTGTCACCCTTGGAGAGCAAGTCTCTGTTGTGATGGTCCCCAGCTGATCCAGGATAATTTGGAGGTCACCGCCAGTGTTCCCACTATGTGTCTTTTCTGGTCAGGGTCCCTCCAGTCCCGTTGATGGAATGTGGAACGGGCTGTGGGTGTTTCCTGCACTCTCCGCAGACCCTGTGGCTGTGTAGAGCCCAGGCTGAGCTACCTGCTCCAAGCTGCGGATCTTGCAGTGCTCCAGAAGTGTGAGGAAGAAAATCCTGGACCGAGGTCCTGACTGTGCTCCTTACCCCAAGCTGTGCTCGGGGTTAACTAAGTGTGAAGATGCTCCTTCCATTTGCCCAAGTGGTACTCGCCCCCCAGGTGATTGTCCTATTGACCAGGAATGTCCCATTCCTCGTGATGGCCACACCCCTGTCTACCCTAGGCCAAACCCAGTGAGAAAGCACCTGACTGTGTGTGGTTTGTGAATGGGTTGAACACCAGCAATTAACCTCTTCCTTACATGAGAAGAGTACTGCATCTTACGTGAGATGCAGTACCCTGTGGCGACTGAAGCCTCAGGGGTGCCACACATACCCCGTGAGAGTGATGATCCAGCCCACACAAGCCTCATACACAGAATATCTGGGGTCAGATAGAGTCTTTTATTTTTTTCAGACCATAACTCTACCTGGGCATTGACATACAACCTCTGGTGCTTTAGCCTCACAGAGGAATCAGGAGCTTTTTTAATGCTGCACTAATTATATTATTCTCTATTTTAGAGGTGATATATCCAAGACTTAAGTAAGTCATTGAGAAAGTGGAAGAGAAAGTCGAACTGGAAGTGCTTGAGGTTCCTCCGTCAAGCTGTGACAAGGATGAGACAGGGACCCCTAAGCTGACTCTAAGACTGGGGACCCTGTGCTGTCCTTTATCCCGATGGTAGACTTGAAGGTAGTCAGGGTTGAGCCTCACACGTGGCCCTGTCTCCTATCCTGGCCCTGATGACAAAGGGGACTGACAGGGACGGAGATTCCAAAAACCAACCAACACAGAACAACGGACTGGTAAACCAAAACTAAAGAAAATTGGGTAATAGAAATGACTTACTACAATCACAGCACATAGCAACAAACACATCCTCTCTGCTCCTGGTCTAGCTCCAAATGAGTTGAATATCCAGCAACCTCTCCAGGAAGCAGAGGGATTATATACAGGCCGGAAATGAGCAACTGTCGTCAGCTGAGTTTGTCTGCTGCAGCACCAGGGAAGAATTTAACGCTAAAGTGCCCAAAGGAAATCAAATGTGCATGGTCTTAGATGGAAATAGAGAACCCTGATCCTGTCTTATACGCATGACACAAGCCTTAGGGTCCTCAAAACACTTTTTTTTGCATGGGGTGTCAATTTCTGCCCTTGCTTCTGACCAGTCCCATTTGTTCTGATAGATATTATCTACAAAATCAAACCTAACTGCTGGGACCAGATCATTCCCCCGACTCTTGTAGAGGTCATGGAAAAGGCACTACTGTTGGTAAAATTGTGCCATTCTGATGGATCTTTCTCTGTGTCTCACATAAAGCATTCTGAATTATGTTCTTAGAAACATTTTGGATTAGTAATCTTTAGTGAGTTTTCTAAAAAAAAAAAGAAACTAAACAAAATAAAAATGGCACAAAGCACCCATTAATGGCAAATAACCTCTAAGCTACTGTGATATCTTCCATGTCTGGTTCTCATATTCATCTTGGGACAATTACCGCTATATTAGAATAATTTCTAAAATATCAATAATACGTTACACTGAAACCTTCTGGGACTAGACAAATGGCTGAGAAATCGCTGTAGGGTAAGGCATTTTTGGCCTTATATCTTGTTTTGGTCGTTCACAAGATGATGTTTTAGTTTTTGTATGGAAATTTCTTCTAAAGATGAAAATATGAAATTGAAGATTGTCTTTTATTTCACTCCTTTTATGGAAATGTTTTCATATTGCAATCATTAATGTTTTATTCATTATTGTTGGTCTTGGAGTCTGACAAAGAGTTAATGCTATTGTGGCGCCCTGGACTAGCCAGGTCGTCACAGGTACTACAACACACACCCCCACCCTGAGACAGGCACATCAGCCAGACACAAAATCCTTGTTGCCTCCCTCCGGGGGGCTGATGTCCACACCAGGTGGGGTGGAGCCAGGCAGTTGGCCCCACCCACTGAGAAGTTCACAGTCCTGGAGGTGGGAAAGGAAGTGAGATCAGTTAGGGAAGTGGAAGAGAGAGGAGTGAAGTGAGGAGTAAACTGACCGTGTCCGGGTTGTGGCCTGGGCACTAAGAGCAAGGTTGGCAGATGGTGGTGGCCGTCTGCAGGAGAGGCAGATCAACGCGGAACCGTAGGACCGGGGACGGGCGGTGGCCCGCTGGTACCGAACCGGGGAGCGAAGTGATGCCAGCACACACAGGCAGGGCCTGCGGACCCCAACCAGGCTTGGAGTCGCCATTAGAGGTCAAATCTGTCAGTGACCAGAACCCCAGGGGTTTCCTAACAGCCAAGACCCGATTGAAGGCAACCGTCCGACCAGCAAAAGGAAATACAGCTACCGCCACAGCTAGAGTTCCAAGGGCCAGAGCCTGCGGGCAAAAGGGCTCCTCCGGCACATATACACGCTGGGGAGCGGGTTACCAGTGGGAATCCATCGGGACCGAACATACACAAAGGTGCAGGGAAAGGCAGCCACCACCAACCATCCGGGAAAAGTCACAGCAGCCGGCTGCGGGACCCGTCCATCAAGCCGTTTGGTTTACCAGAGACTTGGCGTACATTTGTGGCTGAGTGAGTACAACCGTGCCGTCCGGCACCGCGCTGCGCAGTCCAGGCGACCCTGCACCTTGCCAACCCTGCCTCCCCGTCACCTCACTGGGCCCCGGGACCACAAACCCCTACCCACGGAGGGGGGAAACAACATCCCAGCTGCTCCCTACCATCGCTCCCGAGATCCCCGTCACCAGCAGCGGTGGTGTCCAACCTCACCACAACCCGTGGGTGGCGTCACGGACCAAATCCCCAAACCAAACCACCCCCTCTTTCACTCACGGGCGAGGAGCTCCGCTCGAGTCCCCGGATCCGGGCCACCGCTCGAGCCACCGAGCAGCCGTCGCAGCAGCGCCGGACCCGAGTGTTAGCGAGCGCAGCGGCGTCCTCCCCACCGCGACACTATCATCTGCCCCCTTGAGTTGGTACTGTTCATTTTTTCTCCTCTTTTTTAAATAGTCATTGTAGCAGAGTCACCCCCAGGCTGTTCCATGGACCATAATGTAATCAGGCCTGCAGTAGGTTTCATTGTCCTGCATCTGGTGGTAGGCTGAGTGTCTTTGTTCCTGTCTGCAGGGGGCTTCCCCAATACGCTTCTTTTCAGACAGGTCTTCTGGAACCTTCTTTATACGCCATGCAACATGCAGAAATTGTTTAAGGCGGTTCGTGTCAGCACTTCTGCCCATACAGGGGGTTGATCTAAGGAGAGGTGGAAGAGTGAGCCACATGCTTAGTTAATTGTAGGTGGTGTGACGTGGAAGGATGAGGATCTGCTACTGCAGCCAGATCCTGGTGCCACAACTTGGACTAAATAATACACTGGAGACTGTTTGGAATGTTTCTTCAGACAGATTGACCAATGGGCACAAGGACTTGTCATGCATGGCAATGAAGGGTGGACTGCGCATCTTGTCATTCATGCACACCTGGAACCTATAGAAGACCCACTATTGCTCAAGGTCCCACTACATGGAGGAAACATCGCTGCACGCCTTTTGAGACTGCTGTTTTGCACAGGGCCTGTTGGTTGCCCTGGAGGACAACCTTAGGAACTCTTTCACCAGAGTGAGACTATTGTACCATTTCGTACTTTAAGGACTCTTTTCTGGGGTTCACACCATTGGAGTCATCCAGGTGGCTTGGCGCCTTCTGAACTGCTTTAAGGATGCTAATTGGGGCGCCAAGAACCGGCTCATCTTCAGAAAGGAGAGGATGTAAATCTAAGCTGCAGGCTGATAGGCTGATCCAGAGCCTGCTCAAAGGCTATTTCATCATGAACGATCTAGATGACAATGTCGAGGAAGAGGATTAAACCCCTCAACCCCCCTCCTCTCCCCTCTAGGTGTTTTATCTTTCAATAAAGCTTTGGGCCTGTAATTCCCCCCTCCCTATCCCCTCCTTTCCTACCCCCTTCCCATACCTGTGGAGGTGGAGGTGTGACGCCCTGGACTAGCCAGGTAGTCACAAACATACCAACATACGCACCCCCACCCTAGGCAGTTACAGCAGCCAAACACAAAACCCTTGTCGCCTCCCTCCAGAGTCTGATGTCCACACCAGGTGGGGCGGAGCCAGGTGGTTGGCCCCACCCACCGAGGAGTTCATAGGCCTGGAGGCGGGAAAAAATGGAGTTCAGTCTTGGAGGTGAAAGTGAGAGGAGTGAACACTTGGGTGTCTGGGCTGGAGCCCAGACACTGACAGCAAGGTTGGCAGATGGTGGTGGCCGTCTGCAGGAGTTAGTGGAACTCCACAGAGCCGTAAGGACCGGGGTCGGGTATCGGCCCGCCGGTACCGGACCGGGCAACGGAGCGAAGCTAAGCACACAGGCACAGGCAGGGCCATCGGACCCCGACCAGGCTTGGAGCCGCCGTCAATAGTCAAATCCGAATGTGACAGATTGAAGGCAACCGTCCACCCAGAGAGGATATACAGCCACCGCCACAGGCTAGAGATCCAAAGGCCAGCGCCTGCGGGTAAAACGGGCTCCTACGGCACTTATACGCCGGGGAGCGGACTACCGGTGGGCAACCACAGGAGTCAAGAACATTCTCAAAGGTGCAGGGAAAGACAGCCACCATCAGCCGTCCGGGGAGAGCACAACAACAACACTGCAGCCGGCTGCGGGACCCGTCCATCCGGCCGTTTTGGTTTACCAGAGACTCTGTCAGTGATTGTCTGAGTGAGTACACCAGTGCCGTCCGGCACCGCGCCGCGCAGTCCCTGCACCCCAGCCATCCAGCCTCCCCGTTACACCATCGGGCCCCGGGATCACCAACCCCTGCCCACGGAGGGGACAACATCTCAGCTGCACCCTACCATCTCTCCCGGGATCCCCGTTACCAGCAGCGGTGGTGCCATTATCACCACGACCTGTGGGTGGTGTCACGAACAATCTCCCTAACCAATCCACCCCCCTTTCACTTACGGGTGAGGAGAGCTGCTCGAGTCCCCGGGTCCGGTCCACCACTCGAGCCACCGAGCAGCAGCAGCAGAAGCCCCGGACCCGAGCGTGGCGAGCGCGTCCCCTCCGCCCGCGACAACTTGGCGTCTGAGAACAGGATCGAGCCGATATACTTACCAATAGAAGTGCGCCTTGTGGTCCCCGCCGGCGGCGTCCGGCTGAAAAATTGAAAGCGCCGCCATCTTTGGCGCGAAAATCTCCCGCTCGAGCGTCTTCCCAGAGTAGGGAAGGCGCGAAAGCGAAGCCCCACCCCCAACAAGTGGAAGTAGTAGAAAGAACCAAGGGGGGGCGGGTGAAAGCCTGCCTAATGTAGCCGAGGGCATAGCGGTGACGCCAGGACTCTGCAACATACCCGGTTCCTGGAAGCAGCTTGCAACATGTCCGCACCACCTGAGAGGCCTGAGTCTCCAGAGCCTGCCCCCGGGACGGCGGGGTGGCTGAAAACCCAAGTGATGCTGTTGTGCTGTCGTAACCAGGCCCAAGTACGGGACCTGCTGGATCGCTGGACCGCTGAGATGGAGGAGCTGGCTGCTGTCGTGTGGGCGCATGAAATAGAGGCCATGCTAGAGGAGCTGGTGAGTGACCCACGCCCTTGTGTCCCTGAAGGACCGGCCGCTGCGACTGAAGGACTCGGTCTACCCCTGGCCCCAGCAGGGCCCGCCCCATCGCCTGTGCTGGCCGACCGCACAGCCCCGCTCAGGCCGCCATCCCCAATGGAGGTGGCGGAGTCCGTGCTGCCCCGCCAGGGCCCGGAGGCCCGAGAGGACACCAGCCAATCAATAGCTGGAGCGGTTGACTTAGAAGAACCGATGGCGGGCCTCCGTACGCAGACCGATGACAGATCACGCAGACCGATGACGGATCGTTTGCCACTGAGGAACCACAAGCAGGGAAGGCGCGAAAGCGAAGCCCCGCCCCCAACAAGTGGAAGTAGTAGAAAGAACCAGGGGGGGCGGGTGAAAGCCTGCCTAATGTAGCCTAGGGCATAGCGGTAACGCCAGGACTCTGCAACATACCCGCGACAGAGGTCACTAGTTTCTACATAAGTTAAGAGGAAAAGGGGTTGTAACAGTATCCCCCCCAATCTTGTTTCAATGGACTTTAATGTAATCAGGCCTACAGTAGAATTAATTATCCTGCATCTGTTGGGAGGCTGTGTGTCTTTGTTCCTCTCTGCAGGGGGCTTCCCAATACACATCTTTTCGGACAGGTCTTCTGGAACCTTCTGTATACTCTGAGCTACATGTAACTGTACCGCCCCCACGCCAGCAGCCGAGCCGCTCGGATCCGGAGCTGCGGTGGCTCGAGGGGTCTCCGGATCCGTGGGGTCCGTGCGGAAACTCAATTAAAAAGTGGGGTATGTACATGGAGGGATGGGTTTTTGGAAAGTTCGTCACGCCACCCATGGTGCGTGGTAATGTGAGGGACCACTGCTGTCGTTGGGGAGCCCGGTGACGGTGGTACGGCAGCCTGATGTTCAACCCCTCCGTGGGTAGGGGGTTTGTGTCCCGGGGCCCGTTGGTGATGGATGGTGTTGGGTGCCGTTGGGGAATAGGTGCAGAGAGGGGGTTTCCACTGTACTCACTCAGAATAACCACACCGACAGCTTGTAAACCAAAGTTCTGATCGCCACTGCAGTCCTCGGGGAGCATGCCTGGATCCGTGCCCCTGGTGATGTTGTTGGTCTGTGGCCCTATTCCTGGCACCTTAGTCTCGATTGGACCCATCGGTATGAAACTCTCCGGGTCCCGCTCACCCGTATGGCTAACGGAATGAGCTTGCTCTCAGAGTTCACGTGTAAGATTTCTTTGGACTGTAGTGGGACAGTCCTATCCCATTGGTGCGCTAGTACCCCGATTTTGGAGCGGGTTGGGGATGACACTTGAAGTCTTCACCCCCGTCGGGTAATTACCGGAACGTGTGAAGCTACTTTCTGGCCTGGGGTCCACGTTCCCCGTCGTGCCCTGGCCCCTGCCCGGTTACAGCTCAAGGCCGCTGGCTGCCCTCCTTGGCAGTCTGTGCCCCTTGACACTGTCCTCCTACAGGTGCTCTCATCCGTGGCCTCTCTGCACGAGAGCCACTTCACCTCCTCACTCCTTCACTCTCAAATCTCAACTCTCAACTGTCACTGTCCTCACTTTCTCCTCACTAACCACCCATGTGGGCGGCCCTATTCCTTTCAGGCCCCCAATGGTGTGTCTGGTAGGTTCAAGGGGGAAGTGTTCCTAGGATTTTAATTGGACTAGCTGTTAACAACACCAGGAGGGTGGATATTGTACGGGAGGGCAGATTGAACAATACCCTGTGACGACCTGATAGGCCAGGGCGTCACATAACAAATGTTTAAGGGGGTGGGTGTGAGCACTTCTGCCCGTCCAGGGGGCTAATCCCAGGAGAGGTGGAAGAGTGAGTGTCATGCTCAGTTAGTTGTTAGTGCTGTGATGTGGAAGGACGAGGAGCTGCTGCTGTGGCCAGATCCTGATGCCACCACTTGGACTCATCGTTCCCATGGTGGTGGACATCTTGCACATCCTGCTGGATTTCATGAAATGTTTGAAGGACCAGTGGTTTATTCTCCTTGGTGTTCCCAGATTTGTTCCTTTTACTCTTTGCTGTAATACACGCTCTGGAAAACCCTACCTATGCTCATTGGAATATTTTCCCAGTTACAATAAAATTTTAATTTATTGAAACCATTTTTTGGTGACATCTCATTTCATGTTATGTCTTGAAAAACCGTAATCCCTGTGTTTTCATGTTTTCCCTCTTTACAGAGTTTAGTGATTGGCTTAATTCTTTTTTTATTTTGATAAATCTGACTTTTCTGGAAACGGTGAAGCCAAATATATGGTTTCTTTATTACTTATATTTCTTTATGGTTAACTAGCGAAAAAGTGAATGATTCAAATTTTTGGGTTTTTATTATATCTTTTAAAACTTTTTTTACTTTATTTTTTTTACTTTATTTGTTAATCCCTTTAAGGGATCTGAACCTATGATTGTTTGATCAATTGTACTATATTCTGTACAGAAATACTGCTGGATTCGCAGTTACACTGCTCAGTACTGCTGTATAATGTCCTCCATGCTGCTGCTGACCTGTGCTACATAGAGTCTAGTGCTGGATTCACAGTTATACTGCTCAGTACTGCTGTATAATATCCTCCATGCTGCTGCTGATCCTGAGTTAAATAGAGTCTAGTGCTGGATTCACAGCTACAATGTTCAGTACTGCTGTATAATGTCCTCCATGCTGCAGCTGATCCTGAGCTATATAGAGTCTAGTGCTGGATTCACAGTTACATTGCTCAGTACTGCTGTATAATGTCCTCTGTGCTGCTGCTGATCCTGAGCTACATAGTCTAGTGCTGGAATCACAGCTACAATGCTCAGTACTGCTGTATAATGTCCTCCATGCTGCTACTGATCCTGAGCTACATAGTCTAGTGCTGGATTCACAGCTACAATGCTCAGTACTGCTGTATAATGTCCTCCATGCTTCTGCTGATCCTGAGCATGAGCTACATAGAGTCTAGTGCTGGATTTGCAGTTACACTGCTCAGTCCCACTGTATAATGTCCTCCATGCTTCTGCTGATCCTGAGCATGAGCTACATAGAGTCTAGTGCTGGATTCACAGTTACACTGATCAGTCCTGCTGTATAATGTCCTCCATGCTGCCGCTGCTGCTTCTGAACATTTGCTACATAGAGGCAGAAGAGCAGGAATCCCTCATAACTGTGTGTTCTGTGTATAGGAGACACCCACTAGCTCAGAGACAACTGAAAATCAGACATGGAGTGTGTAGAGGGGAAGACTGGTAAAAAAAAAAATGCATCAATACAAGTCATGTAATAATGTCGAGGTATAATGTTATTTCTCATGTACATATGCTTAACCCCTTTCCCCCCCATGAACCTCATTCTAGCTCTGGACATAAGCTTTTTTTTCTATTAAAATCAAAAACAAAACATGTACAGGTTATCATTAGTGATGAGCGGGCACTACCATGCTTGGGTGCGCGGTCTCATTAAGAGCAGTTAGATGCTCAGATGGGCTCAACAAGCACCCAAATATAATGGAACTAAATGGGCACTCGAGCATTTTCCCGGAAGATTTTGAGGTACCCATTGACTTCCATCATACTTGGATGCTCAAGTCGCGCCCATCCGAGCATTCAAATGCTCTTAACGAACGCCGAGCTCATCACTAGTTATCATATATTGTTTATAAGTATAACGTAAGTATAGATGGGCGAATAATACAATGCTTGATGCTCAGCACTCGAAATGATGAGTGAACACTATGATGCTCGAGTGCTCTTTATTCAAGTCGAGGTGGTCAGATGCTTGGATGGGCTCAACTCAAGTAACGGGTTTAATGGAAGTCAATAATTAGGCAGTCCGGCTGAGTGGTGAGCGAAAACCAAGGGGGAGCACGAGAATGTCCGCGCCAGATGATGGAAGCGTGGCGGCGCTACCTCCACCCGACCAGGGTAATGCGGCACGGCAGGCGCTGCTCCGGTCGCAGGAGCGGCGGCACTGGGACCCGAGGTGGTCGCGCCTATCATGCCGATCACCTTGCCCTACGTACCTGGCACCGTTTGGCTCCCACAGTATGATGGCCGACCCGATGCACTACAGGGTCTACAAGCGGAAGATCTGTAACGTCCTCGACATGTATGCCCTGACCGGTCGGCAACGGGCGTCAGTGGTACTCAGTCAGCTGACTGGCGCTGCCAAGTTAGAAGTAGAGACATAGACTGATGAGGACCGGGTCTCGGTACCCGCCATCTTTAAACGGCTGGGAGCTGCCTTTGAGACCCGCACCGAAGCTGAGCTAAGGATGAGATTCTATAGCTGCAAACAGCGCCCCCAAGACAGCATTAGAGATTATGCCCAGAGACTGCAAGCAGTATTACGGACTTTGAAACTGATTAACGACATTGGTGAGCCAGAGGGGAACAAGATGCTGCTGGAGCAGTTCCTGAAGGGCCTGGGATAAATGGAAGACCGTAAGCAGCTCCAGCTGTGGGCCCTGGAACACCCCACCTTAGACTTTGCTATATTGATGGAGCGGATGGAGCGGGCGATCAAAGCCCTGCAGCCCCCGGAGGCTCCTTACTCTCCACACAAGCCGGAACTTCTCCATTGCAATTGAAGCCCCGAGCCTTGGCACTGCTGGAGCCAACTCCTCCGATAGTGCCCGTGGGCAGAACAAGCGATTTGTCTTTACAGATATAGCAGCTGAGTAGTGACGTCACGAAGATCTTGGAGGTGGTGGAAGTCAAGTCAAAAGCTACCCTGTCGAGAGAGAACCAATTGGCCGACTGCCCAGAGGACGTCCCCTGGATGAGGAAGAGGACCCCGGCGTATAAAGGACGTAACAACAACTGGTATGGACAACCTGTTTGTTAAACGTGCAATAAGACCGGCCATTATGCGCTGAGCTGTCCTTTAAACGGGCAACCCCTGGGGCCAAGGGCCAATCCCCAGGAATAAACTCACATGGCCCAGCAGACTGGTGAGAGTGGAATGTAGGGGGACAGCCCATCATTTTCATCACCTTAGACGGGAACCCGACTTCTGCACTCCTTGATACCGGTTCCCAGGTAACGACTATTCCCTATGTACTATATAAGACGTTTTGGCTGGATGACGAACTCTGACTTTTAAGTAACATTTAAGAAGTGTGCCTCCCTAATGTGGGATGAAAATCTTGTATATAAAATGTTTCCCTTTTTTTACAGTTATGCAAATAAATCTCTGGATGTCCTGTAGCTCGAGGACGAGCTAGGTTTAACCAAGGGGGAATGTGACGCCCCTGGACTATCAGGTCATCACAGGGTACTGCACAAGCTGCCCTTCCATGCAGTATTCCGCCTCCCTCTTGGTCCTGGGTCCCTAACTAAATGGTGTTGTCTCCAACAGCAAATAAAATCATAGATACACCCTGCACCACACCCACCAGACACACCAGTGGGTGGCTTGAGTGGAATAGAGTCGCTCACCTGGGGAGTCAGGGAGGGGAGGTGAAGAGTGTAGTGGGTCGGTGAGGAGTTGAGTCTGAGAGTTGAAGGAGAGGAAGTCGGGAATGGTGACTCCTGAAAGAACTGTCTAGGTTGCAGACAGTGGTCTGGGTCTAGAGGAGTCGGACCCCTGGTCGCAGGGGATTGTGGCAAGGGGCCTGGAACTGTTGAGGAGGACAGCTGGCAGCCTAGCACAATCACCGGTCCGGGACTGAAGGCACGACGTGGTACACGGACTCTAGGTCGGGCAGTAGCTTCAGGCAACCCGACAATTCACCTGAGGAGAACGGAGCCTACTCCAGAATGACCCCGCTTCAGAATCGGGGCACTAGCGCAACGAGGGGGATAGGACTTTCCAAATCCAAAACGGTCCAGAAAATCCCAAGCGTGAGCCCTGAGAGCAAGCTCCCATACTTAGCCATGGTAGGGAGCGGGGCCCAGCTAGTTCCATGCTATCAGGTCAACAAGTTGAAGTCAAACTAAGTGCCAGGAGACAGGTCACGGATCACCAGGCAGCACCATTGGGGATGGGACCCGGACGAGCTCCCCTCAGCGGCAGCGGTACCCAGAGACTTGGTTTACCCGGTTGTCAGTGTCTGCTTATGAACTGAGTGAGTACGAGAGTGACCCCTGCACCCCACGGCACACCTCACCGAGTCCCGGGGCACCCCCTACCCATGGAGGGTTACAACATCTTGCTGCCCCACTTCATCGCCCCGGGTACTCCCACCGGCAGTGGCGGTACTCCCCAAATTATCATACACCACGGGTGGCATCACGAACTACATACCATCTCCCCTGTAAATATTTCCCTTATATTTGAGTGGCCGCACGACCCCCGGGTCCGGAGACCCTTGAGCCACAGCGAACCCGGATCCGAGCAGCTCGGCTGCTTCCACGGGGGCGGCACACCTCCTCCTTGTATCTTCCTTTAGCATTTAGTGGGGTTGACTTCACCCCACCCTTTCCCTAATTAGGGTCCAGCACTAGGGATACCTAGGGTCAGGTTTCCGGCTCGGCGCATAAGTTAAGAACCTATCCAGGTGGTGAGGGACCCCAGGGACCAGCAGTAGGTTTGGGTCACCATCTCCACCTTCCCTAGATGCAAAGGTCCTCTTCCCTACTTACCTTTAACCACTCGATTGGTACTTCCCCGTACCTAGTGTGACACACGCTCCTTGATCATTAAAAATAAGTTATAAAACAAGTAAAAACTTTATCATTTTTCGCAGTACACATTCTATTTTTATCTGCAGATGTGAAGATTCATATAAAGTCATTTTTCACTAATTGCCTCTGTAACTAGAGGACATCTGTTTCTTTCATCCTGTAAGCCAAGCAGCTGGATAACTACTGAACAGTGAGTGCTCTAATTGACTGATCTACCTCTGTTTCCCAAATTTCTATAGATGTCCAGCAACATTTGGGTTCTGCCAATACAGAAAGTTCCATAGATTACCACATGTAAACCATACAGTGCCCAGATAAATAGCGGTCAGTAAGGTGAGATGGTTTCTTAAACTGATGTATTAATTAGTATGAAGAGGCATTGCTTTCTAAAATGTAGATAAACCTCTTGTTGTAACCAACAAAACTGTGATAACTAGCCTAGATCATGCCATACACCCCCTGATTTGTACAAGACCAAAAGGAAAAACTTGCAAGATTTCAGGATCTCTTTAAAATATGATTGTGGCATATGCAACAAATATTCGAGACGTAAACAAAAAACATTCTAAAACTGTATACCTTACAAGGAGAGCATTTATAAAATTAGGTGATGCGGCTGCAATTAGGTTGACATCATCAGAGCTGAGTTGAAGTTTTTTGAATGGTCGCCCTAAGACGAGAGAATACTGAAGGCTCAATAGACTAAATAGAGGATGTAATAGACTAGATACAAACATTGCAATAATGATGATGATTAAATAATAAAGATGCAATTTTCCTAAAAGCCTGCATGAAAGATATCATAAGTAACCACAACCTCCTCTGGATCTTGAAAATTAGAGCTAAGCAGCAACTTTAAGCATCGAGTTTGTTTTCAACACGATAAAATTAGTTAAGTTCAACTGTTTTCGTCTCTGAACTGTCACAATTCCATTGTGTCGAACATTTTGTATTCTTCTGCTATGCTCTCCTGCAGAGCTGGTTTTTGTTGCCTATGGTGCAGAGCGTTTTGCATGATCAATGCTCTGCTGGTGGTTTCACAGCACTGAGTTTCATGCTGGTCCTGGGAGGTGCTCATGCAGATGCTTCACGTTCCTGGTGATTGCGCTGATTCATTAGGGAGTGTGTTAGCTCAGTACGCCGCCAGTTGTACTTCCTGTTTACAGTTGTGGTGTTGGCTCCCGTGGTGCTCAGTGTTCAAATCTTGGTCTCTTAACTCCGAACTGCTGTTTACTTGTCTTTGCCTGTCCCCCGTTTCTGTTGTGACTTCCCGACTTCTGACCTCGGACTTCCTCCTGACCACATCCTCGCCTGGTCCCTGTATCTTGTATGTACTCTCCTGGAACCCTCACCTGTGGCTTGTATCTCGACCTCGTCTCTGTCTGACCCCGTGTACTGTCGTACCCTCCTGGTTTATGATCTTGGCCTGTCTCAGTACCTCTCTATTTACTGCAGACTAGTTGTGTATAGCGCCAGCTTGTGACAGTCATCACATGAACGAATTTGGCTGCAGAACAGTGAATTGCATCTTTTCCCTTGTAAACGTCAGCATTTTATTATTTTCTCTCTGTTTAGGACAACCTTGGAGGATCCAGTTCCATGAGTGGAAGATTTTAGAACCCTTCATGTGATTGTTTTTTTTACTTATTTGACACATTTTTTAACTGTTTGTTTGTTTTTTATCACACATGGAGATATCATTAGATCTTCCTACAAAAACATCATTATGGGGTCATACACTTAAAACTTAAACTAAGAATGATATCTATTGATGCAGAAAAGGTCCAACAAAGTGTGTCGAGACCACTGAGAAAACAATCTAGGTCCCACCTCTATCAACTTTCAACTACTCCACATGATTGAATTTCAGATCTCATCTCTACTCCAAATCTTGTTTCTAATTTTATATTATGTGGACATAAGTGAATGCATTTGCAGAGGCTTCATCCAGAATCCAGGTCAGTATTGCATGTTCGTTGGACAGGACCACTGTGAACCTCCTCCCACTTGCCAGCATTTGCGGCTCATCTTTTGATGAGCTGACCATAGTATCAGAGAACACAATGTCATGGTAGTTGAGTTAATAAGTGTCATGGGGTATATGGTCACAGGACAGGGGCCCCTAGGCTGGCCCTAAGACTTGTGACTCTGCACTGTCCCTTACCTCAAAGGTAGGTTTGATGGTAACCAGGTTCGAGCCCCCAGCATGACCCTAACTACTGTCCAGACCCTGATTTTACTCCCCCTTTGACGACACCTTGCCAGCAGTTGTGTGCAGAGCTGAACACCGCATGACATTAAGAAGAGGAGCTTCAGATACCGACAGTAGGTAGGATAGTAAATTTGCTGCCTTCGCTCAGCAGCTCAGCACCTAAGTATCTTGGCCATGGTATTCAGGCCATGTGGTTTTCCTGGTTGACAGCATGGGGAATGAAATGAACCCTTTGCAATCAGAGGTTTTTGAGGAGATTCTGGAGCACTAACAGAGCTGAAATTCAAGGTTTTTGAAGAGCTTTGAAATTTTGAGGAGGATTTTGAGAGTTTTCGCTCAGTGGATATGTGCACACGATGCCTTTAAAACTCAAAAGAATTAAATGTAATTTTCAAGCAGAAGACTCCTCAGGAAACTGTGGAATTTTGTTTTCATTAAGCGTCTCTTGTGTAGAGTTGAGCGCGGTTCGTGGTTCGTGGTTCTCCAGTTCTAGGCTCGAGTGATTTTGGGGCATGTTCTAGATCGAACTAGAACTCGAGCTTTTTGCAAAAGCTCGATAGTTCTAGAAACGTTCGAGAACGGTTCTAGCAGCCAAAAAACAGCTAAATCATAGCTTGGTTTCTGCTGTAATAGTGTAAGTCACTCTGTGAATCAAACTATTATCACATTTCAGTGTATAGTGTGCGTGAACAGCGCCTTCAGATCACTGCTGTTTCTATAATGGCGATCGCCATTTTTTTTTTTTTTTTTCTTGTCTTCCTTCCCTAAGCGCGCGCGTCTTGTGGGGCTGGCCAGCATGTCAGCCAATCACAGACACACACACACCTAAGTGGACTTTGAGGCAGAGAAGCAACGGCATGTGTGATAGGATCTGCATGTCACATGTCCCTGCATTATAAAACCGGACATTTTCTTCACGATCGCCATTATCTGCCTTCTGCGTCTTTGGTGTCAGACATCAGTGTCGCAGTTCCGTCCTTTGTCCTATCGCCGATACAGCTGTATGCGCTGCATACACAGCGTTAGACAGCTTAGGGAGAGCACATTCTAGCAGTCCTTTTAAGGGCTCAAACCGGCAGGGTCAGAGAGCCATAGGTGACAGGTCCTGCAAACAGCAACAGCGTCTGTGTAGCCCAGGTCAGGGATTTCCTCCCTGCATTTCACCATTAGGAGGGAATAGAAAGGCAGGCTTCCATTCCTCTACCCAGAGCACCACAATCCTGCCACTGTACCCTCTTGTCCTCTGCACACTCCAACTCATTCTAAGTAAGCCATTATACTAGCAAACACTCAGTGTACCTAGTGGCATCCTATCTGTGGCTATTGGACTTTGCTATAGTCCCACTAGTGCAAAGACATTTGCAGAGCGCATCTGCCTGCATTGCACACGCCAACTCATTATAACTAAGCCATTATACTAGCACACACTCAGTGTACCTAGTGGCATCCTATACGTGGCTATTGGACTTTGCTATAGTCCCACTAGTGCCAAGACATTTGCAGAGCGCATCTGCCTGCGTTGCACACTCCAACTAATTATAACGAAGCCATTATACTAGCACACACTCAGTGTACCTAGTGGCATCCTATACGTGGCTGTGGCGCCCTAGGACCTGGTCGCCACAACGGCATTGCCCTCCTGAGGGTTAATGCTGAGCCTGGAGGTAATGGGGAAATCTACTGGCCAGTAAGTTAACATCCACCGCAGTTTCTCCCTCAGGCCAGTAGGGGGAGCTCTGAACCTGAAGTTTCAGGGAGCTTCCTTAAGCCTGACCTGGGGGAGGAGTTAGTCAGTCTGTAGGGAGCAGCAGAAGTGAACAGACACAGAGTGAGCTGTCCTGTGAATCTGGGGCCTAGAGCTGGAGCAGTTTGGCCCAGAGAAGCAGGAGTAGCTGAGAGGCAGCAGAGAGACTCGGACATCGGAGTCTGTGGTTGCCAGGGTATAAAATCCGTCCCTGGTAGCCGAATCCGAAGGGCAGGGGAGCTGCAAGCCCCTGGCCCAGACACATCCAAGGTACAGCTGCAGCATCAGGGCCCGGTGTGGACCCCAGCGGAGAAGCACCAGAGAGTGGGCCTGCGCAGCCACCTACAGAGGGAAGGGACGTGCCATTGGTCCCAGCAGCGAAGAGGGCCATTGCTGGATTCAGAGAAGCAGGGTCCTATCATCACCAAGAAAGGTACAGGAGTAGGCCTCATACTCAGCTGGCCAGAAAGATCACCCCAAGTACTTCCAGGCCGACCGGATCCCCATCACCACCTGTAACGGTCTCCCAGGACTGGACTGTTCCCAGAGTAAAAGAGGAAAAGGTAAAGAGACTGTTGTTTGTGCCTGGTTCTTTCCTCGCCTGTCGGCCCTGCACCGTGTTAGTCACACAGCACCATAGACTTTCACAAGCACCAACTGTGCCCCGGGCATTGCTCCACCTGTGGGGAGCAGTACTACCATAGCTGCTATATCATCATCCCGGAGGCCTCACACAGCAGCGGCGGCTTAATAGCCGCATGCCACAGGTGGCGTCACGAACACAACCATTAACAAGCAAGCCACATATTCAACTGACACCCACCAGGGCCACGGAGCCGGGCCCAGCCACCACTGACTACCACCGGACTAGTCCGGCCCGGCACCGGGTGTCCCATAGCCCTGGGGTGGGCGAGTCAACTTTGGCGTCACGAACAGGATTTCGTGCCCGGTCCCACCGGGTACTGTGCGCCTGCCGGAATTGTGCTTAAAAGACTGTGTACTGGCTGCAGACCACCGCCGCCATTAGCCTCGCCGAGCGCAGGAAGAAGGGGGGCGTGCCTGACAAAGAGCGCGAAGGGAGCGCGCCATCAGAGCAGAGCGCTGTTAACCCCGCGCGACCCGGAAGAAAATTTGAAAAGTGAACGGAGCCTGGTAAGGTTCACTAAGGGGGAGGAAGATGTCCGACTCAGAGGGAGGGCAGGTGGCTGCCATAGCCCGAGACGCCGCAGCACCAGCAGAAGCAATCCCAGTCGCCGTCGCCCCGGCCCCCACTGTAGCGCCGGTAATGCCGATCACCATGCCATACATACCGGGAGCAGAATGGCTGCCGCAATACTCCGGGGAGTCCCATACCTTGAGTGACTTCAGAGAAAGCCTGCACAGCTTATTCCGGGTGTATCCGCTGACTGAGAGCCAGAAGGTGGGCATATTAATGGGACAGCTAGCCGGCGCAGCCCAGCGTGAAGCGAAGTCATGGCCTGATACAGATAAAGGGACAGCAGCCCAGATACTGGCCAAGCTAAAGAGTACGTTTGACACCCGCACCGCAGCAGAGATAAAGATGAGATTCTTTGGGTGCAAGCAGCGGGCCACAGACAGCATAAGGGACTATGCCCTAAACCTGCAAGAGGCCCTGAAAGCAGTTAAACAGGTGGACCCAGAGGGTGTACGTGAAGAAGACAAACTCCTAACTGAGCAGTTCATAGAGGGGCTCCTGTCAGATGCCCACAGGACCCAGCTGCGTATCCTGGTCCTGCAGAACCCTGCTCTGGACTTTGCCAAGTTTAAGGACCAGGCCATCAGGGTACTGAGAGAATCTACGCCGAATGACCCAGTACCCCTCCGGCCTCCTGCTATCACGTACCCCGGGGTGGTGCCTGCAACACGAGCCACTGCAGGGGCTGAGGCGCAGTCCCTGGATAAGGATCCCACTGCGGAGCTCAGACAACAGGTCCAGGAGCTGACCAAGACTGTGGCTGCCCTTGCCAAGACCGTGCAGTCTCTACAAATGACCCCCTCGCCTGCGAAAATCGAGTTGGCCTCCAGCCCAGAGGACGTCCCATGGATGCGACAGAGAAGGATTCCGCCGACCCGAGGCAGAGACACAGACCGGTACGATTCAACAGGACAACCGATCTGCCGCAACTGCAACCAGGCGGGCCACATTGCACGACGCTGTCCTTTAAATGGGCCGAGCCTGGGGCCAGGAGCCGACCCCCAGGTGTAAGGAAGCCCGGCTCAACCCCCAGCCGCAGCAAGTATGTGGGAGGACGACCGGTCCTTCCTATTGTGCTGGATGGGATCCCTTTGAATGTCCTCCTGGATACGGGGTCCCAGGTAACAACCATCCCCCACAAACTGTACAAAAGATATTGGGCCGATTCAGACATTGACCATGGCCCAGATGATGATTTAACAATTGTGGCCAGTAATGGTCAGCCCTTACCTCAGATTGGGTACAAAGAAGTAACCATTAAAGTGGGGCGGGTGGAATTGCCATGTCAGGGGATGATAATTGTAGATATTGATCGCAAAGAATCTGACCCACTGCTAACTCTTGGTACAAATGTGATAGAAAATTGTATTGCCGAAGTGATAATTTTGTTACAACAGGCGTCTGAAACTGCCAGCTCCGGGCAGCAGCGTGTCCTACAGAGGGAGATCAGAGCCCTGATGAGGAGGCAGCAGGTAGAGCTGGCCGGAGGAGAAATTGGCAGTGTGAGGGTAAGTGACCCCCTCCCCATTGTAATACCCCCAAGAAGTGAAATGTTGATATGGTGTCGGGCAGCAATAGGCCTCAAGGGTCAGGATTACCATGCCTTGGTAGAACCAATGTATTCAGACAGTAGGCCTGGAGTCCTGATAGCCAGAGGGGTAGCGGACGTCCGCAAGGGGAGAGTGCCCGTCCGTGTCCTGAATTGTGGGGAGGAGGAGGCCAAATTGCCCCGGTATGCCACTGTGGCAAAATTGTACACTGTCAGCAACAATACCATTAAAGCAGTGGAACCCTTGATCCCGTCCGACCAGGCGGAAGACAATGGCTCCAAGGGGCAGCAGGAAGACTGGTGCCAAAAATTACATGTGGGCACCGACTCCACCCCCTCACACCAAAAGCATGGGGTTTACCGGGTGGTACAGGAGTACGAGCGGGTCTTCAGCAAACACCCCCTAGATTTTGGGCAGGTGAAAGGGGTTCAACATCAAATCCCCACGGGTGATCATCATCCCATTAAAGAAAGATACCGCCCTGTACCCCCCGCACAGTATCAGCGTGCCAAAGAAATGTTACGGGAAATGAAGGAGGCTGGGGTTATCAGAGATAGTTGTAGCCCCTGGGCAGCTCCACTAGTGCTCGTAAAGAAAAAAGATGGTACAATGAGAATGTGTGTAGATTACAGGCAAATTAACCGCATTACACATAAAGATGCTTATCCATTACCCAGAATAGAAGAGTCACTAACAGCCTTAAAGTCAGCTAACTATTTCTCCACCTTGGATCTCACCAGTGGGTATTGGCAGGTTCCCGTGGCAGAGGCGGACAAGGAGAAGACTGCATTCACGACACCAATGGGTCTCTGTGAGTTCAATTGTATGCCATTCGGGCTCTGCAACGCCCCAGGGACATTCCAAAGGTTGATGGAGTGCTGCTTGGGCCACCACAACTTCGAAACCGTGCTGCTGTACCTGGATGACGTAATAGTCTACTCCAAGACTTATGAGGACCACCTGAAGCACTTAGCAGAAGTGTTTGAGTCCTTGTCGAAATATGGCCTGAAGATCAAGCCGTCCAAATGTCACCTCTTGAAGCCAAAGGTACAATACCTGGGTCATGTGGTCAGCGCAGAAGGCGTGGCACCTGATCCGGAGAAAGTCACGGTAATCAAGGACTGGCCAAGACCCACCACGGTGAAGGAGGTGCGGCAGTTCCTTGGACTGGTGGGCTACTACCGAAGGTTCATTGATGGGTTCACCAAGATAGCAGCGCCCCTTCAAGATCTCCTGGTGGGCCAGCCGAAGCAGGCTAAGAAGCAGAGCCCTCCATTTGAATGGAGCAGCCAACTGGAAACATCCTTTGTCCGGCTGAAAGGGGCTCTCACGGGAGAAGAAATTCTGGCCTACCCTGACTACAGCCAACCGTTTATACTGTACACAGACGCCAGCAACGTGGGACTGGGAGCAGTTCTGTCCCAGGTACAGGGAGGCAGAGAGAGGGTAATAGCGTACGCCAGTAGGAAGCTTCGGCCCACGGAAAGGAATCCAGAAAACTACAGTTCCTTCAAGCTGGAGTTCCTCGCTATTGTGTGGGCAGTGACTGAACGCTTCAAGCACTATCTGGCATCGGCCAAGTTTACCATCTTCACGGACAACAATCCGTTGACACACCTGGCAACAGCCAAGTTAGGTGCGATGGAACAGCGATGGATGGCCCGGCTGTCTAACTTTGACTTTACCATCAAGTATCGGGCTGGCAAGAAGAATAACAATGCTGATGCGCTGTCCAGAATGCCTCACTTACCCGAGTCTGGAGAAGACCTGGATGAACTCGAAGAGATAGAGTTACCGGCTTTCCATCACCAGGGTGTTTCACAGTGTGAGCATGCTGTGGGAGTGAAGCGCTTAAACCAGCACGAGGTCTCGGTCAATCCATTACTCCACCATAATTGGGAAGAAACACAGAATGGTGACCCGGCCGTGCGATTGGTCAAAGAGAAGCTAGCGCAAGCTGAGACCCATCTTGGCCCAGACGCTCCAGAGGAAGCCCAGCAGCTGTGGAAGGAGAGGGGACGACTGTTCACCTACCAGGGCAAGCTCTGCAAGAGATATGTCAACTATCGAACAAATGAACTTGTCTGGCAGATAGTGGTTCCGCAGAGGGATGAAATGTATGACATGTTATGTTTTGTTTCTACAGTCCGGGAGTACTGAATTTAACTAAGGGGGAGTGTGGCGCCCTAGGACCTGGTCGCCACAACGGCATTGCCCTCCTGAGGGTTAATGCTGAGCCTGGAGGTAATGGGGAAATCTACTGGCCAGTAAGTTAACATCCACCGCAGTTTCTCCCTCAGGCCAGTAGGGGGAGCTCTGAACCTGAAGTTTCAGGGAGCTTCCTTAAGCCTGACCTGGGGGAGGAGTTAGTCAGTCTGTAGGGAGCAGCAGAAGTGAACAGACACAGAGTGAGCTGTCCTGTGAATCTGGGGCCTAGAGCTGGAGCAGTTTGGCCCAGAGAAGCAGGAGTAGCTGAGAGGCAGCAGAGAGACTCGGACATCGGAGTCTGTGGTTGCCAGGGTATAAAATCCGTCCCTGGTAGCCGAATCCGAAGGGCAGGGGAGCTGCAAGCCCCTGGCCCAGACACATCCAAGGTACAGCTGCAGCATCAGGGCCCGGTGTGGACCCCAGCGGAGAAGCACCAGAGAGTGGGCCTGCGCAGCCACCTACAGAGGGAAGGGACGTGCCATTGGTCCCAGCAGCGAAGAGGGCCATTGCTGGATTCAGAGAAGCAGGGTCCTATCATCACCAAGAAAGGTACAGGAGTAGGCCTCATACTCAGCTGGCCAGAAAGATCACCCCAAGTACTTCCAGGCCGACCGGATCCCCATCACCACCTGTAACGGTCTCCCAGGACTGGACTGTTCCCAGAGTAAAAGAGGAAAAGGTAAAGAGACTGTTGTTTGTGCCTGGTTCTTTCCTCGCCTGTCGGCCCTGCACCGTGTTAGTCACACAGCACCATAGACTTTCACAAGCACCAACTGTGCCCCGGGCATTGCTCCACCTGTGGGGAGCAGTACTACCATAGCTGCTATATCATCATCCCGGAGGCCTCACACAGCAGCGGCGGCTTAATAGCCGCATGCCACAGGTGGCGTCACGAACACAACCATTAACAAGCAAGCCACATATTCAACTGACACCCACCAGGGCCACGGAGCCGGGCCCAGCCACCACTGACTACCACCGGACTAGTCCGGCCCGGCACCGGGTGTCCCATAGCCCTGGGGTGGGCGAGTCATGGCTATTGGACTTTGCTATAGTCCCACTAGTGCCAAGACATTTGCAGAGCACATCTGCCTGCATTGCACACTCCAAGTTTTTTAAACTCAGCCATTATACTAGCAAACAGTCAGTGTACCTAGTGGCATCCTAAACGTGGCTATTGTACTTTTGTCAATTCACAGTATTGGAACGTTATTTGCAGCACGTCTGCCTGCATTGCACACTCAAACTTTTTTAAACTCAGCCATTATACTAGCAAACAGTCAGTGTACCTAGTGGCATCCTATACGTGGCTATTGTACTTTTGTCAATTCACAGTATTGGAACGTTATTTGCAGCACGTCTGCCTGCATTGCACACTCTATCTTTTTTAAACTCATCCATTATACTAGCAAACACACAGTGTACCTAGTGGCATCCTATACGTGGCTATTGGACTTTGCTATAGTCCCACTAGTGCAAAGACATTTGCATAGCACGTCTGCCTGCATTGCACACTACAACTTTTTTAAACTAAGCAATTTTACTAGCAAACACTCACTGTACCTAGTTGTATCCTAAACGTGGCTATTGTACTTTTGTCAATTCACACTACTGCAAATCTATGTGCAGCACCTCTGCATGACAACCTCGTGCTCTGTTTTTAATAAGCTATAATGATAGCACAAAATACTGCCATTTTGTGGCATCATAGAACTGGCTGTTGTATTCCATTAGTGCCCCACTGGTGACAAGCTATTTCTAGCACCTCTACATCACACCCTCATGCACATTTTGCTACGCTAATGCATACCTCCCAACCGTCCCGGATACAGCGGGACAGTCCCTCTTCTGAGCCTTTGATCCCGGGTCCCGCCCGTGAGGCTGTTTATCCCGGGCTCCACCCACCCACTGTAGCCCCGCCTCGCTGTTTCTCCCTTCTATTCATTACAGAGCCGAGCGCGCACCTACTCCTGTGACTGCTGCTGAGGTATGAATCACCCCCTGCAGCAGAGCGACCCCTCCCTGCAGCAGAGCGATCCCCCCTCCCCCAGAGCCCCCTCCCTGCAGCAGAGCGACCCCCCCTGCACCAGAGCCGACCCCCCCAGTCCTGGAGCCTGCGTTTCTCTGCAGCTGTTCTCTGACTCCCCGTGTGCGGCTTCTCACTGCTGCAGATACACGGGGAGTCAGGACGCTGAGGAGACCGTGCAATCAGCACTTCTCTCTCCTGCAGATAGCACTGGCCAGTAATAACCTATGCAGAGTGACATCTGCAGACTTCTATTACCGATCAGTGGTCTCCTGCCTGTGGAGCAGAGCTGCTGGGTCCTAGCTTCCCAACAGCTTCAGCTCTGCTTTATCCTGGCTCCCCTACCAGTTAAAGGGAACATGTCAGCAGAAATTTCACAATAAAAGTAATAGATTCCCCTCTGCAGCTCCTGGGCTGCTTCTAGAAAGGTTCCTGTTGCTATTGTGCCCCCTTTGAGACCTACAAAAATACTTTATGAAGTCTTACCTTTTTGTATGCAAATGTGTTTTTATGGTCACGGGGGCGGGCTGTCTGGCGTCCGTTATTCCCCCTCCTGCCGCTTTACGCAGTCCCCCATTGCTCATTTACATACACAAGAACGCCTTCCTCATGTAACTGTCCTCCCGAAGATTTGCGCATGTGAACGCTTTTTCAGGTGATTGCGCAGGCACGAGATTATGGGCGGCGCTGTGATTGTCATCAACAGCGTTAACCAAGTACCCGCCCATAATCTCGTGCCCGCACTTTTCCCTCTGACTCCACCGTTATGCGCAAGTGCTGGCCATATGAACCATGTTACCTATTACCGCTTGCACGAGATTATGGGCGGGTACTTGGATGACTTTGCTGATGACAATCACAGCGCCGCCCATAATCTCGCGCCCATGGTAATAGGTAACATGGTTCATATGGACAGTGCTTGCGCATAACGGTGGAGGCAGAGTGAGAAGCGCGGGCACGAGATTATGGGCAGGTACTTGGATGACGCTGCTGATGACAATCACAGCGCCGCCCATAATCTCGCGCCCACGGTAATAGGTAACATGGTTCATATGGACAGTGCTTGCGCATAACGGTGGAGGCAGAGTGAGAAGCGTGGGCACGAGATTATGGGCGGGTACTTGGATGACGCTGCTGATGACAATCACAGCGCCGCCCATAATCTCGCGCCCATGGTAATAGGTAACGTGGTTCATATGGCCAGTGCTTGCGCATAACGGTGGAGGCAGAGTGAGAAGCGCGGGCACGAGATTATGGGTGGGTACTTGGATGACGCTGCTGATGACAATCACAGCGCCGCCCATAATCTCGCGCCTGCGCAATCACCTCAAAAGCGTTCACACTTTGCACAGTGCTCAGTCCCGCGAGAGTGGCACTGGGCATGCACAAAACTTCAGGAGGACAGTTACATGAGGAAGGCGTCCTCATGTATGGAAATGAGCAATGGGGGACGGCGTACAGCGGCAGGAGGGGGAATAACGGACGCCAGGCAGCCCGCCCCCGTGACCATAAAAACAGATTTGCATACAAAAAGGTAAGACTTCATAAAGTATTTTTTTAGGTCTCAAAGTGGGCACAATAACAACAGGAACCTTTCCAGAATGCAGCCCAGGAGCTGCAGAGGGGAATCTTTTATTTTTTTTGCTAAATTTCTGGTGACAGGTTCCCTTTAAAGGGAACCTATCAGGTGCAATCTGCACTCAGAGCCAGGAGCAGTTCTGGGTGTATATTGCTAATCCCTCCCTAACTGTCCCTGTATACACTAGCATAGATAAAGGCATCTATAGAAAAAGTATTTTTAAAGAGCTTATATCTTATGCTAATTAGCGCGGGGACTAGTCCCAAGGGCGTTACTTCACTTGGCTAGTCGGCTCACATAGCGTATTAGTACTCACACAGGGGCGTAATAACATGCTAACATGCTATGCGAGCCGACTAGCCAAGTGAAGTAACGCCCTTCGGACTAGTCCCCGCGCTCATTAGCATAAGATATAAGATCTTTAAAAATATTTGTTCTTGATCTCTTTATCTATGCTAGTGTATACAGGGACGGTTAGGCAGGGATTAGCAATATGTGCCCAGATCTGCTCCTGGCTCTGAGTGCATATTGCACCTGACAGGTTCACTTTAAAGGGAACCTGTCACCAGATTTGGGGCCTATAAGCTGCGGCCACCACCAGCGGGATCTTATGTACACATTCTAACATGCTGCATACCTCCCAACCGTCCCGGATACAGCGGGACTTTCACGCTTTACGTTGTTTGTCCCGTTGCCACGGGCGGGACGGCCGGCTCCCGGGCTCCGCCCACCCACTCTCTCTCCGCCTCCCTGCTTTTCCCTCCTACCATCCTAGTAGACGTGGCATAGAGAGGAGCGCTGCCTGTGCTGCTGCTGGTACAGTAAACTAATCTCCCCAGCGCTGATTTCCCTCCCTCCCCCCTCACCCCCGGCCGGAGCCTGTCTGTGCGGTCGGCCGGCCGCCTGTCTGTGCGGTCGGCCGGCCGCCTGTCTGTGCGGTCGGCCGGCCGCCTGTCTGTGCGGTCGGCCGGCCGCCTGTCTGTGCGGTCGGCCCGCCACCTGTCTGTGCGGGCGCCCCCCTGCCGCCTGTCTGTGCGGGCGCCACCCGCCGCCTGTCTGTGCGGGCGCCCCCCGCCGCCTGTCTGTGCGGGCGCCCCCCTGCCGCCTGTCTGTGCGGGCGCCCCCCTGCCGCCTGTCTGTGCGGGCGCCCCCCTGCCGCCTGTCTGTGCGGGCGCCCCCCTGCCGCCTGTCTGTGCGGGCGCCCCCCGCCGCCTGTCTGTGCGGGCGGCCCGCCGCCTCATTGTGCGGGCAGCCGGCCGCCTCTCTGTGCGGGCGGCTGGCCGCCTCTCTGTGCGGGCGGCCCGCTGCCTGTCTGTGAAGGCGGCCGGCCGCCTGTCTGTGAAGGCGACCGGCCGCCTCACTGTGCGGGCGACCGGCCGCCTCACTGTGGCTGCCTGCGTGTCCGTGCTGGAGGCCCGCCGGCTGCCTGCGTGTCCGTGCTGGAGGCCCGCCGGCTGCCTGCGTGTCCGTGCTGGAGGCCCGCCGGCTGCCTGCGTGTCCGTGCTGGAGGCCCGCCGGCTGCCTGCGTGTCCGTGCTGGAGGCCCGCCGGCTGCCTGCGTGTCCGTGCTGGAGGCCCGCCGGCTGCCTGCGTGTCCGTGCTGGAGGCCCGCCGGCTGCCTGCGTGTTTGTGCTGAATGGGTGTGGATGGGGAGTGGATATGGGCGTGACTGTGAAATGGGTGTGGTTAGGGGCGTGGCCTAAAAATACGCGCGCCGCAAACTTTGTCCCTCTTTTCCTTCTTTAAAAGTTGGGAGGTATGCTAATGTTATAGCAAACTCATGGAATTCATTGCTGCATTTCATAATTCGGAGGGATAGAAAGTCAGGCTTCCTTTAGCTTTTCCTTCTGTTCATAGACAGCATCTCCAAGACAAATTTCCCCTCCACGTCTAAGTGTGGAGAGGCAGCTAGTGCGCATGCGTGTGCCGATGTACCCCAGCTGCAGCATAATTACAGTGTTTCGCCTAGTGAGTATGCTCAGCCTGACTGTGCCATTCCTGACGCTAAGTTTTCATTTCGGGATACAGCGCATGCTCCCACACTAAGTGTGAAAAGCCTCTTTGCACAGGTGCTTGCATTCCGTGCCGGGTCTAAGTCCTGTTTTGGGCATAGACACCATGCTAAAGCTGATAGTCTTTTTTCAGACTGTATTTCATGCTACTGAGCATGCTCAGGCACTTCCTGCATCAGAGACTAGGTCCGGTAATGAACTCTTTGGCCCTGGCCCTGATGTGGGGGTCCCATATAGACCACAGGGCATCAGGTGTCCTCCCAAATGGCTTGCAGAGGCCCACACCTATGACTTGTCACCGCATTATTGATGCTCAGACGATGACTGGTGAGGTGTTTGGGTCATGGCAGCCATGAGGTCATCATTGAAGTTGCGTTTCCAAATAGGACGCTAGTTATGCCACTCATGACGTGTCACTCTACTTTTGTCTCCAGGAGGTGCATTGTGGTTCACCCTGGTTTGGGGCGGACCCAGGTTATAAAAGGGGCTGGAGCCAACAAGGAGGTGCGCAGTCTTCTATTATGCTCCGAAAGAGCACACCTCCATGTGTTGAACCCATTGCGGCTTTAGGCCAGAGGTAGGCAGGGATAGGGCGTTGATGCAGGCCACCACCACAGTTGGTAACGCAGAACGGTTAAGACCTGCTCCTGTCCTACAAGTCCTGTTTGTGCAGCCCAGTGGCATTAACAGGCCTGCTGCTGCTGATGCGCCTGCTGTCCACAGGTGTGGCCCCTACGCACACGGTCAGCGTACTCAATGGCCCCTGTGTTGTTAACAGGGAGTTCCTGGGCTGGGTGGGCGTGTGGACCCTGTGACGCTAACAGGGCTCACAGTCTCCAGATCCCAGTGGCGTCTAACTCGGTTCAGGCTACTATTAGTTTCATAGCCACACAGCTCTGTATCCTCCACCAAACCTTCAAGTTGCCAACCTCTCCTTTTCCAACTGGGAGCACGGTGGACACTGACTGCTGATGGGGATATATACCTTTCTCTTTCTTTTCTTATTAATTTTCGTTATATAGCGGTCACAGATTATATACCACTTTATCCAAATCTGCCAGTCCCACTGTAACAGATGTTGTTTCTTCAGCAAATGTTACAGTTGCTTAACCACCAAATCCACGGACCAAAACTTTTTTCCCCTTTCCAACACACCTGTTCCCCTTTCCAACAGCATCTGTCCTTTTTCAACTCATTTTGGGATATGACCAAAAGTGCAACTGTGCAGGGACACCGTACTCAACGCCATCTCAGCACAGCAGCCATCCCTCGGTCCCTCCGATGTGGACAAGTAAAAGACCATTTCCTCCTATCCATGACAAAGCGTTGAGATTCACTCTGTGCAGCACTGGTGTTTAGTGGAAAAGTAGATCTAAGATTGCGTACCACATTCTGCAGATACTCCTGTATACGTGCGTCTATTTCTATGGCAGGAATTAGTTCGCCAAATTTTGTCTTGTACCGGGGATCTAACAGTGTGGCAACCCAGTATTCAGGATTAGTTCAAATTCATACAATCCGAGGGTCATGTAGGTAGTGCAGCAAGAAGGCGCTCATGTGTCTTGTGCATCCAGGAGGACCAAGTCCTTGGTGTGTTGGTGGCAGAGAGGTGAGAATCGTGCATCCTTCCTCTGCCCTCTCCCCACAACCTCGCACAACCGAAATGTGAGCAAGCTCTCACTCATCTGCTGAGTCTTCCATGCCCATCGCCAGTTCGTCCTCCATTTCTTCATGGGCTCCTGCACTTTCATCAACACTTTTTGCTGATACTATGCGCCCTTGTTAATCCCTCTCCCTCACCATGACTGCCGCATAGGTGCCGCTGACCATCTGGACCTCGTAGATCTTGTTATCCCTTCCGCATATGACTCCTCCTGTACTTCCTCCCCTTCCTCTTGTCCCAACACCTGACTCAGAATAATAATTACAGTGTGCTCCATCATGTAGATGACCAGAATTGTCACGCTGAGAATGACATTGCCAGTGCTAAACATCTTCGTCGACATTTGTAAACTGTGTAGCAGGGTGCATAGGTCCTTGATCTGACACCACTCCAGCAGCGTGATCTGCACCACCTCTGGATCAAGTTATCCCAGGCTATATGTCTTACCGTATTTCAGCATGGCTCTGCGGTGCTGCCACACACGCTGCAACATGTGCAGATTCCAATTCCTGCATGTCGAAACATCGCATTTACGGCGTTTAACTGCCAGACCCTAAGACTTCCGGAGTGATGAAAGTTGTTGAGCTGCTGTGTGCGCACGATGGAAGTGAGCACATAGCGAGCGTGCCCACTGCACAAGGCCATGCAGGCCGGGATGGTATTTTAAAAATTGCTGGCGAATTCGGTTCAACACGTGAGCCCTAAAAGGCACGTGTGTCACATTGCCCTGAGGATGGCCCGCAGCCAGGTTTGCATCATTGCCGCACACGGCTGTTAAGTCACCAACGTAGTCCGCTCCGTCAATTTGTACTCCGGTTGCCAGGTGACAACGTGTTCCTTTCATGAATAGTGCTGATGATGTGAGAGTAGTCGATGCCAGCGGCGCAGGTGGACGCAGGTTATGCTCACCCACTGGGCTGCATTACCTTGACAGATGCAGAATCTCTGGCTGAATGTAGCTGGTGGGTATCTCACAGATGAAATACCATCATTCAGCTACAACCAATGGGAAGACACCACACCCTTTTTTATGCCCATCCTGTCTGCAGACCACTGCCAGACATAGCTATGAACCTCTGGTTAATTTTACCCCCAGTTCAGTTTTATGATTTTGTGTGCTTGTTACCTGACTACTTTTCCTGCTTGCTGTTTATGTACCTTGTTGGCCGATACGCATTTCAACTCTGCTTGTTTTCTGATTCTTTCCTGGCCGTCCCATTCTGTTCCTGTTCCTCAATTAATGTTTTGACCCTGCCTGACTACTATTCTCTGTAATAGCGGTGTGACTCACATTTCCCATACATTTCAAAGTAAAGCTTTGACCGCCTGATGGCATTGAGCTCTGCTGCCAGCATAGTAAGGAGGTGTGTGGTAGTCCTTGTGCGCAGTTGCAAGGAAGGGTGGCCTGACCACACAGGGTTTGCGCCAAGGTAGAGGACCCACACGAGGTTGAAGAGGCAGAAGCAGTGTATTAACTTCTACATACAGAACAAGGATTGAAACAACTCGTGGGGACGGCAAGACTTGTACAGCAGACCCTTCTCCATCTCTCACCATAGTTTGCCAGTGCCCAGTCAGTGACATGTAATGACCCTGTCTATGCTTACTGGTCCAAGTATCTGTGTTGAAATGCACCCTGTCGCACACAGATTTTCTCAAGGAAGTGGTGATGTTGTGTGCGACATGCTGGTGTAGCGCGGGCATGCTTTTCTTGGAGAAGCAGTGGTGATTGGGCATGTGGTACTGGGGCACAGCGACAGACATAAGGTCTGTAAAATCCTGTGTGTCCACTACGCGTAAAGGCAGCATTTCGGTAGCCAACAGCTTACAGAGGGATAGAGTCAACCACTTAGCTTTGTCATGGGTCGCAGTAAGTGGCCTTTTATTTGACCACATCTGAGGGAAAGAGATCTGGCTGCTGTCTGTAGACGGTGTTGAGTAGGGTGTCCCTGGAAAAATGCAGGTTTGTGAGAAAAGTGCAGGCGGAGACATGATGTTGCCTTCATCTTGCCTTCAGATCTGTTCATCTTGTATCATTTTTAAAAAACACATCAAGCAAGGGTTACTCCAAGCGGAGTCTACCTTTTTTCCCCAAATTGGGCACACAGACACCCCATCAGTGGCAGCAGTTGTGCCCTAGTTGCAAACAGGATGTTTGGATTTGCATCAAGCACATTCCAAATCCACAAGCATTTACTCTCCCCAGGATGACACAGGGGTAGTAAATTCCTTCTGGATCCATGACTTGTTCATTTTGATGAACGTCAGTCTGTCCACATTGTCACTGGACAGACGCGTGCGCTTATCTGTCAGCACACACCCAGCAGCACTGAATACACGTTCAGAGACAACGCTGGCAGCTGGACACGACAAAATCTTCAAGGCGTAACTGGAGAGCTCTGTCAATTTTTCTAGATTTGAAGCCCAAAAGGAGCAAGGCTCCATTTGCAAAGTCATTGCATCGATGTTCATTTGGAGATACTCCTGTATCATCCTCTCCATCCGTTGACTATGTGTCAGACTTGTTGTCTCTGGTGGCCTTGCAAAGGAGGGTCTAAAAAAATTATGAAAATATTCCATAAAATTGCTGTTACCAGCACCAGATACGGTCCTACTGGTACGGGTAGACTGTTGAAGATGACGATGCCGTCCCATGTTTGTCAAGTTACAACTGGGAGAATCACTCCCTTCACCTGCACGGTTGTTTGGTGTAAAAGCCGAGCTAAGATCGAGTAACAGCTTATGCTGATACTCCAGCATACGTGCGTCCCTTTCTATGGGTGGAATTATGTCACAAAATTTGGACTTGTCCCGGGGATCTAATAGTGTGGCAAGCCAGTAGTCATCATCACTTCTAATTTTGACAATCCGAGGGTCATGTTGGAGGTAGTGCAACAAGAAGGCACTCATGTGTCTTGCGCAGCCATGCGGACCAAGTCCACGCTGTGTTTGTGGCATAGAGGTGCTAACCGTTCTTTCTTCCTCTGACATCTCCCCCCAACCTCTTTCAACTGAATTTTGACCAAGGTCTCCCTCATCCGCTGAGTCTTCCATGTCCATGGACAGTTCGTCCTCCATATCTTCATGTCCTCCTGCACCTTCCTCAACATCTCGCCTGCTACCATGCGCCCTTGTTGATCCCTGTCCCCCATGGTCCCATGCCTGCCGCGTTGGTGATGATGAACGTCTGGACCTTGGTGATGTTGTTGTGTCTTGCGCATATGAATCCTCCTGTAGTTCCTCCCCTTCCTGTTGTCCCACCCCCTGACTCCGAATAGTGTTTAGCGTGTGCTCCAGCATGTAAATGACTGTAATCGTCATGCTGATAATGGCATTGTCAGCGCTAAACATATTCGTCGCCATGTCGAAACTGTGCAGAACGGTGCATAGGTCCTTGATCTGAGATCACTCCATCAGGGTGATCTGCCCCACTTCTGCATCTCGTTGGCCCAGGCTATACATCATGACGTATTGCACCAGGGCTCGCCGGTGCTGCCACAGTCGCTGTAACATGTGGAGAGTTGAATTCCAGCGTGTCGCCACATCGCATTTCAGGCGATGAACCGGCAGGCCGAAAGACTTCTGGAGCGATGCAAGTCGCTCAGCTGCGGCGGTTGAACGGCGGAAGTGAGCACTGCAGACAGTTTACGTGCCCTGGTCAGAAGGCCATCTAGGCCGGGATAGTGTGTTAAAAATTGATGGACAACAAGGTTCAACACGTGAGCCATACAAGGCACGTGTGTCACCTTGCCCAGGCGAAGGGCCGCACCCAGGTTTGCAGCATTGTCGCACACGGCCTTACCAGGCTGCAGGTTGAGTGGAGACAACCATTTATTAAACTCGGACCGCAGAGCTGACCACAACTCCTCAGCTGTGTGACTCTTATTCCCAAGACATGTCAAGCTAAAGACCGCCTGATGCCGTTGCGCTCTGCTGCCAGCATAGTAATGAGGGGTGCGTGATTCCTTCTGCGCAGTGAGAACGCTGGTGGCCTGACCAGGCAGGCTTGGGGCGGAGGTGGAGGACCCAGATGAGGTGGAGGATGCAGAAGCAGTGGCGGAACTTGGACAGACAGAGGATTGACACACAAGTCGTGGGGACGGCAAGACTTGTGCAGCAGACCCTTCACCATCTATCAACATAGTTACCCAGTGCCCAGTCAGCGACATGTAACGTCCCTGTCCATGCTTACTGGTCCAAGTATCGGTGGTGAAATGCACCCGTTCACACACAGAGTTTCTCAAGGAAGCGGTGATGTTGTGTGCGACATGCTGGTGTAGCGCGGGCACACCTTTCTTAGAGAAGTAGTGGCGACTAGGCATCTGGTACTGGGGCACAGCGACAGACATAAGGTCTCTAAAATCCTGTGTGTCCACTAGGCGGAAAGGCAGCATTTCGGTAGCCAACAGCTTACAGAGGGATAGAGTCAACCTCTTAGCTTTGTCATGGGTCGGAGGAAGTGGCCTTTTATTTGACCACATCTGAGGGACAGAGATCTGGCTGCTGTGTGTAGACGGTGTTGAGTAGGGTGTCCCTGGAAAAATGCAGGTTTGTGAGGAAAGTGCAGGCGGAGACATGATGTTGCCTTCATCCAACGTAGGTGCTATCGATGTCTGAGAGAGCTGTACACACTCACTTGTTTCCCCTTCCAAACCAACTGACGACCTACCAAGCAAACTGCCTGTTGCGGTTACAGTGGTGGAAGTTTTGCGTGGAAAAACAGGTGTGACAGCTGTCCCCACAGTCCTAGAAGATGAAGAGCGCGCGGATGCACTGGAAGGGGCGGGCGGTGGATGGTTCGCTCCGCTAGGCCGCATTGCAGCACAGTGAGCTTCCCACCGGGACCTATGATATTTATTCATGTGACGATTCATGGAAGAAGTTGTCAAACTGCTGAGGTTTTGACCTCTACTAAGAGAATCATGACAAATTTTACATATCACATGATTTGGGCGATCTTTTTCTATGTCAAAAAAGGAACAGGCTAGGCAAGGCTTAGAGGCCATGCGACCTGTTGATGCACCCCGAATAATGCTCATAGGCAGAGTGGTGGCTGAGGATGCAGTTGTAGACGTGCTACCAGTGCTCCGACTCTGTCCAGGAAGGCGCAAGGTAATTTCGTCGTCAGTTGCATCCTCCTCCACCGCCTTTGTTGACCTCCTCGAGTGCCTGACTGGGGGTTGACAGTAGGTGGGATCTAGAACTTCATCATCAATTGTTGTGTTTGCACTCCCCTCCCCCTCAGACCGAGCCTCTTCTTGCCCTGACCGAATATTTAAGTTGTCATCCCAATCGGGTATCTGCGTCTCATCTTCATCAGTATGTTCCTCATTGCCTATAACCACAGTTGTTGGAAAGGCAGCATTTTGGTAGCCAACAGTTTGCATTTTATGAAAGTCAACCTCCAAGCCATGTCATGCCCTTCTAAAAGCATGTATAACACAGCGAGGGGACTCCAACCACAGTCTCCCTCGTTTCCACTCACTGGGCCACACACACCCCACTTGACTGGCATCGGTTGAGCTCCCTTTTGAAAAAGAAAAAGATGCTTTGCATGAAGCACTCTCAAAAATACGCGTGCCTTTCCCGTCCCCTGGCTGACCCAGGGGAAGAAAAGTCCTCTGAGAGCCATGACTTGTTCATCTTGGTTCTTTTAGAGACACAGCGAGGGGACTCCAACCACAGTCTCCCTGGTTGCCACTCACTGGGCCACACACACCCCACTTGACTGGCATCGGTTGAGCTCCCTTTTGAAAAAGAAAAAGATGCTTTGCATGAAGCACTCTCAAAAATACGCGTGCCTTTCCCGTCCCCTGGCTGACCCAGGGGAAGAAAAGTCCTCTGAGAGCCATGACTTGTTCATCTTGGTTCTTTTAGAGACACAGCGAGGGGACTCCAACCACAGTCTCCCTGGTTGCCACTCACTGGGCCACACACACCCCACTTGACTGGCATCGGTTGAGCTCCCTTTTGAAAAAGAAAAAGATGCTTTGCATGAAGCACTCTCAAAAATACGCGTGCCTTTCCCGTCCCCTGGCTGACCCAGGGGAAGAAAAGTCCTCTGAGAGCCATGACTTGTTCATCTTGGTTCTTTTAGAGACACAGCGAGGGGACTCCAACCACAGTCTCCCTGGTTGCCACTCACTGGGCCACACACACCCCACTTGACTGGCATCGGTTGAGCTCCCTTTTGAAAAAGAAAAAGATGCTTTGCATGAAGCACTCTCAAAAATACGCGTGCCTTTCCCGTCCCCTGGCTGACCCAGGGGAAGAAAAGTCCTCTGAGAGCCATGATTTGTTCATTTTGGGTCTTTTAGAAACACAGCGAGGGGACTCCAACCACAGTCTCCTTCGTTGCCACTAACTGGGCCACACACACCCCACTTGACTGGCATCGGTTGAGCCCCCTTTTGAAAAAGAAAAAGATGCTTTGCATGAAGCACTCTCAAAAATACGCGTGCCTTTCCCGTCCCCTGGCTGACCCAGGGGAAGAAAAGTCCTCTGAGAGCCATGACTTGTTCATCTTGGTTCTTTTAGAGACACAGCGAGGGGACTCCAACCACAGTCTCCCTCGTTTCCACTCACTGGGCCACACACACCCCACTTGACTGGCATCGGTTGAGCTCCCTTTTGAAAAAGAAAAAGATGCTTTGCATGAAGCACTCTCAAAAATACGCGTGCCTTTCCCGTCCCCTGGCTGACCCAGGGGAAGAAAAGTCCTCTGAGAGCCATGACTTGTTCATCTTGGTTCTTTTAGAGACACAGCGAGGGGACTCCAACCACAGTCTCCCTGGTTGCCACTCACTGGGCCACACACACCCCACTTGACTGGCATCGGTTGAGCTCCCTTTTGAAAAAGAAAAAGATGCTTTGCATGAAGCACTCTCAAAAATACGCGTGCCTTTCCCGTCCCCTGGCTGACCCAGGGGAAGAAAAGTCCTCTGAGAGCCATGTCCACATTGTCAGTGGACAGACACGTGTGCTTATCTGCCAGCAGACCCACAGCAGCACTGAAGACAGGTTCCGAGAGAACGCTGGCTGCAGGACACGACAAGATCCCCAAGACGTACGTGGCGAGCTCAGGCAATTTATCAAGATTGGAAGCCAAGAATGAGCAGGGCTCAAGTTGCACATTAATGGAATCGATGTTTCCTTGCATATACTCATATATCTGTGTGTCCTCCTCTTTTTCCTTGTCCAGCTGTTTTGTTTTCGCATGAGTATATGTCCTTGTCACTTTCCCATGTGTTGTGAGTTGTTTGTGACCTTTTGGACACCTTTGAGGGTGTTTTCTAGGTGTTTTTCTGTGTTTGTGATTGCCTGCCATTGTTTCCTATGCAGTTCGAGTTCGGTTCGTCGAACGTTCGACGAACCGAACTCGAACGGGAGGTCCGTTCGGCGAACCAACCTCGAGCCGAACCGCGACCGGTTCGCTCATCTCTACTCTTGTGTTGTTCTTTTGCGATAGTTTCTGATATTTTCTTTTTCAGCCTACGATTATTTTGGAGGTTTTCCCTTGGTCTTTGTGAAGGCATTTTTACTGTCATGTTGCAATTGTTTTGGGGTTTTTCAATCCATTGAATGATGAAGAAATCGTTATAATTTTTTTAAGCAAAAATGTTAGCAAAATGCTTCAAAAAACATCCGGTTGTTTTCCAGGTGTAATTTCAATTGGATCCAACTCCTCCTCCAAACCTTCAAACTCTTGAAATGTGCAATTCCTAATCAGTTTCTGTTCCTAAAACTAAGCAAAAAGACTCCACCGAAACTTGATAACAGACTCTTTGTGCATAGCCACTTTCTGCTCCAAAACGTACTAATAGACTTTATGTATGAGTCTATTATACTCACGTTTTCCAAATGTGGATTTTTATTTCAAATCTGTTTTATTATTAAGTTTATAAATCAAGCATACATCTTGAACATTTATAAAGATTATAAAACATAAACAGTGATCTCTCAGTTTCGGAATGACAAAAATGACATCACATTGTAGATTTCATTGGAACTCTATAAGCTATCCTTATGCTAACACTCCATGACAATCCATACACTAGAAATCAGAGTTCCAGCTAAACATGTCTTCCTGATAATTGACAAGACCACTCTCAGCATAAAACAATCCCCTTTTAAGTTATTGAATAAACATTTAAGAAAAAGTAGAAAACTAGAAAAAAAAAAAAAAGAACAGATATAAGCTTAGAAAAGAAGGAATCAAATAGAGTGAAGAAAGTAGGGTAAAGAGGGGGTGGGGGAAAAAAGTGTGTGGGGAGAGGGGAAGACAAGGTATGTCACCATTTCTCATCCCAAATAACCTGCCAGACTCACCGTGAACTCAGGAGACTCCATGAACGTAATCCACGGTCCCCACACTGTGATAAATTTTTCCGTGAGCCCATTTAGTTCAGCTGTGAGTTCCTCCATTCTCTGGAGGTTTGCCATCTCCTCTACCCAGTCAGCTAACGTGGGGCATCTAGTCTGTTTCCAGTATCTGGGAATAATTATACGGGCTGCCGCTAAACAAAATCGCAGCAGGTCCCTCTTTTGTGACTTGAATGAACCTGGGAGGATAGAGAGGAGGGCCACCTGGGGAGATCTCTCCACCTCACCCCCACTCATCTTTTTATACAGAGAAAACACTGAGTCCCAGAATGGTTGCAATTTAGCACAGCTCCACCATATATGTAACATAGACCCTTTTTCTATACCACATCTCCAGCACATGTCGGACACTGAGGGAAAGATAGCATGCAATTTGGTCGGGTATTGGTACCACCTTGTGAGAATTTTATAGTTTTTCTCTTGGGCGGCACAAGCCAGAGAAAGTTTGTGGGTCCACAGAAACGCCCTGCTCCATCTGTCCTCCGAAATGTCCTCTCCCAGTTCCTCTCCCCATCTATAGACAAATTTGGGTTTGTCCGACATGTCTCTCTGGTTCAGCATTTTATAAATAAGAGATATGACATGCCCAGGTGACGAACCCTGCAAGAACAATTTCTCAAATGGAGTAGGGGGGGTCCTCAACTTCCTCTCCCTGTCCTGGTTGGATAGAAACGATTTCAGCTGCATATATTCTATCCAGGAAACCTCTCTCCCTGTGGCCCGTAGAGATGCATAAGGGGGCAGGGTATTTCCCTGGAGCACATGAAAAAAACGAGTTTCCTCCACCCGAGCATATCCCAGAAATTTATTGGAATGAAGCCCCGGAGGGAACTCCTGGTTGCCAAAGAGGGGGGTAAGTGGACCCCTCCCCTGTGAGAGAGAACCCCTCTTAACCTCACCGTCCCACGTCCCCATCACTGTCCAAATAAACTCCATTCCCTTCTCTATCTGTGACCTACTCTCCTTTCCCATCCATGAGAGGAAGTGCAAAGGGACTCCCAAATCGTCCTGTTCGATCGCGACCCATTGTTTCGAGTTCCTATGGAAGTGCCAATCCATTATCCTCGTTAGAATAGTTGCCCTGTAGTATAACTGGAAATTTGGGAGCCCTGCCCCTCCATTATTTTTGTGTCTGGTAAGAGTTTTTATGCTTGTCCGAGGTCTCCTATTCCCCCAAACGAACCTTGACAAAGCCGTCCGAATTTTGGAAAAGTAACTCCCCGGCAGCTGAATAGGTACCGTTTGGAACAAGAAAAGAAACCTAGGAAGAACATCCATTTTAATAGCGTTGATACGCCCAAACCACGATAGTCTTTTTTTGTCGTACTTCTTTAAATCCCTAATTGTCCTCTCTAACAGGGGTAGAAAATTATGATGCATAATTTTTGTTGGATCCCGAGGTACAACTACCCCCAGATATTTTATAGCTGACGGTTGCCACTTAAAGGGAAAATTTTGGGTTGTACGGGCTAGATCTTCCGCCGACAGGGTCACATTCATAGCCTCTGATTTAGAGAAGTTCACTTTAAAATTACTTAAGTTACCAAACTCCTCGAACTCTTTGAGCAAAGACGGGAAGGATATGTGTGGCTGGGAAATAAACATGAGAAGGTCGTCAGCAAATAAAGCTAACTTGCGATTCCCTCCCCCGGCCTCTATCCCATGGATACTAGCATTATTTCTTATGGCGACTGCGAGATGCTCCATGACAATGACGTAGAGCAGAGGTGACAATGGACATCCTTGCCTTGTTCCATTGTGGACCTGAAACGATGACGACAGAAACCCATCCGTCCTAACTTTTGCTGAGGGTCTCGAATAAAGGGACGCAATCCTATCTAAAAATTTTTTGCCCAAACCCACCTGCTTTAGAGCGGCCATCATGAAATTCCAACTGACCCGGTCAAAGGCCTTCTCCGCATCCACTGAGAGTAAACACATGGGAAGAGAATGAGCCCTCGACCGAGTCATCAGGAGGAACAGTTTGTTGGTATTGTCACGCGCCTCCCGACCTTGTACGAACCCCACTTGATCTGTGTGTATTATCCCGGGCAAGGAAGGAGCAAGTCTGTTGGCTAAGGCTTTGGAAAAAAGTTTTAGGTCTAGATTGATCAGTGAAATGGGTCTGTAATTTGTAACTAACATGTGATCCTTCCCCGGTTTGGGGATAACACATATATGGGCTTCGAGAGATTGCGCCACCCATTGGGAATTTTCTGAGATGGAATTAAATACTTTAGTCAAGAACGGGGATAGCTGAGTTTGGAATATTTTATAAAATTTAGGGGTGAACCCATCTGGACCCGGACTTTTGCCTGAGGGAGATTCTTTAATGATAGATGCCACTTCTGCTTCTGTAAAGTCCGTCTCTAAATTTTCAACCTCAGCGCTGGGTATAACCGGTAGGGCCGTTCTGGATACGTAGTCGTTTATTTTATTTTCTAATGCGTCATGTGGCATGTCTCCAAATTTGCCCTTTATGTTATATAGGACTCTATAATACTTTTGGAACTGTTCCGCGATGAGAGTTGGGTTCTGAGTCGAAGAGCCGTCTGCTTGTTTAATCATGGGAATGTGGCTGGGGTCTCCCCTAGGGTGTAGAATCCTAGCTAGTGGTCTACCACATTTATCTGCATACTCATAGAGGAATCTTTTTATTCTAGTCCTATGTCGCTCATACTGTCGGTCGAGAATCGATTTAAGCTCCTCTCTATTTTTGACTAGCTCCGCCAGTGTCAAAGGTGATAATGTCTTCTTATGGGCCCTTTCCAGATCTGAAATATTCTGAAGTAGGGACAAAATGGTTTGGGCTCTCTCTCTCTTAAGCCTAGCCCCATGTTTGATCAAAACCCCTCTCAACACACATTTAAGTGCCTCCCAGTGCACGGGAAGGGCTGTGGGGTCTTCTGAGTGTATTTCTAAAAATTCATCAATCGTGTTCTGTAGATCCTTCATGCACCCCTGATCCCCAAGCAGACTATCGTTCAGCCGCCAAGACCACGGCCTCCCTGCCCCATCTGGGATAGTAAGGCTCAGGAATATAGGAGCGTGGTCAGACCAGGATATACTGCCTATAGAGGCCTGTATCTGCCAAGTCAGAGCCTTTTGGCTCACAAGAAACAGGTCTATGCGGCTGTACGAGGAGTGAGCCGGGGAGAAGTATGTGTAGTCACGCTCCACTGGGTGTAACGTTCTCCACACATCTACCAATCGAAGCTCTTGTATTGAGCGTTTAACTTTTGTTAGCTTTCTGAGAGAGAGAAAATTGTGTCCCGAAGTTGTATCTACCTTAGGGTCCAAAGTGAAGTTTAAATCGCCACCCACGATCACGGTCCCTTCTGCGAATTCATCCAATGATGACAGGAGAGAGGAGCAGGACGTCGCCGGATCTCTGTTTGGTAAATACCAATTGACAATGGTAAAGATAGATGAATTAACATTAATTTTCAGAAAAATGAATCTTCCCTCAGTGTCCACTCTCGTGTCCAGAACCGTGTGCACCAGGGCTTTATGGATGCCTATAGACACCCCTTTTGATTTTGACTCTGGGTTGGGGCTATGGACCCATTTGGTGTAATATCTGTCTTTAAAGTTAGGGAGGTGACCAGTTTTGAAATGTGTTTCCTGAATCAATAATATATGGACTCGTTTCTTATGCATGTCAAAGAATACCTGAGACCGTTTTTGCGGGACATTGAGGCCTCTCACATTCAATGAGCCAAAGGTAATCTGCGTCATTCTGAGGAGGAGGAACGGTGAGGAACCGGGAAGTAGGGTCAGAGGATGGGGATGGGAAGAGAGGTGTGGGTGGAGAGAATAGAGAAGGTTAGGAGAGGGGGAGAGAAAGAAAAAAAAAAAAAAAGAAAAGAGGGGGGGGGGGTAGAAGGATTAAGTATATAAAGGAAACTACAAACAAAGAGAGAGTATCGTAGGCAAAAAGGTCAAAGCACCTCTTGCCTGTAGGGTCGTAACGTGACCCTTATACTTGGTCAAATAGACTAGAGGTAAATGCAGAAAAATAAGAATCTCTATATACCAGGGATGTTAATCCTACGCCACTACCCTGTGGCGTGTTATCCCAATCAGGGAGGGAACTTTCCACAAAGGAGCCCCCTGCCCTGGACTAAAAAACAACTTTTAACTATATATATTTTGATTTGCAACTAAAGCTCTGTATAAAGAAGGGAGAAGGGGCTTTGAGAGGGTATTGTACCTTATAATGTTGAGGGGCGCCCCCCATTACACCCAGGATGGAAGGAGGGAACCCCCCACCCCCCTGTCCAGGGCGATACAATAACCCCACAACGCGAAATTCCCATCAGGACCAGGGGATAGACTCCATCGTACTGTGATCCTTTAACCAAAAACATACTAGAACAATTTAATCCACCATTCTCTTATACATCAGACCGGCCTCCCTCTTTCTCTACGAGAGCCACGCATCCGATCACCGGCTGTGACTCCCCCCCCCCATTGGAAAGTCCGGCCAGTCCTCTATAGGCACTAATGGAATGTCCAAGGCCGCGGTGAACGAGGGTAAATCCGCCGGAGACCGAAGAACATGCATTCGTCCCGCGTGCCGAACCTGCAGGCGGAAGGGGAACCCCCAGCTATATGGAAACTCGTATGAGCGGAAAATGTCCAGCAGAGGTTTAAGAGCTCTTCTCCTTTGTAAGGTAAAACGGGATAGATCTTGTAGAATCTGGATTTGGCTCCCCTCATACGATGGTGATACTCCACTGCGGAGCTTAAACAGAATGGCCTCCTTAATAACATAGCGGTGGACCCTACAGATCACATCCCGAGGTCGGTCGTTCTGGGCTGGTTTGGGGCCCAACGCTCTATGCGCTCTATCCAATTCCAGGGGTTGGCTTGATGGTTCACCCAGAATATTATTGAAGATCACTTGAAGGGTGCCATGTAAGTCCTTGGACTCGACAGACTCAGGCAGGCTGCGCACTCTGAGATTGTTTCTTCGGCCCCTATTTTCAGCATCATCCATTGCTTCAACCACGTATTGTATTTGGCGGGAGTGTTGTTCTAATAGTGCCCCGTGGGCCTGTGAAGTGTCCTCCATATTCTGAATTTTAGCTGCCTGCACTTGACTCTGGGTGTCCACTCTCTCCACCTCCCCCTTCAGGGCTGACAGCTCTGTGCGGTACGCCTGCTCCAGCCTGGTTATATATGCCTCCATATCTTCCCTGGTGGGTATAGCTGAGAAACGTGCCCGCATCTCATTAAGCTCTGTCAGAACTCCTGACTCTTGTGTTGTTGTTATGGCTGGCCCTGACCCTGCATGCTTGTCTGCATCTGGTAACTTTAGATTTATGTTGTGCTTCTCCCTGGGTATGGTCTCACTTCTGTCAGGGACCTGTAACTCATTTGCAGTGCAGTGTCCCCCCTCCTGAAATTCCTCACACTCCTGCATGTGTGTTATAAGAGAGGACGTTACTTCCCCCTCCAGAGGCCTCCAGGCTTCAGGGCTACTGTTTGTATCAGCAGGCACTTCCCCCGTGCTTCTCACTCTGGGTTTCCCCTGTACCTGCAATCTTGGGCTGTCTGGCCTTATCTTCTGTATCTCCTCTTCACTCCGGGTGGTCTCTCCTCTCAGTCGCGTCAGCTGCTGAGCCTTTCCCTGCATCTCCATAGCTGCCATCTCACTGCTGCACGCTGAGCTCACCTCCTGTGTAGCCTTAGCAGCCATCTTGGGTGCCACCTGTGAACCTTCTCTCTGCCCCGGCCTGGATAAAAAGTGTTTGATCCCTCTCTCCTCCGATTGTGAAGCTCTGCTGCTGCACCCCTGGGATCTCCCTCGTCTCCTCCGCTGCATAGCCTGTGTTGCAGAGTCCTCAGTTGCGTGGATCATCAGTTATAAAGTCCAGTGGCAGGAGCTAAGACAAGTCACGTCCTCACTCCTTCATAGCCAGGACACGCCCCCTCCCAAATGTGGATTTTTAAATAGTTTGAACAAAGCTGAATGTTTTAAGAAATATTTCCTGATTGTTGGACTGTTTCCTTTTCTAGAACAGGAAACTCACTCTAGGAATGAAACTATACTGATACTTGAGAGCTAGCGAAGGCAGCATCACCCTCCACACACAGACCTCACATCCCTCATCTACTACTGCAGTGTTTCTCAACTCCAGTCCTCAAGACCTACCAACAGATCATGTTATCAGGTTTTCCTCAATCAGGTTTATCGGATTTCCTTAATGTTGCACATGTGATGAAATTATTCCCTGTCTAATATTGAGGAAAACCTAAAAACATGATCTGTTGGTGGGTCTTGAGGACTGGAGTTGAGAAACACTGTACTACTGGGAGTGGCTCAACCATTTAACACTAGAAGTCCCAGAGAGGGGTCATTTAACATGTCTACCATTGAAACCCTATGGAGATCGAAATTTCTGGGACTTCTAGTGTGAAGAAATGCCAGAAAACTTGTTACGGTCGCTGAGGAGCGGCGAGCGGCCGGGGGTGGACTCACTAGGCCGTGCACCGGACTCCCCTGAAGGAGCAATCAGCAGCGAACCCCTATACAGGGACTGTGTGGCACACCAACAGAAGACCTAAATGCACGGAAGACATAGGACAAATGGGTACAGTCTCTTAATGTCGATTCTGGTGTGCAAGGATGTGGCAGCACGGAGGTAGCAGCACAGACGTGGCAGCACGAAGGTAGTGGCTCTGATGTGGCAGCATGGAGGTAGTGGCTCTGACGTGGCATCACGGTGGTAGTGGCTCTTATGTACCGCCCCAGCGTCAGCAGCCAAGACTGCTCGGATCCGGATCCGCAGTGGCTCGAGGGGTCTCCGGACCTGGGAGGGGTCGCGCAACTACTCAAAATAAAAGGGGGGTATTTACAGGGGATTTTGTGTTTAGAGTTTGTGACACCACCCACGGTGTGTGGTAAGGTGGAGTACCACCGCTGCTGTTGGGAGCGCCAGGTGGCGATGGAATGGCAGCCAGGTGTTTAACCCCTCCGTGTGTAGGGGGATAATGCCCCGGGGATCGGTGATGGTGAGAGGGGGATGCCGTTGGGGAGGAAAGGGTCACTGCATACTCATTCTTTCCAATAACGCTGACACCGACAACTTGTAAACCGAAATTCTGAGCACCGCTGCAGCAGGGAGGTAGCACGCCTGGATCCCGTGCCCGATGGTGTTGCTTGTTAGCCTGTGACCTTTCCCTTGGCACCTTCTTTACTGGTTGGCCCCTGTAGTATAGAATTAGTCGGGTCCCGCTCACCCGTATGGCTAATGGAGTAAGCTTGCTCTCAGGGTTCACGCTTGGGATTTTCTGGACTGTGTATTGGGAAAGTCCTATCCCCTTCATTGCGCTAGTACCCCAATTTTGGAGCGGGTGGAGAAAGAATCTTGAAGACTTCGGCCTCATCGGGTAAATTACCAGGACGCTTGAAGCTACTTCCCGGGCCTAGGGTCCACGTACCCCGTTGTGCCCTGGCCCCTGCCCGGAGATGGCACAAGGCCACCGGCTGCCCTCCTCGGCAGTTCCATGCCCCTTGACACGATCCCATGCGACCGGGGTTACAGCTTCTACCAGGCACAGACCAACATCTGCCACCAAGTACTAACAAGGAGCCCAGCTCCTGACCTCCTCCAACTGACTTGTGACAACTCCTCCAACTGAATGGCTCCTGACACTCCTGACCCTCCCAAACCAACCCCCCAAGTGCGCGGCCCTATTCCCTTCAGGCTACCCATTGGTGTGTCTGGTGGGTGTGGTGCAGAGTGTTTCTAGAATTTTTGATTGGCTTGTTCCTAGCAACACCAAAGACCAGGGACCCATAACCAAGGAGGAGATGGATATCATGCAGATTGCACAATATCCTATGATGACCTGACAGGCCAGGGCATCACACTTACATGGCAGCACAGAGGTGGTGGTAGAGAGCAGGCTCTAGCATGAGACAGAGATGAGTACATAGCCACGTTGTGCTCCAAACTTACCAATAGACTCTGTGTGCATAGCTACTTTCTGCTCCAAAAACTCCTTTAAAAAACTAAGTACATAAGGTTTTTTAAAGAAGGTTTTGGAGTGGAAACTCACCAAAATTCGATAGGCCTGTGTGCACATGGCATCATACACAAGGTGTTTTCCAAGGCAAAACCTCTTTAGAAAGACCCCAGTGGTCTTTCTACTGAGGCAGTTTTGGCGGCTTTCACTGTATTAATTTAAGAGAAGGATGGCTTTTGAGTAGAAGCCGCCCAAAAAATGGGCATGACCCTTGTTTTAACTGTTTCAAAATTTTAAAAGAAGTGACATAAGATGGAACATGTGCAATGCACTATGTGCACAATGGAATCCGCCTGAAAAAGACTATGTTTGCACAAATCCTAAATAGTCCTCAAAACCATAAAGCTCCTTTAAAATGTGTAGGTTATGCAATGTGGCACTGTGCCCAAAAGTCTTTTTGCTGTGATTGTTAGAGAAAAAGCAGAACCACAAAATTTATGAGGATTTTTGCAATGTTGAGGAGGATTTGAAGAGTTTCCTCACAATTTCTGCTTTGAAAGGTCAGCAAAAAGACTCTGCAAGTATATAGTTTTAAGGGTATGTATCCACATCATCTTTTTTAAGGTAGATCCGCTCCATAATCCATCTGAAAAAGTGCTTAAAAATGCTAAAAAATAATTAACATATGCACGCCAAAGTCAAAATGACTTGCTATGTTCGTATTCCGTCTTTTTGAGTTTCTTTTAACTGATTTAGGCTTCAATGCAGCTAAAACAAATGACCTGACTATTGTAATGTATAAATAAGATAAGAATATGATGGCGACAAAGCTACCGAGAAAATGACAAAAAAGATCTCCTTGGTCTTCATGGTCTTGTTTGGAGATCTCCTTGGTCTTCATGGTGCTGTTTGGAGATCTCCTTGGTCTTCATAGTGTTGTTTGGAGATCTCCTTTATCTTCATGGTCTTGTTTGGAGATCTCCTTGGTCTTCATAGTGTTGTTTGGACAGCTCCTTTATTTTCATGGTCTTGTTTGGAGATCTCCTTGGTCTTCATGGTGTTGTTTGGAGATCTCATTTATCTACATGGCCTTGTTTGGAGATCTCCTTTGTCTTCATATTATTGTTTGGAGATCTCCTTTATTTTCATGGTGTTGTTTGGAGATCTCCTTGGTCTTCATGCTGTTGTTTGAAGATCTCCTTGGTCTTTATAGTGTTGTTTGGAGATTTCCTTTATCTTCATGGTGTTGTTTGGAGATCTCCCTAGTCTTCATGGTGTTGTTTGGAGACCTCCTTGGTCTTCATGATGTTTGGAGATCTCCTTGGTCTTCATGGTGATGTATGGAGATCTCCTTGGTCTTCATGCTGTTGTTTGGAGATCTCCTTGGTCTTCATGGTGTTGTTTGGAGATCTCCTTGGTCTTCATAGTGTTGTTTGGAGATCTCCTTTTATCTTCATGGTCTTGTTTGGCAATATCCTTGGTCTTCATGGTGTTGTTTAGAGATCTCCTTGGTCTTGTTTAGAGATTTTCTTGGTCTTCATGGTGTTGTTTGGTTAGTGGAGCCTCTTGCTTAATGGTGTTGCATCCTCTATGGCTTTTCAGAAAAGGTGTATATATACAGACAGACCCCGGGATACAGAGATTGCACACAGGTGGACTTTCATTAAGCATGTAAACTGAGAAGGAAATTGCTTGCATCAAAAATGATTAGGGGCTTCATAGCAAAAGTGGTGAATTCAGATAAACATTGCAATTTTGATTTATTGTATCCCATAAATTATATTTTTGCCTATATTTTTCTCACTTCACTTCCTCAATTTAGATTATTTAGTGCTGATGCATCACACACAAACCAGATTATAAAAAATATTGAAACCCAGGTTGTATTACAACAAAACAGGTAAAAAGCCATGGGGTTTGAATACTTTTGCAAAACACAGTATACAAATTTACAATTAGAGTTCATGCAGTAAGCACAGAATGTTCTTCATCTTTCATATCTTATAATGTAGTCCATTAGTTTTTTTTCTGAATATTTATAGATAATTAGCGTTAACCTACAAGCCCTTGCTGCCCGGGGTCTATATTACTTTAACCACTTACCGCAAGGTTATAGCTGAATACTAAACGATATCACAGCGATATTTTATATATGAGACGAGGGTTAACATGTTGAAATGGCTGCCGGAGCTATGTGTCCCTCTCTCGAGACCTTTTCATAGATTGTCCCAGGGAACAGAAAACAAATCAGCTCGGGAAATAATTGCAGCCGGTGCGAGAGCAATTCCGAATCATTTATCCGGTCATTTTTTTATTTTACTGGGAACATTTATAGAAAAAAACAGTAAAATAATAAAATAAAAAGATAAAAATGAATATTAATACAGACTATAGGAAGATATTCATGGACAATAAAGTGGTTGTAATCTCGGAGATGTTATAAAATGGGAAAAAAAACTATTAAATCCCCGTTGCTTCAGCGCTGATGCTCCAGCTTCACAAACGTGTGCTCTCCATTATTCTTTTAAAATTCTTCCAATAACAATATAGCGTCACGTGATGTCTGGCTCAAAACTAGCTGAGTGTCAGGATTACATCTGACGCTGTTCACACAGCAGAGTCAGACACTCCGCACGATTCTGAGTTGCACAGACTGGCTCGGGCGTCAACCAGCTGTGATCTTGTTACTAATCGGGCTTGCAGGAGTTAATTTCTGCTAGCCTGTGGATTGCTGCTGCAGTCACATGTTGCAGGGGACCTATCACAGTCGCCTCTGCTCTTTTTAAGATGGTGGAGCCTGTTCTCCCATGTCGATGATAGCTTTTGTACTGCCACGGTGTTGGTCGAGCTGCTCAGATCCTGGATCGTGGTGGCTCGAGGGGCCCGGACCCGGGTTGGCGGATACTTTGATCCATGAAAGGGAGTATTTACAGGGGAAAACGTTTGTGATGCCACCTGTGGGTTGCGGTAATGGGAGTACCGCCGCTGCTGTAAAGAGTACCGGGGCAGATGGAGTTAAGCAGCCTGATGTTAGTCCCTCCACAGGTAGAGAAGGACCCGAGCTCAGGGGTGTTGGTGGTTACTTGGGAGCACAGGATGCAGGTGATCAGGGTACTCAATGCCGTAGTCATGGTGCTGGATGAGGTTTATAAAGTACACACTCACACTGCAGGTAAACCAAAGTCTCTGTGTATCACAGTCACTGCGGGGAGCCCGTGCAGGTATCCGCTCCCATCGGTGTCACTTGGCAGTCCGGAGCCTACCTCCGTGTGTAATAACCTGCAGGTAACGGGATACGCAAGGACTGCACGGAACCACGGGGGTTAATCAATGCAAATTTAATAACGTATTGCACAACACAGGTGGAGGAATAGTGCGGGAAAGGAAGAGGAGAAAAGCGGGAAGGTGCACAGCAGTAGATATAATATAATATACATACAACTACTTTGAATAGATTGTCAAGGGTGGGAAGCCTCAGATTGTCCTCCAAAAGCAAAACACAAAATCCTTATTAAGCAAAAAAATGCAGGGTCCTTGTTACCTTACTCGTATAGCACAGTGGAGAGTATTTTCCTATCTGTCCCTAACTAAAAGTAGTGTGCACACTTAACTGCAGGTTTCAGCGTGGGGTACCTCGTCACCGTTGGGGCCCGTGTTCCCCCAGCAGACACCTCTAAAGTTCAGTCTTTGTCCCGGATCTGTAACCTGCCCGTGCTGTCTGGCACCTCACTCCACATCCAGCCTTTCTTGGATCTGTGTCTTGGGGAGACGCCACGCAACACTCTCAGGTACTTGGACCTCGTTCAGCAGAGCAGACTGCGGCCTTCTCTTCTTCAGCACGGCCGAACACACTGCTCTCTGCATAAAAAGCTACAAAACAAAACTAGCTCCTCCTCCTGTCTCTCTTCACATCCTGTTCAGGACTGTACCAAGTAAATCGGACCAGCAGGGGCCTTTTGCCCGCTGTTCTTTGTTTTGACAGCAGGTGGCAGCATAACACAAGGGAAAGTCCACAAACAGTCTTCTAACCTATATATGTAAATGTTAACAGGTCTTACACGTGCACAATTTAGTTGTCTGTTTGTGGCCTCGTGGCTTGAAGCTGTTAGGGCCCCGCTCACTATGTGTAGTGTAGCTGTGCTCTTGAGGGCTGGCACTTGGGACTTCAGAGGGCTTCTTTTCGGCTGGAAAACCCTGTTCCCCTTGGTGTGCTGATGCCCCTAATCTCTGAACTCTGTGGGAAGGTCCCTGAAGGTCTCCTTCCTCTGCAGGTTAATTGCCAAGTCATTGAATCAGCTCCTGACCTAGGGTCCTGTACCCCGTCGTGCTCGGTACCGGTCAGTTTCTTTTAGGCTTGCTGATGCCAACAGTCCTCCTAGACTATGTCCGTCGCACCCTCTTCCAATGTCACTGCCACCGGTCCCCAATTCCTCTGGTCTTGGACCCCCATTTGCGACCCAACCTCAGTCTAGCTCCCCGGGAGCTCACTCTCCCCAGCTCCTCTCTCTTTGAGGGCTCTCAATACTCTCTTACTTCCACCCACCCACCAGTCTGCCTGACCCTTAGGTGGGTGGCCCTTTTCCAGCTAGACCAACCGACTGGTGTGTCTGACAGGTCATGATGTGAGGTGTTGATTGGGATTTGTGGTGCTGATGGTAGTGACACCGATTTCTTAAGAACCTGTTACCATGGGGGGTAGGCCCTGCACCCTGGGTAAGGATTGCAGTATCCTGTGGCACCCTGGTGTATTCAGGGGCGCCACAGGATCACTAGATCAGGGTTGTTCAGATGCTAGGGTAAGGAAGGCGGCACAAAAATCATCACCTTCAGGCATATCTTTGGGATCATGGTCAGCCAGGGTTCCCATAGCAAAAGGGCCAATTTAGGCTTCCCTGTTCCTAGTGATCTTGTCACACCCTGTGACACATTGCCCAAGTATCAGTAGTTAATTATGTACGAGTTTCAGATGTCGCAGCAAGTTTAGTCAATTAACTACTGATACTTGGGAGAGCACAAGTTTGTGAAGCTGGAATTTCTTTCGATTATTGCACTCATCAATAATGATATAAATCTTGGTGGTTACACTACAATACTGAGGCATGCAGCCTTATAGTTGCAGTAGCAGTACAGCCAGCTGTAGGCACTGGATTTAGGGCCTTTAATACGAGACAACTTACCATACATCCCACTATACTTATAGTATTGGCAGCATGTATACATGTGCTGCCGAGAACAATGGTTTTTATTCCAGTACTAGCTGTAGAACCCGGCGTTGCTCAGAATAGTAACTAAGTCTCTCTTTCTCTCTCTCCCACTCTCCCTCTCTCTCTCTGTAACTGTCTATCTTCTACTCTCCCTCTCACCAATAAAATCATAATAACTGACACATAAGCTTCTTATACTAAGAATGTCCTTTATTGCCTATAGCAAACAATCAGAGCTCCACGACCTTTAACAAAATAGAAGCAGAGCTGGGATTGGTTGCTGTAGGTCACCTGATAAATATCCATGGTAACTGTTAAAACTGCCAAAATATTACCTCACACATCCAAACAGTTTCTGTGTGTGTGTCTTTCGGTGTGTGTTTCTTTCTGTGTATTTGTCTCTTTCTGTGTGTGTGTGTGTGTGTGTGCGTGTGTCTCCTTCTGTGTCTCTTTCTTTGTGTGTGTGTCTCTCTGTGTGTGTCTGTTTCGGTGTGTATATGTCTCTTTCTGTGTGTGTGTGTCTGTGTGTGTGTGTGTGTCTCCTTCTGTGTCTCTTTCTTTGTGTGTGTGTCTGTGTGTCTCTTTCGGTGTGTATGTATCCCTTTATGTGTGTGTCTCTTACTGTGTCTCTTTCTGTGTGTGTCTCTTTCGGTGTGTGTGTGTGTGTGTGTGTATGTATCTCTTTATGTGTGTGTGCATCTTTCTGTGTATATGTCTCTTTCTGTGTCTCTTTCTGTGTGTATGTCTCTTTGTATGTCTCCTTCTGTGTTTCTTTCTTTGTGTGTGTCTCTTTCGGTGTGTATGTATCTCTTTATGTGTGTGCCTCTTTCTGTGTGTGTGGGTCTCTGTATGTGTCTCTTTCTCTTTCCATAACAAGAGTCTATAATACCAGATACATTCCCAGCTCCATTGACTCTAATGTAAGCAGGTATTTTGGCAAAACGTAGTCTTATACGTTCCCTGAGTCACATGAGGCGTCTGTGGCAAATGTCGTGATTGTAAATGCGACGGTGTGGATTCCTTTAGCGGACATACAAACATACATACAAACATACACACACACATACAGTCCACTCAACTTTATATATTAGATAAACGATAATCACCCATTGAATAAGCATCATTTTGTAGTTCATTGGTGACTTCTGACAAACTTCATTTGCACTGCTAGTATTTAGGTGAATAATCTGGGCATGGGTTGGGGTGAATAATCTGGGCATGGGTTGGAGTGAATAATCTGGGCATGGGTTGGGGTGAATAATCTGGGCATGGGTTGGGGTGAATAATCACTACTCATTTACATGAATACAATATTCATGGACAAAATGGGAGAGAGCATGTTAAAAACCATCATCAAGTGCTAGTGCACAAATATTCCCCCATAATTGGAAATAATGATAAAGGATCAACTCCTACATTAATGCACAAAAATGTGAAAACCACACAATGGAGTCAAAAATCCACTAAGTTTATTCAATACGTATAAAACAGACATACATTTAAGAGAGGAAAAACACTCTATGGGTAAATATGCAGTAAAAAGAGACAAATAAGGAGGTAGTAAATCTCAACAAGGTGGAGACCAAGTCACTACAGTAGTATTCATTATCAGGAAAAGTCTGGGGGAGTATAAAGTAATAAATACAGATGTATTATAGGCACTCTTAAATTTATCTCCCACAGACCAGAGTTCCAGTAATATCCTGCTGGTAAATGGGGGCTATACACTTACACTGCTGTAGATCCCCATCCTAAACAACGCATAAGCACAGTTTCCATTAGTAATTACCTTAGGGGCACACAGGGTACAATATTGGTTGCCCACCCAGGAACCAGACAGGAACAGAAAGTGACTGGTCAGAGCCCGACGCGCGTTTCGTGATCCTTCTTCAAGGGCCACCACACGTCATTTACATGAGTAGTATGAGTATTCAAGGAGTATTGTTTGTTTTCAGGGTCCCTTATACTTTCTAAAAGGGGCATTATTTGCTTTTTAGCTTTTGTTTTTGCTATCAGGGGGTATTCATTGACCAGTATCACTGGGTTGGGGGCGCCATATTTTCAGTGCCTTTGACTTGGACAACCTTTGCTGCGTCACTTCCACAATCAGAGCCCGGACTTGATGTCCCGTCACAGGCCACCCCCCAACTATCACTCAGAATCTGTCATACTGGTCCTGTCCTGTGGGCTCCAGGGCCCGGAGGCTTCATTACCAGGGAGCTATATGTGGGTGAACACACAGCCATTTTCTTTTCCTCTGTCTCGGACTCGCCATCTTGTTTACAGTCGTGTGAATGATGTGATGGCTTTGTCCCCCTGGCGTCTTCATTACGCTGTTCCGTGTTACGCCTCCGCTAATAAAATTGAAAACACATTAAATGTCTAGAACAAAGGAATTACCCTGAAAGTGATTGGACCCCCCGCGGACCCCGCAATATCAGTGTGAACATTAAATTATGACTGCACAGGAAAATAAAATGAGATTGTCACCCATCCGGATTTCTGTAAGAATGTGTGAAAATCTCGTTACCGTGCTCCTCGCATCCAGGACTTATCTGTAAGGCTGCATTATAGCCGTATATAGCGGGGTCCAGCCTCAGGCGGTATCCAGCATCTGCCTGGAAATACAATATTGTGGGACATCTGTAATATCTGCCATATATATATATTATCACATGACGTGTTACATTATATCATGAGGCCCTAGAATCAGAAGCAGCGGTATAATTAGTGGTGTGGATTATATCCGTGTTAGTTGCGTTATATGGTATGAAATACCGTTATAATATGATAGTAGTGATTATGTTATTAATATGGGAAGGTTACGGCGCACAGCAATTAATGAATGACATTTTAGAAGTCTCATTTATTTTGCTGTTATTGTTAAATGTTGTTTTATTCTACATGAAAAAAAAACCCCAAGGAACAAAAATGTAGGAAAAATGATAGGTGTGAACAAGGCCATATACAACTATCAAGCTGTAAGGTAGGAACGATCAGTTATATTATAGTCAGATATGTGTAAGAGCCAAAATCTCCGTGTAGCCTCGGCCTCATCATCAGGAGTGGTGTTTTTATAATTAAAGGCGTTGTCGAGTTTAAAATGACAAATCTGCAATGCCCCTGTGACTACAGACCTGTGATCCTCACATAGAGTTCAATGTGTTTACCAGAGGTCATTTCACCTGAGGTCACAGCTGAGGTACCGTGGGAACCTCCGGGTGTGACATCAGGTGAACTTCAGTGAGTGTTCTGTCCCCACTTAGAGGCAGTTGAAGGCAGGTAGTTGGGTAGAGGTGTGAGGAGCCTTACCTTCATTTCCACTAGGTGAGGCAGACATGACCAGAGCGCTCCAGGGTGGATGGATTCAAATGTACACACGCTGAGGTGAAGCAATGGTGGTATATTTTTTCCTCCATGAACGAAAACATGCAGCAATACAGTAGTTCAAGTGGCTGTAGCTGTGGTAGTCGTGAGATGATTGTTCTAGAGCTGCTACTGGTCAAAAACGTTTCCTTCCTGAAGCCAAAATGACAGAGATGTGCTCCTCACAATGCACTGACTGAAAGTAAAAGTAAAGGTGGCTTTACGCGCTACGATATTGCTAGCAATTTCTAGCGATATCGAGTGTGTAAGCACCCGCCCCCGTCGCCCATGTGTTATCGTGTGATCGCTGCCGCTGCGAACATTAGCGCCACGGCAGCGTCACACGCACTTACCTGGTCGGCGGCGGCGCTGTGACTGCCGAACAATCCCTCCCTCAAGGGGGAGGGACGTTCTGCGTCACTGCGACATCACCATGACGTCACTAAGCGGCCGGCCAATCAAAGCGGAGGGGCGGAGATGAGCGGGACGTAACATCCCGCCCACATTCTTCCTTCCGCATTGGGGCCGGCGGCAGGTAAAGAGACGTTCCTCGCTCCTGCGGTGTCACACATAGCGATGTGTGCTGCCGCATGAGCGATGAACAACATGGATAAACAATCCTTACCGATTTTTGAGTTTGGGACGACCTCTCCATGGTGAACGATTTTCACCATTTTTGAGGTCGCTTAAGGTCGCTGGTCAGTGTCACACGCTGCGATATATTGTTAATGATGCCAGATGTGCGTCACTAACAACGTGACCCCGACGACAAAACATTATCGATCTTGTAGCGTGTAAAGCCCCCTTTACTTGGAGTCAGGATGTGAGGTCACATGTAGGGCTGAAAACACTCCCACAGGCTGGACTAAAAAAAGAACCAGGGGAACAGAACCAGTAGATAGCAGCAAAGGACAAGCATGAACATATGCATAACATAAGACATTGATAACAGTGGATATAATCATTAAAGGTTTTAAAGAAAACAGGTAGGAACAGCACAGTGATGTCACCGCTCACAACTGTGGCTCAGTTTGTCACTGACAAGCAAACATGTTTCCTAATGTAACCGTGCTTTGCAACCTCAGATGTAGCACAGCCGAGATCATCGTGGGACATTGTATCCATTATGTAGCACCTGTAGGGGTATTTTAGGGGCTTATAAATTGGTGAAAGAGGGTGTTTTGTTTTTTGTTTTCATTTTTTAAAGGATTTTTCTCTGTGTTTTGTATTTATTTATTTTGATATACAGGATTAGTAATGGAGGATGTCTCGTAGACAACTCCCCATTACTAATTCAGGGCTTAATGACAGTTTACAAATAACAGCTGTCATTAATCTCTTATATTACTCTGATTGCCACAACACCAGGGCAATTGAGATGAGCTGGGTAAAGTGCTGGGATTGTCGCATTTAGGGTACGCTCACACGAGCGTATAACTCGCATGAGTATCGGACCGCATCACCCGGCGCGCCTAGCTTCTCTGCTGACAGGAGCGGCTCAGCTGCATGTATTTCTATGCGGCTGACATGCTCCTGTCCGGAGAGTGTGCGGCCGCACCGAGTGATGCGGTCCGATACTCATGCGAGTTATACGCTCGTGTGAGCGTACCCTTAGGGTAAGTTCACACAGCACGTTTTTCGCTGCGTTTTTCGGTTGTGTTTTTGGCCTCAAAACTGCATGACATTGCTTCCCCAGCAAAGTCTATGAGTTTTAAGTTTTGCTGTCCGCACACAACTTTTTTTTAAGCTGCGTTTTTTAACTTAAAAAAAAAGGACATGTCAATTCTTTCCTGCGTTTTTCTGCGTTATCCCCCAATGCATTGCATTGGAAAAACGCAGTAAAACACAGCCAAAAACGCACCAAATCGCGGCAAAAACGCATACGTTTTTTGCCGCAGGTGCGTTTTTGTGCGTTTTTAGCAGCCAAAAGCAAACAAAAACGCAGCATCAAAAAAGCGCAGCATGTGCACATAGCCTTAATGGGTACAACAATTCTGGGTGGCTGCGGGCTGTTATTTTTAATCTGATGGGGCCAATAACCATGGGCCTCCCCAGTTTGAGAATACCAACCCACAGCTGTCTGCTTTATTTTAGCAGAGTATCAAATTTGGGTAGACTGCATGTCGTTTTTTAAAATTTTGCTTTTAAATAATTTAAAAAATACGCATTTTTATACGCAATACGCAAATACGCAAGGGGGGTCCCTTGTATTTTGATCCACAACCACAGCTGTGTGCTGCAGCCTGTAGCCATCTGCTTTATCTGCCATGGGTATCACTATACGGGGAACCGCACGTCATTTATTTATTTTTACACTTCACTTGGGCAGACAGACCATTACTGTGAGGGTAACCAATCAGAGACGCGAGCACGCTGGCAGCCTGACTGCAGCCAATCAATCAGAGACGCTGTCAAAGACGGTGGGCGGAGTAAGCAGTGAATATGTATGAGATGTAATTAGCGGACCCGGAAGTAGTGTTACTGCCACTCGGAGACTTGGTAAGTATCTCCTGGTTTAATCATTTTGCTCATCTCTAGTTATTAGTAGGAATATCATCAATGCGGTATTATTAGTGGTTGTGTCGGCACTTTACTGTTATCAGCTGCCGTACATTATAGAGTCCGTGTAATAGTCAATGCATCATTATTATACTGTTTCTCTGATACTTCAAGAAAAAAATAAAACAAGATGTTCTAGGCAACTAGCAATGATGGCTGCACCTCAGCGTTTCATGCTTTTTTATTTTTTAGCTCTATGTGTATACTTTAAGATAATGGAGGCTTCACAATGATTACTCTTCTTGCAGTCACCAGGGAGCGAATAGAAGAATCTGTAAAAAGGGAAGAAGTGAATATTGCAGATGAGTGATAAACATCTGGGAGCGACGAGGACGAGCGCCCCTGTATAAGTGTTGTTGTGTTTTCCTCTATTTCAAATATAAGTCGTTTTCCTGATTTTCAGGGACACGGATACAACTCAGAAGGGTTCTCATACATAACAGCATCAAGAGTAACAAATAGGAGGAATAATGCGATCAGCAGAACATCCCCGACACCGAAGACTCCGGATCATTGGTGAAGGCTCAAGAGGTCAGATGTGATTAACAGACAAAAATACTTCCCCAAAATCTAGACCTGTAACATCCCCTCCAAGAATAATCTGTCATTCACAATATAATACTGCCCCTATGTACAAGAATATAACTACTATAAAACTGCCCCCTATGTACAAGAATATAACTACTATAATACTGCCCCTATGTACAAGAATATAACTACTATAATACTGCCCCCTATGTACAAGAATATAACTACTATAAAACTGCCCCCTATGTACAAGAATATAACTACTATAATACTGCCCCTATGTACAAGAATATAACTACTATAATACTGCCCCTATGTACAAGAATATAACTACTATAAAACTGCCCCCTATGTACAAGAATATAACTACTATAATACTGCCCCTATGTACAAGAATATAACTACTATAATACTGCCCCCTATGTACAAGAATATAACTACTATAATACTGCCCCTATGTACAAGAATATAACTACTATAATACTGCCCCTATGTACAAGAATATAACTACTATAATACTGCCTCTATGTACAATAATATAACTACTATAATACTGCCCCCTATGTACAAGAATATAACTACTATAATACTGTGCCCTATGTACAATAATATAACTACTATAATACTGCCCCCTATGTACAAGAATATAACTACTATAATACTGCCCCCTATGTACAAGAATATAACTACTATAATACTGCCCCCTATGTACAAGAATATAACTACTATAATACTGCCCCCTATGTACAAGAATATAACTACTATAATACTGCTCCTATGTACAAGAATATAACTACTATAATACTGCCCCTATGTACAAGAATACAGTCATCTGAAAATGTTTGGGCACCCCTATTAATGTTAACCTTTTTTCTTTATAACAATTTGGGTTTTTGCAACAGCTATTTCAGTTTCATATATCTAATAACTGATGGACTGAGTAATATTTCTGGATTGAAATGAGGTTTATTGTACTAACAGAAAATGTGCAATCCGCATTTAAACAAAATTTGACCGGTGCAAAAGTATAGGCACCCTTATCAATTTCTTGATTTGAACACTCCTAACTACTTTTTACTGACTTACTGAAGCACTAAATTGGTTTTGTAACCTCATTGAGCTTTGAACTTCATAGGCCGGTGTATCCAATCATGAGAAAAGGTATTTAAGGTGGCCACTTGCAAGTTGTTCTCCTATTTGAATCTCCTATGAAGAGTGGCATCATGGGCTCCTCAAAACAACTCTCAAATGATCTGAAAACAAAGATTATTCAACATAGTTGTTCAGGGGAAGGTACAAAAAGTTGTCTCAGAGATTTGAACTGTCAGTTTCCACTGTGAGGAACATAGTAAGGAAATGGAAGAACACAGGTACAGTTCTTGTTAAGCCCAGACGTGGCAGGCCAAGAAAAATATCAGAAAGGCAGAGAAGAGGAATGGTGAGAACAGTCAAGGACAATCCACAGACCACCTCCAAAGACCTGCAGCATCATCTTGCTGCAGATGGTGTCAATGTGCATCGGTCAACAATACAGCGCATGTTGCACAAGGAGAAGCTGTATGGGAGAGTGATGCGAAAGAAGCCGTTTCTATAAGCACGCCACAAACAGAGTCGCCTGAGGTATGCAAAAGCACATTTGGACAAGCCAGTTACATCTTGGAGGAAGGTCCTGTGGACTGATGAAACAAAGATTGAGTTGTTTGGTCATACAAAAAGGCGTTATGCATGGAGGCAAAAAACCACAGCATTCCAAGAAAAGCACTTGCTACCCACAGTAACATTTGGTGGAGGTTCCATCATGCTTTGGGGCTGTGTGGCCAATGCCGGCACCGGGAATCTTGTTAAAGTTGAGGGTCGCATGGATTCAACTCAGTATCAGCAGATTCTTGACAATAATGTGCAAGAATCAGTGACAAAGTTGAAGTTACGCAGGGGATGGATACTTCAGAAAGACAATGATCCAAAACACCGCTCCAAATCTACTCAGGCATTCATGCAGAGGGACAATTACAATGTTCTGGTATGGCCATCCCAGTCCCCAGACCTGAATATCATTGAACATCTGTGGGATGATGTGAAGCGGCTGTCCATGCTCGGCGACCATCAAACTTACCTGAACTGGAATTGTTTTGTAAACAGGAATGGTCAAATCTACCTTCATCCAGGATCCAGGAACTCATTAAAAGCTACAGGAAGCGACTACAGGCTGTGATTATTGCAAAAGGAGGATCTACAAAACATTAATGTCACTTTTATGTAGAGGTGCCCATACTTTTGCACCGGTCAAATTTAGTTTAAATGCGGATTGCACATTTTCTGTTAGTACAATAAACCTCATTTCAATCCAGAAATATTCCTCAGTCCATCAGTTATTAGATATATGAAACAGAAATAGCAAAAACCCAAATTGTTATAAAGAAAAAAGGTTAACATTAATAGGGGTGCCCAAACCTTTTCATATGACTGTAACTACTATAATACTGCTCCTAAGTACAAGAATATAACTGCTATAATACTGCCCCTATGTACAAGAATATAACTACTATAATACTGCCTCCTATGTGCAAGAATATAACTACTATAATACTGCCTCCTATGTGCAAGAATATAACTACTATAATACTGCCTCCTATGTGCAAGAATTAGGGCTCAAGCGCACGTAACTGCAGAATATTCTGCAGCGATTTTACAGCACATGTGCACGTCAAATCGCTGAAGAAACACTGCATAATGAATGCAGTTATTTTGTTTAAAAAAGCCGATTTCATGCGCTCCGGCTGCTGCCCCCGCCATTGACAGAGTGGGGGCTGCATCCATAGCGCACTAAATAATTGACATGCTCATTTTATGAATGCACGGATTTGGGTCAAAATTTTAGCACCCAAATCGCTGCGTTCATAAAAGCATAGTGTGCACGCCTCATGCACAATCTCCATATATGGTGCAGGGGACGCAGGACGCATGATCTTACGCTGCAGTGCAATACGCAGTGTAAATGCATGTGAGTACGCAACGTGCGCACGAGCCCTTATACTCGAGTATTTTCAAGCTTCCCATAGACTAGTATGGTTGACGGATTGTGCCAAAAGGACCTGCATTGCTTCAGCTGGGCGACGCTCCGTTGCTTCCGCCCAGCGGGAGGAACGCAGCATGTAACATTGTTTTGAGCAGCGGAATCCTTAGGATTTCAATGCGCATGCTCTTTTTTTTTAAATCACAAACTTTATTTTGTCTCGCGGTGGCCAAACGTTCAGCTGAATGCCCGCCCGCCGGCATGCCCGGCCACCGGCATGTGAGAGCGCTCAGCTGAGCACCCGCCCGCCGACATGCCCGGCCGCCGGCAAGTGACAGTGCTCAACTGAGCGCCCACCCGCCGGCATGCCCGGCTGCTGGCAAGTGACAGCGCTCAGCTGAGCGCCCGCCGGCATACCCGGCCGCCGGCAAGTGACAGTGCTCAGCTGAGCGGCCGCCCGCCGGCATGCCTGGCCGACGGCAAGTGACAGCACTCAGCTGAGCGACCGGCTGCCGGCATGCCCGGCCGCCGGCAAGTGACAGCACTCAGCTGAGCGACCGGGTGCCGGCTATTGAGAGCGATCAGCTGATCGTTCACAATAGTCTGCCGCCGGTAAAACTGTAAAGAAGAAAATAAAAAAAAAAAAGCTTTCCCTTGTTTTGTACGATCCGTAGCATCCGTTGTGCCACTATATGGAACGCATCCGTTGCATCCGTAACACAACGCAATGCTACGGAAGCCGTCCAACGCAAGTGTGAAACTAGCCTTAGAGCCGCTTGCACTCTTTGTCTCTCACTGGAGATAAAAACAATTTTATTGGATGTAGTGTGTCCAAAATCCACCCAAACCTGCCGTCCCCTCTGTTTATGGCTGGCTGTGTGTGTGCGGAGAGCCTCAGTGACTTCCATTATACTCGTTACTGGAGTTGAGCTTGTCCGAGCGTCTGACCTACTGGACTCGACTAAGGAGCACTGGAGCATCGTACTCCTCGCCCATCATTAGTAACCAGCATTTTGGTCCTCAAGCACTTGGCACTTGGTGACAGAATCTTATGGAAGTCAATGGGGAACTTGAGCATTTTTCTGGAAGATGCTCTAGTTCCCTATTCACTTCCATGAGACTCTGTAAAAGAATACCGAGCACCAGAGCATCAAAATGCACATTACACTTACTGAGCCCCCGAGCACTGAGCAGTTCATTCATCACTAATCTCTCGCTCGATCAGCTTCGAAATGTACTAAAATCCTCTGTACTCAAAAATGGAGAAGTTTCTAGGTCACCAGTCTCCTAGTCATGGAGCAAAAGACTATACCAGGCTGGCTGGATCACTTCTTGTGCTGCCTGGTGTGGTGGAATCCAAACTGTCAATCAATCAGGGGTGCAGTGTCCTCAGCAAGCAGGACGGAAAATGGGGGCACGCTCCTCAAGATACAACCCCAGCCGACAACGGTGTCCCTCATGAAGGCTAAAAAAAAAATACTTATCAGCCACTCCACCACCGACTGCAATTCCTAGTAAAGGGAAGGGGGTGCACGGATCAGAGTCCACCGAAAGAAGTAATCCAAAAAAATCCAAGGAAAATCCAGCAATCCCAAACAATAAAGAATTCCAAAGCTTTGTTTCACATTTTAAAATTCCATGGTTCACATTCCATTAAGAGGGAAACATGATGCGTTTCGGATCCAACAGATCCTTACTCCTATCGATACTACTCATATCCATTCTATTCATATCCATATTACTCATATCCATATTACACATATCCATACTCAGATATAAGTAAGGATCTATTGGATCCGAAACGCGTCATGTTTCCCTCTTAATGGAGTGTAAACCATGGAATTTAAAAATGTGAAATAAAGCTTTGGAATTTTTTAATGTTTTAGATTGCTGATTTTTTTGGACCTCATGAAGGCTGCATTGTCCTTATAAAAGTCTCATTGCCCCTTGTGACGGGGTCCTTCTCCCATATCACACAATCAACAGAGCGAGAGATGGCGGTACAATCCAAAGAGCATTTATTCCAAGCAAATCAAATGGTCCATAACATAATCCACCATACAGAGGGTAAAATAGTCCAGAAATATGAATATAATCCAATTAGTATTTATTCCAAGCAAATCAAATGGTCCATAACATAATCCACCACACAGAGGGTAAAATGAGTCCAGAAATATGAATATAATCCAATAAGCGATAAATATCCAGGTCTCTTTGGGGAGCTGCAGCTTTTCCCTCAGAGGTTCAATCTCCCTGCTTCAAGTTCTCAAACAGACTGCCTCATCACCCCAGGTAAGCAGCGAGTTTACAGTAGGTGGATTCCAGGCCCACCTCCCCCCACACCTAGGGATAGAAGCGCTTCAAGAAGCTATAACCTTGAACTTCAGGGGGTGATTACCTATAGACAATACAATGTACACACAAGCAATACAAATAATGGACAGTGAACCAAGCTTAAAATAGGAATCTGCACAACATGATACACCTCCCCCCATATCCCACCATCACACCCCTTAACCCAGACATAATGCTACCATAACGGCCACAATGGTTACTAATGAAAATGACATTGACCTTAGGCAATGTTGCACCAGAGACATTAACCCTATGAAAGCCAGACAGCAGGTAAATGTAAAATCCGCTCATTATTTTGGGTAGGTCTTGTTACATGTGCATCAGTCTGGCACATTTGTATCTACTGTGGAGGGACTACAACTCTCAGCATGTCTCCACAATCCATGCACGTTGCTGCCGGCTGCTCTTAGATCCTCAGCCATAGAATTTCGACAATCGCAGACATACAACCTGTGTATGCATGCATGCTGGGACTTGTGGTCCCATAACATTTGGAAATAGATCAATAGCCAAAAATACGCAGATCTACAAAATACAGAACTGGAATAGCAGCAGCCAGGGGGGAAAAAAAGTGCCTGGAGGTGGGGGAAGAAGAAAAAATCCTGAACACAAGCATTCCTAATGACTGTGGAAAGCATGGGCTTCTCAGGATATCATTAGCAGGGACATTAGCTCTAGCAATAACAAAAGGCACTATCTGAGCAGGTTAAATGGGATCAGATGTTGTATCTAAAGGAAAGAAAAAAAAATATTTACAAAAAAAATCCAATACAAAGTATCAGCTCTGATCTGTAGGCTCTCTGCTGACCTCTAGCGGCGGCCGAGCAGAATGCAAGAGCCGTACAAGTGACTGAGAGTAGCAGGAGAGGGGAGGAGAGCTGGCCGCACGAGTGAATGAATTCCAGCCCCGGGAGGCTTCCTTATCCATGGAATCTGAGTTTTTGCAAAGCTCCTCTGAGCTGCTGAGCCCTTGTAGTACCCTGAGCAGCTGTCATGGAGAGTGGAGTCAGCTAGGAAGCAGCAGGTCATGGAGGGCTCCTGCACCCAGTTGGAGTTTGGAGCATCATTAGGCTCACACTGGGGAGGAGCTGCTGCTGTTGTTGATTCAGACAAGTAGCTGCTTCAGACACAATGTCATGCATGGGAGGTGCATCAGGCTGCAAAAGTTTCTCATGAGTTCCTGTGCCTCCAGAATCTCAGCCTGGCAAGGCAGAAGCTCTGCTGGGGCATGAGGTGCCAAGGAAAGCAAGCCAAGATGGGACTTTGTGGAGATGTCATGGTAAAGCCACCATGCCTGAACCTTCTTCTTCTTCTACAAGGAGTCTGAGACCTTCTTACATGGAGAGGAGACTGAGTTAACATGACTTTATTAATCAATGAAAGCTTGTGGAACCGGTCAGATGAGCAGGACCACCTGCTAGGTGGCAATGGGACTGTCAATGGGACCTCTCTGGTTGATGGCTTGGACCTTCAGACGTTGAGTGTTGGCATTGTCTTGGCTGTTTTTATCTTGTTTGCCATTGTGGGCAACATCATGGTCATCCTGTCGGTGGCATGCAACAGGCAGCTGCAGACGGTGACCAATTACTTCATCATCAACCTGGCCATTGCTGACCTTCTGCTCAGTACCACAGTGCTGCCTTTCTCTGCCACCCTGGAGGTGCTGGGGGTTTGGGTTTTTGGAAGGATCTTCTGTGACATCTGGGCAGCTGTGGATGTCCTCTGCTGCACCGCCTCTATCATGAGTCTATGTATTATATCCATTGACAGGTATGTAGGGGTCAAGTACTCTCTGAAATACCCAACCATCATGACTGAGAAGAAGGCTGTGGTCATCCTCATCATTCTGTGGGTTTCATCCATGGTCATCTCCATTGGACCTCTCCTGGGATGGAAGGAGCCTCCACCAGCAGATGACAGCCAGTGCAACATCACTCAGGAGCCCGGCTATGCCCTGTTCTCCTCTCTCTGTTCCTTCTACCTGCCCTTGTTGGTCATTCTTATCATGTATTTCAAAGTCTACATTGTTGCCAGAAGGACCACCAAGAGCTTAGAGGCTGGGGTCAAGAGGGAAAGGAATAAATCCATGGAAGTTGTCCTTAGGATCCATTGCAGAAGTAGTGTCATGGGGGAGTCCACCTCCAGCTCCAGGTCTAAGGGACATACCTTCAGGAGTTCACTATCTGTCAGACTTATCAAATTCTCCAGGGAGAAGAAAGCGGCCAAGACACTGGCTATAGTGGTGGGGGTATTTATTCTGTGCTGGCTGCCCTTCTTCATTGTACTGCCACTAGGTAAGTAGCCCCAGGGCTCATGACTACCCCTGTATAGTGAAGCCTGCCGCAGTGTATGAGCACCGGCAGTGCCACTGTGACTGTGTGTTTTACAAAGATTGGTATAGTGGATTGCTTTGCTTGTATTTACACCCCAGGGTTCATACACTCATCTATGCACCCCAAGAGTCATACACTCATCTATAGACCCTAGGATTCATACACTCATCTGTACACCCCAGGGTTCATACAGTCATCTATACCCCCCAGGGTTCATACACTCATCTGTACACCCCAGGGTTCATACATTCATCTATACACCCCAGGATTCATACAGTCATCTATTCACCCCAGGATTCATACAGTCATCTATACACCCCAGGATTCATACAGTCATCTATACACCCCAGGATTCATACAGTCATCTATACCCCCCAGGGTTCATACACTCATCTATACCCCCCAGGGTTCATACACTCATCTATACACCCCAGGGTTCATACACTCATCTATACACCCCAGGATTCATACACTCATCTATACACCCCAGGGTTCATACACTCATCTATACACCCCAGGGTTCATACACTCATCTATACCCCCCCAGGGTTCATACACTCATCTATACACCCCAGGGTTCATACACTCATCTATACACCCCAGGGTTCATACACTCATCTATACACCCCAGGGTTCATACACTCATCTATACACCCCAGGATTCATACACTCATCTATACACCCCAGGGTTCATACACTCATCTATACACCCCAGGGTTCATACACTCATCTATACACCCCAGGGTTCATACACTCATCTATACACCCCAGGGTTCATACACTCATCTATACACCCCAGGGTTCATACACTCATCTATACACCCCAGGGTTCATACACTCATCTATACACCCCAGGGTTCATACACTCATCTATACACCCCAGGGTTCATACACTCATCTATACACCCCAGGGTTCATACACTCATCTATACACCCCAGGGTTCATACACTCATCTATACACCCCAGGGTTCATACACTCGTCTATACACCCCAGGGTTCATACACTCGTCTATACACCCCAGGGTTCATACACTCGTCTATACACCCCAGGGTTCATACACTCGTCTATACACCCCAGGGTTCATACACTCGTCTATACACCCCAGGGTTCATACACTCGTCTATACACCCCAGGGTTCATACACTCGTCTATACACCCCAGGGTTCATACACTCATCTATACACCCCAAGGTTCATACACTCATCTATACACCCCAGGGTTCATACACTCATCTATACACCCCAGGGTTCATACACTCATCTATACCCCCCAGGGTTCATACACTCACCTATACACCCCAAGAGTCATACACTCATCTATAGACCCTAGGATTCATACACTCATCTGTACACCCCAGGGTTCATACATTCATCTATACACCCCAGGATTCATACAGTCATCTATTCACCCCAGGATTCATACAGTTATCTATACACCCCAGGATTCATACAGTCATCTATACACCCCAGGATTCATACAGTCATCTATACACCCCAGGATTCATACAGTCATCTATACCCCCCAGGGTTCATACACTCATCTATACCCCCCAGGGTTCATACACTCATCTATACACCCCAGGGTTCATACACTCATCTATACACCCCAGGATTCATACACTCATCTATACACCCCAGGGTTCATACACTCATCTATACACCCCAGGGTTCATACACTCATCTATACCCCCCAGGGTTCATACACTCATCTATACACCCCAGGGTTCATACACTCATCTATACACCCCAGGGTTCATACACTCATCTATACACCCCAGGGTTCATACACTCATCTATACACCCCAGGATTCATACACTCATCTATACACCCCAGGGTTCATACACTCATCTATACACCCCAGGGTTCATACACTCATCTATACACCCCAGGGTTCATACACTCATCTATACACCCCAGGGTTCATACACTCATCTATACACCCCAGGGTTCATACACTCGTCTATACACCCCAGGGTTCATACACTCATCTATACACCCCAAGGTTCATACACTCATCTATACACCCCAGGGTTCATACACTCATCTATACACCCCAGGGTTCATACACTCATCTATACCCCCCAGGGTTCATACACTCACCTATACACCCCAAGAGTCATACACTCATCTATAGACCCTAGGATTCATACACTCATCTGTACACCCCAGGGTTCATACAGTCATCTATACACCCCAGGGTTCATACATTCATCTATACACCCCAGGGTTCATACACTCATCTATGCACCCCAGGGTTCATACACTCATCTATGCACCCCAGGGTTCATACACTCATCTATACACGCCAGGGACCATACACTCATCTATACACTACAGGAGTCATACACTCATCTATACACCTCAGGGTCCATACATTCATCTATACACCACAGGAGTCATACACTCATCTATACATCCCAGGAGTCATACACTCATCTATACACCCCAGGAGTCATACACTCATCTATACACCCCAGGGTTCATACACTCATCTATACACCCCAGGGTTCATACACTCATCTATGCACCCCAGGGTTCATACACTCATCTATGCACCCCAGGAGTCATACACTCATCTATGCACCCCAGGGGTCATACACTCATCTATACACCCCAGGGTTCATACACTCATCTATGCACCCCAGGGTTCATACACTCATCTATGCACCCCAGGAGTCATACACTCATCTATGCACCCCAAGAGTCATACACTCATCTATACATCCAAGGGTCCATCCACTCATCTATACACCTCAGGGTTCATACACTCATCTATACACCCCAGGGTTCATACACTCATCTATGCACCCCAGGGTTCATACACTGATCTATACACGCCAGGGTTCATACACTCATCTATACACGCCAGGGTTCATACACTCATCTATACACCCCAGGGTTCATACACTCATCTATACACCCCAGGAGTCATACATTCATCTATACACCTCGGTATCCATACCTTCATCTACACACCTCAGGGACCATACACTCATCTATACACCTCAGGGTCCATACATTCATCTATACACCACAGGAGTCATACACTCATCTATACACCCCAAGAGTCATACACTCATCTATACACCCCAGGGTTCATACACTCATCTATACACCCCAGGGTTCATACACTCATCTATGCACCCCAGGAGTCATACACTCATCTATGCACCCCAGGGGTCATACACTCATGTATGCACCCCAGGGGTCATACACTCATGTATGCACCCCAAGAGTCATACACTCATCTATACTTCTCAGGGTCCATACACTCATCTATACACCTCAGGGTTCATACACTCCTCTATACACCCCAGGGTTCATACACTCCTCTATACACCCCAGGGTTCATACATTCATCTATACACCTCAGGGTTCATACACTCATCTATGCACCCCAGGATTCATACACTCATCTATACACCCCAAGAGTCATACACTCATCTATACACCCCAGGGTTCATACACTCATCTATACACCCCAGGGTTCATACACTCATCTATACACCCCAGGGTTCATACACTCATCTATACACCCCAGGGTTCATACATTCATCTATACACCACAGCGTCCATACACTCATCTATACACCCCAGGGTTCATACACTCATCTATACACCCCAGGGTTCATACATTCATCTACACACCCCAGGGGTCATACACTCATCTATACACCCCAGGGTTCATACATTCATCTATACACCCCAAGAGTCATACACTCATCTATACACCCCAGGGTTCATACACTCATCTATACACCCCAGGGTTTATACACTCCTCTATACACCCCAGGGTTTATACATTCATCTATACACCCCAAGAGTCATACACTCATCTATACACCCCAGGGTTCATACACTCATCTGTACACCCCAGGGTTCATACACTCATCTGTACACCCCAGGGTTCATACACTCATCTACACACCCCAGGGGTCATACACTCATCTATACACCCCAGGATTCATACAGTCATCTATTCACCCCAAGAGTCATACACTCATCTATACACCCCAGGGTTCATACATTCATCTATACACCACAGCGTCCATACACTCATCTATGCACCTCAGGGTCCATACACTCATCTATGCACCCCAAGAGTCATACACTCATTTATACATCCCAGGGTTCATACACTCATCTATACACCCCAGGGTTCATACACTCATCTATACACCGCAGGAGTCATACACTCATCTATACACCCCAGGAGTCATACACTCATCTATACACCCCAGGGTTCATACACTCATCTATACACCCCAGGGTTCATACACTCATCTATACACCCCAGGGTTCATACACTCATCTATACACCCCAGGAGTCATACACTCATCTATACACCCCAGGAGTCATACACTCATCTATACACGCCAGGGTTCATACACTCATCTATACACGCCAGGGTTCATACATTCATCTATACACCCCAGGGTCTATACACTCATCTATACACGCCAGGGTTCATACACTCATCTATACACCCCAGGGTCCATACACTCATCTATACACACCATGGTTCATACATTCATCTATACACCCCAGGGTTCATACACTCATCTATACAACCCAGGGTCCATATACTCATCTATGCAACCCAGGGTCCATATACTCATCTATGCACCCCAAGAGTCATACACTCATTTATACATCCCAGGGTTCATACACTCATCTATACACCCCAGGGTTCATACACTCATCTATACACCGCAGGAGTCATACACTCATCTATACACCCCAGGAGTCATACACTCATCTATACACCCCAGGGTTCATACACTCATCTATACACCCCAGGGTTCATACACTCATCTATACACCCCAGGGTTCATACACTCATCTATACACCCCAGGAGTCATACACTCATCTATACACCCCAGGAGTCATACACTCATCTATACACGCCAGGGTTCATACACTCATCTATACACCCCAGGGTTCATACACTCATCTATGCACCCCAGGGATCATACACTCATCTATACACCCCAGGGTTCATACACTCATCTATACACGCCAGGGTTCATACATTCATCTATACACCCCAGGGTCTATACACTCATCTATACATGCCAGGGTTCATACACTCATCTATACACCCCAGGGTCCATACACTCATCTATACACACCATGGTTCATACATTCATCTATACACCCCAGGGTTCATACACTCATCTATACAACCCAGGGTCCATATACTCATCTATACAACCCAGGGTCCATACACTCATCTATACACCCCAGGGTCCATACACTCATCTATACACCACAGCGTCCATACACTCATCTATACACGCCAGGGTTCATGGGTTCATACATTCATCTATACACCCCAGGGTCTATACACTCATCTATACATGCCAGGGTTCATACACTCATCTATACACCCCAGGGTCCATACACTCATCTATACACCCCAGGGTCCATACACTCATCTATACACACCATGGTTCATACATTCATCTATACAACCCAGGGTCCATATACTCATCTATACACCCCAGGGTCTATACACTCATCTATACACCACAGCGTCCATACACTCATCTATACACCCCAGAGTCCATATATTTATCTATACACCTCAGTGTCCATACAGTCATCTATACACCCCGACATTTATATATTCATCTATACGTAAAAGGAATCTTAAACTCCTCTATATAAATGGAATAACACTTTCATTTATTGACACAAAAATTAATATAATTATACACATAGCAGAATACATACACAGCAACATGTGCTCACATATATATATATATACTCATGTCTGAGTCCAAGAGCTCATATACACACATGGAGAGGTATTTTGTGTGTGTATTTATATACTGCTCCCTGTTGTGATTTTCTCTATATTCATATCATGTGTTGTACCTTTTTTTGCTTTATAATGGTGATACTAGTATAATGTTACTGACAGGCAGTCCCGTGTAACATCACAGGATAGGTTGTGCCATGTGGCAAACTCCTCTCCCCTACGTATGCCGGTGTGGCAGTTGTACTTTCTGTCGTATAGTTGTCATGTATATGTTGAACTGTAGATTTTTCTATTATACACAAGTATCTAACACCCAGAATCTGATTTTGCTACTTGTAGCAGAGCTGAATTTGATAAATACTGAATAATGCTTTCTTTATTAAATGCAGAAGAGCTGAGTTTGGAGAGTCCGCTGTGTGATGGCTCGGTGTGTTGATGCAGCAGAGCTGAGTTTGGGAAGTCTGCTGTGTGACGGCTCGCTATGCTGATGTAGCAGAGCTGTGTTTGGGAAGTCCGCTGTGTGATGGCTCGTGTGCTGATGTAGTAGAGCTGAGTTTTGGAAGTCCGCTGTGTGACGGCTCGCTATGCTGATGTAGCAGAGCTGTGTTTGGGAAGTCCGCTGTGTGATGGCTTGGTGTGCTGATGTAGTAGAGCTGAGTTTGGAAAGTCTGCTGTGTGATGGCTTGGTGTGCTGATGCAGCAGAGCTGAGTTTGGGAAGTCTGCTGTGTGATGGCTCGGTGTGCTGATGTAGTAGAGCTGAGTTTGGAAAGTTTGCTGTGTGATGGCTCGGTGCTGATGTAGTAGAGCTGAGTTTGGAAAGTCTGCTGTGTGATGGCTCGTGTGCTGATGTAGCAGAGCTGAGTTTGGGAAGTCCGCTGTGTGACGGCTCGTGTGCTGATGTAGCAGAGCTGTGTTTGGGAAGTCCGCTGTGTGATGGCTTGGTGTGCTGATGTAGTAGAGCTGAGTTTGGAGAGTCTGCTGTGTGATGGCTCGGTGTGTTGATGCAGCAGAGCTGAGTTTGGGAAGTCTGCTGTATGATGGCTTGGTGCTGATGTAGTAGAGCTGAGTTTGGGAAGTCCGCTGTGTGATGGCTCGGTGCTGATGTAGTAGAGCTGAGTTTGGGAAGTCTGCTGTGTGATGGCTCGGTGCTGATGTAGCAGAGGTGAGTTTGGGAAGTCCGCTGTGTGATGGCTCGGTGCTGATGTAGCAGAGGTGAGTTTGGGAAGTCCGCTGTGTGATGGCTTGGTGTGCTGATGTAGTAGAGCTGAGTTTGGGAAGTCCGCTTTGTGATGGCTCGGTGCTGATGTAGCAGAGCTGAGTTTGGGAAGTCTGCTGTGTGATGGCTCGGTGCTGATGTAGCAGAGGTGAGTTTGGGAAGTCCGCTGTGTGATGGCTTGGTGTGCTGATGTAGCAGAGCTGAGTTTGGGAAGTCTGCTGTGTGATGGCTCGGTGCTGATGTAGCAGAGGTGAGTTTGGGAAGTCCGCTGTGTGATGGCTTGGTGTGCTGATGTAGCAGAGCTGAGTTTGGGAAGTCTGCTATGTGATGGCTCGGTGCTGATGTAGCAGAGCTGAGTTTGGGAAGTCTGCTGTGTGATGGCTCGGTGTGCTGATGTAGTAGAGCTGAGTTTGGGAAGTCCGCTGTGTGGTGGCTCGTGTGCTGATGTAGCAGAGCTGAGTTTGGGAAGTCCGCTGTGTGATGGCTCGGTGTGCTGATGTAGCAGAGCTGAGTTTGGGAAGTCTGCTGTGTGATGGCTCGGTGTGCTGATGTAGCAGAGCTGAGTTTGGGAAGTCCGCTGTGTGATGGCTCGGTGTGCTGATGTAGCAGAGCTGTGTTTGGAAAGTCTGCTGTGTGATGGCTCGGTGTGCTGATGTAGCAGAGCTGAGTTTGGAAAGTCTGCTGTGTGATGGCTCGGTGCTGATGTAGCAGAGCTGAGTTTGGGAAGTCCGCTGTGTGATGGCTTGGTGTGCTGATGTAGCAGAGCTGTGTTTGGAAAGTCTGCTGTGTGATGGCTCGCTATGCTGATGTAGTAGAGCTGAGTTTGGAAAGTTTGCTGTGTGATGGCTTGGTGTGCTGATGTAGCAGAGCTGAGTTTGGGAAGTCCGCTGTGTGATGGCTCGGTGTGCTGATGTAGCAGAGCTGAGTTTGGGAAGTCTGCTGTGTGATGGCTCGGTGTGCTGATGTAGCAGAGGTGAGTTTGGGAAGTCTGCTGTGTGATGGCTCGGTGCTGATGTAGCAGAGCTGAGTTTGGGAAGTCTGCTGTGTGATGGCTTGGTGTGCTGATGTAGCAGAGCTGAGTTTGGGAAGTCCGCTGTGTGATGGCTCGGTGTGCTGATGTAGCAGAGCTTAGTTTGGGAAGTCTGCTGTGTGATGGCTCGGTGTGCTGATGTAGCAGAGCTGAGTTTGGAAAGTTTGCTGTGTGATGGCTCGTGTGCTGATGTAGCAGAGCTGAGTTTGGAAAGTTTGCTGTGTGATGGCTCGGTGTGCTGATGTAGCAGAGCTGAGTTTGGGAAGTCTGCTGTGTGATGGCTCGGTGTGCTGATGTAGTAGAGCTGAGTTTGGGAAGTCCGCTGTGTGATGGCTCGGTGCTGATGTAGCAGAGCTGAGTTTGGGAAGTCTGCTGTGTGATGGCTCGGTGTGCTGATGTAGCAGAGCTTAGTTTGGAAAGTTTGCTGTGTGATGGCTCGTGTGCTGATGTAGCAGAGCTGAGTTTGGGAAGTCTGCTGTGTGATGGCTCGGTGCTGATGTAGCAGAGCTGAGTTTGGAAAGTCTGCTGTGTGATGGCTCGTGTGCTGATGTAGCAGAGCTGAGTTTGGAAAGTCTGCTGTGTGATGGCTCGGTGCTGATGTAGCAGAGCTGAGTTTGGAAAGTCTGCTGTGTGATGGCTCGTGTGCTGATGTAGCAGAGCTGAGTTTGGGAAGTCTGCTGTGTGATGGCTCGGTGCTGATGTAGCAGAGCTGAGTTTGGAAAGTCTGCTGTGTGATGGCTCGTGTGCTGATGTAGCAGAGCTGAGTTTGGAAAGTCTGCTGTGTGATGGCTCGGTGCTGATGTAGCAGAGCTGAGTTTGGAAAGTCTGCTGTGTGATGGCTCGGTGCTGATGTAGCAGAGCTGAGTTTGGAAAGTCTGCTGTGTGATGGCTCGGTGTGCTGATGTAGTAGAGCTGAGTTTGGGAAGTCTGCTGTGTGATGGCTCGGTGTGCTGATGTAGTAGAGCTGAGTTTGGAAAGTCTGCTGTGTGATGGCTCGTGTGCTGATGTAGCAGAGCTGAGTTTGGGAAGTCCGCTGTGTGACGGCTCGCTATGCTGATGTAGCAGAGCTGTGTTTGGGAAGTCCGCTGTGTGATGGCTTGGTGTGCTGATGCAGCAGAGCTGAGTTTGGGAAGTCTGCTGTGTGATGGCTCGGTGCTGATGTAGCAGAGGTGAGTTTGGAAAGTTTGCTGTATGATGGCTTGGTGCTGATGTAGTAGAGCTGAGTTTGGGAAGTCTGCTGTGTGATGGCTCGGTGTGGTGATGTAGCAGAGCTTAGTTTGGGAAGTCTGCTGTGTGATGGCTCGGTGCTGATGTAGTAGAGCTGAGTTTGGGAAGTCTGCTGTGTGATGGCTCGGTGCTGATGTAGCAGAGGTGAGTTTGGGAAGTCCGCTGTGTGATGGCTCGGTGCTGATGTAGCAGAGGTGAGTTTGGGAAGTCCGCTGTGTGATGGCTTGGTGTGCTGATGTAGCAGAGCTGAGTTTGGGAAGTCTGCTGTGTGATGGCTCGGTGCTGATGTAGCAGAGGTGAGTTTGGGAAGTCCGCTGTGTGATGGCTTGGTGTGCTGATGTAGCAGAGCTGAGTTTGGGAAGTCTGCTGTGTGATGGCTCGGTGCTGATGTAGCAGAGGTGAGTTTGGGAAGTCCGCTGTGTGATGGCTTGGTGTGCTGATGTAGCAGAGCTGAGTTTGGGAAGTCTGCTGTGTGATGGCTCGCTGCTGATGTAGCAGAGCTGAGTTTGGGAAGTCTGCTGTGTGATGGCTCGGTGTGCTGATGTAGCAGAGCTGAGTTTGGGAAGTCCGCTGTGTGATGGCTCGGTGTGCTGATGTAGCAGAGCTGAGTTTGGGAAGTCTGCTGTGTGATGGCTCGGTGTGCTGATGTAGCAGAGCTGAGTTTGGGAAGTCCGCTGTGTGATGGCTCGGTGTGCTGATGTAGCAGAGCTGTGTTTGGAAAGTCTGCTGTGTGATGGCTCGGTGTGCTGATGTAGCAGAGCTGAGTTTGGAAAGTCTGCTGTGTGATGGCTCGGTGCTGATGTAGCAGAGCTGAGTTTGGGAAGTCCGCTGTGTGATGGCTTGGTGTGCTGATGTAGCAGAGCTGTGTTTGGAAAGTCTGCTGTGTGATGGCTCGCTATGCTGATGTAGTAGAGCTGAGTTTGGAAAGTTTGCTGTGTGATGGCTTGGTGTGCTGATGTAGCAGAGCTGAGTTTGGGAAGTCCGCTGTGTGATGGCTCGGTGTGCTGATGTAGCAGAGGTGAGTTTGGGAAGTCTGCTGTGTGATGGCTCGGTGCTGATGTAGCAGAGCTGAGTTTGGGAAGTCTGCTGTGTGATGGCTTGGTGTGCTGATGTAGCAGAGCTGAGTTTGGGAAGTCCGCTGTGTGATGGCTCGGTATGCTGATGTAGCAGAGCTGAGTTTGGGAAGTCTGCTGTGTGATGGCTCGGTGTGCTGATGTAGCAGAGCTTAGTTTGGGAAGTCTGCTGTGTGATGGCTCGGTGTGCTGATGTAGCAGAGCTGAGTTTGGAAAGTTTGCTGTGTGATGGCTCGTGTGCTGATGTAGCAGAGCTGAGTTTGGAAAGTTTGCTGTGTGATGGCTCGGTGTGCTGATGTAGCAGAGCTGAGTTTGGGAAGTCTGCTGTGTGATGGCTCGGTGTGCTGATGTAGTAGAGCTGAGTTTGGGAAGTCCGCTGTGTGATGGCTCGGTGCTGATGTAGCAGAGCTGAGTTTGGGAAGTCTGCTGTGTGATGGCTCGGTGTGCTGATGTAGCAGAGCTTAGTTTGGAAAGTTTGCTGTGTGATGGCTCGTGTGCTGATGTAGCAGAGCTGAGTTTGGGAAGTCTGCTGTGTGATGGCTCGGTGCTGATGTAGCAGAGCTGAGTTTGGAAAGTCTGCTGTGTGATGGCTCGTGTGCTGATGTAGCAGAGCTGAGTTTGGAAAGTCTGCTGTGTGATGGCTCGGTGCTGATGTAGCAGAGCTGAGTTTGGAAAGTCTGCTGTGTGATGGCTCGTGTGCTGATGTAGCAGAGCTGAGTTTGGAAAGTCTGCTGTGTGATGGCTCGGTGCTGATGTAGCAGAGCTGAGTTTGGAAAGTCTGCTGTGTGATGGCTCGGTGCTGATGTAGCAGAGCTGAGTTTGGAAAGTCTGCTGTGTGATGGCTCGGTGTGCTGATGTAGTAGAGCTGAGTTTGGGAAGTCTGCTGTGTGATGGCTCGGTGCTGATGTAGCAGAGCTGAGTTTGGAAAGTCTGCTGTGTGATGGCTCGGTGTGCTGATGTAGTAGAGCTGAGTTTGGAAAGTCTGCTGTGTGATGGCTCGGTGTGCTGATGTAGTAGAGCTGAGTTTGGAAAGTCTGCTGTGTGATGGCTCGGTGCGCTGATGTAGTAGAGCTGAGTTTGGAAGGTCTGCTGTGTGATGGCTCGGTGTGCTGATGTAGTAGAGCTGAGTTTGGAAAGTCTGCTGTGTGATGGCTCGGTGTGCTGATGCAGCAGAGCTGAGTTTGGAAAGTCTGCTGTGTGATGGCTCGTGTGCTGATGTAGTAGAGCTGAGTTTGGAAAGTCTGCTGTGTGATGGCTCGGTGTGTTGATAATAATAATAATTTTATTCATTTATATAGCGCTATTAATTCCACAGCGCTTTACATACATTGGCAATGATGTAGCAGAGCTGAGTTTTGGAAGTCCGCTGTGTGATGGCTCGTGTGCTGATGTAGCAGAGCTGAGTTTGGGAAGTCCGCTGTGTGATGGCTCGTGTGCTGATGTAGCAGAGCTGAGTTTTGGAAGTCCGCTGTGTGATGGCTCGTGTGCTGATGTAGCAGAGCTGAGTTTGGGAAGTCCGCTGTGTGATGGCTCGTGTGCTGATGTAGCAGAGCTGAGTTTTGGAAGTCCGCTGTGTTATGGCTCGTGTGCTGATGTAGCAGAGCTGAGTTTGGGAAGTCCGCTGTGTGATGGCTCGGTGTGCTGATGCAGCAGAGCTGAGTTTGGGAAGTCTGCTGTGTGATGGCTCGGTGTGCTGATGCAGCAGAGCTGAGTTTGGGAAGTCTGCTGTGTGATGTCTCGTGTGCTGATGTAGCAGAGCTGAGTTTGGGAAGTCTGCTGTGTGATGGCTCGGTGTACTGATGTAGCAGAGCTGAGTTTTGGAAGTCCGCTGTGTGATGGCTTGGTGTGCTGATGTAGCAGAGCTGAGTTTGGGAAGTCTGCTGTGTGATGGCTCGGTGTACTGGTGTAGCAGAGCTGCGTTTGGGAAGTCCGCTGTGTGATGGCTTGGTGTGCTGATGTAGCAGAGCTGAGTTTGGGATGTCCGCTGTGTGATGGCTCGGTGTGCTGATGCAGCAGAGCTGAGTTTGGGAAGTCTGCTGTGTGATGGCTCGGTGTGCTGATGTAGCAGAGCTGAGTTTGGGAAGTCTGCTGTGTGATGTCTCGTGTGCTGATGTAGCAGAGCTGAGTTTGGGATGTCCGCTGTGTGATGGCTCGGTGTGCTGATGTAGCAGAGCTGCGTTTGGGAAGTCAGCTGTGTGATAGCTTGGTGTGCTGATGCAGCAGAGCTGAGTTTGGGAAGTCTGCTGTGTGATGGCTCGGTGTGCTGATGTAGCAGAGCTGAGTTTGGGAAGTCTGCTGTGTGATGTTTCGTGTGCTGATGTAGCAGAGCTGAGTTTGGGAAGTCCGCTGTGTGGTGGCTCGTGTGCTGATGTAGCAGAGCTGAGTTTGGGAAGTCTGCTGTGTGATGGCTCGGTGTGCTGATGTAGCAGAGCTGAGTTTGGGATGTCCGCTTTGTGATGGCTCGGTGTGCTGATGTAGTAGAGCTGAGTTTGGGAAGTCCGCTGTGTGATGGCTCGGTGTGGTGATGTAGCAGAGCTGAGTTTGGGATGTCCGCTTTGTGATGGCTCGGTGCTGATGTAGCTGAGCTGAGTTTGGGAAGTCCGCTGTGTGATGGCTCGTGTGCTGATGTAGCAGAGCTGAGTTTGGGATGTCCGCTTTGTGATGGCTCGGTGTGGTGATGTAGCAGAGCTGAGTTTGGGAAGTCCGCTGTGTGATGGCTCGTGTGCTGATGTAGCAGAGCTGAGTTTGGGATGTCCGCTTTGTGATGGCTCGGTGTGGTGATGTAGCAGAGCTGAGTTTGGGAAGTCCGCTGTGTGATGGCTCGTGTGCTGATGTAGCAGAGCTGAGTTTGGGATGTCCGCTTTGTGATGGCTCGGTGTGGTGATGTAGCAGAGCTGAGTTTGGGATGTCCGCTTTGTGATGGCTCGGTGCTGATGTAGCTGAGCTGAGTTTGGGAAGTCCGCTGTGTGATGGCTCGTGTGCTGATGTAGCAGAGCTGAGTTTGGGATGTCCGCTTTGTGATGGCTCGGTGCTGATGTAGCTGAGCTGAGTTTGGGAAGTCCGCTGTGTGATGGCTCGTGTGCTGATGTAGCAGAGCTGAGTTTGGGATGTCCGCTTTGTGATGGCTCGGTGTGGTGATGTAGCAGAGCTGAGTTTGGGATGTCCGCTTTGTGATGGCTCGGTGCTGATGTAGCAGAGCTGAGTTTGGGAAGTCCGCTGTGTGATGGCTTGGTGTGCTGATGTAGCAGAGCTGAGTTTGTCAGATATAAGAGCTGTTTTGTTCCAGCCAGCAGTGCTGCGTTGACCTCTTATGTTATGTCTGGCTATCAGGATGTAGTTTTTGGATAATCTATAACACTTTTACATTTTTTAATCAGAATTTATCAACATTGCGACATTATTGAATTACAGGACACATCCAGCTCAGCTACATCTGCACTTGATGTTCTGTTTAGGCCGATGAATTCCATCAGTCTGCTCCTATTTTATCCTATCCAAGCAATATACTGGAGACAGGGGCCGACATATCAATGGGGCAACCTGTGCAGCCGCATGGGGCCCGAGAGCTCAGGGGCCACATCCACCAAAGCAGGAGGAACTGTGCTTTATGGTGGGACACTGGGCGGGGGTCTCTCCTGTCTGAGCTGCCCTGGAGAATCAGAAGGAGATGGTCAGTAATGAGAGGGGACTGTCACTTTAAGAGCAGCAGCGGAATGGACACACAGATGTAGCAGAGCTGAAATTGTTGTTTGCTCCAGGTTTAAGTGCAGTTTTTTATCCCATAACTCAAACAGCACAAATGATGCAGAGTCATGGAGTAAAAAACTAGAAAAACCTCAAGTGTGGCTCTGCTACATCATTACCTGGACTAAAGGATGTTGCTGTCCTCAAATGAGAAAAGTCCAGAGGAGTCTTCATCACTGCGTTACCTTCCTTCTTCTATCCTTGGATAATAATACTATAAAATCACTGTTTTTGCTGCGATGTACAGATGCAGCAGAGCGGAGATTGTTATATGACTGCAGGCATGGCGATGTGACACTGCCGAGAATCCTAACAACCGAACACTGCACCAAAAAGAGCAGCCACAGATGACAAAGCCAGCTCTGCTACATCTACACAGGAAGAATGAGGTCGTGTACTGGATAGCAGGGCCGGCTCCAGGTTTTTGTGGGCCCCGGGCGGAAGAGTCCCAGTGGGCCCCATCCACACACAGACACCGATACGAACACGTACATATACATATTTAAAGACAAACTCACAAAAATACATATAAACAGACAAATCTATACAGTCATATACACTTACAGACACACACACACACACACACACACAACTCTGCTACATACAGACAGACAAACACACACAACTCTGCTACATACATGCAGATAAACAGACACAACTCTGCTACATACAGGCAGACACACACAACTCTGCTACATACAGGCAGACAAACACACACAACTCTGCTACATACAGGCAGACAAACACACACAACTCTGCTACATACAGACAAACACACACAACTCTGCTACATACAGACAGACAAGCACACACAACTCTGCTACATACAGGCAGACAAACACACACAACTCTGCTACATACAGGCAGAAAAACACACACAACTCTGCTACATACAGGCAGACAAACACACAACTCTGCTACATACAAACAAACAAACACAACTCTGCTACAGGCAGACAAACACACACAACTCTGCTACATGCAGGCAGACAAACACACAACTCTGCTACATACAAACAAACAAACACAACTCTGCTACAGGCAGACAAACACACACAACTCTGCTACATGCAGGCAGACAAACACACAACTCTGCTACATACAAACAAACACACACAACTTTGCTACATACAGGCAGACAAACACACACAACTCTACTACATACAGGCAGACAAACACACACACACACACACACACACACACAAGTAGCATGAGATAGATAGGGAGAAGATGACAGGATAGATAATAAATAGAAGGATGGATAGATAGAGAGATAGATAGATAGATAGATAGATAGATAGAGGGATAGATAGATAGATAGATAGATAGATAGATAGATAGATAGATAGATAGATAGATAGAGGGATAGATAGATGGATAGATAGATAGATAGAGGTATAGATAGATAGATAGATAGAGGGATAGATAGATAGATAGATAGATAGATAGATAGATAGATAGATAGATAGATAGATAGATAGATAGATAGATAGATAGATAGATAGATAGAGGGATAGATAGATAGATGAATAGATAGAAGGATAGATAGATAGAGGGATAGATAGATAATGGATAGATAGATAATGGATAGATAGATGGATAGATAATGGATAGATAGATAGAGGGATGGATAGATAGAGGAATGGATAGATAGATAGATAGATAGATAGAGGGATAGATAGATAGAGGGATAGATAGATAGAGGGATAGATAGATAGATAGAGGGATAGATAGATAGAGGGATAGATAGATAGAGGGATAGATAGATAGATAGATAGATAGATAGATAGATAGATAGATAGATAGATAGATAGAGGGATAGATAGATAGATAGATAGATAGATAGAGGGATGGATAGAGGGATAGATAGATAGATAGATAGATAGATAGATAGATAGATAGATAGATAGATAGAGGGATGGATAGATAGAGGGATAGATAATGGATAGATCGATAGAGGGATGGATAGATAGAGGGATAGATAGATAGATAGAGGGATAGATAGATATATAGATAGATAGAGGGATAGATAGATAATGGATGGATAGATAGATAGATAATGGATAGATAGATAGATAGATAATGGATAGATAGATAGATAATGGATAGATAGATAGATAATGGATAGATAGATAGATAGATAGACAGAATGATAGAATGATAGATAGATAAATAGATGCAGCTGCACTGATTTAGTTTATTGAGTGACTGTCACAGATATTTTTAAAGTTATTTTTTATGAGTAAAGGTTTTTTTTGTGTTTTTTGCACCAGATTATCAGTCTGCTGGTGATTGATACTTCGTGGAATCTTTACACTTCTCTCTTTCTCTACTTTCGTTCCTCTGTTCAGCGCTGTCACCTCCTCTGTTCCTCTGTTCACTGCTGTCACATCCTCTGTTCCTCCGCTCAGCGCTGTCACCTCCTCTGTTCCTCTGCTCAGCGCTGTCACCTCCTCTGTTCCTCTGCTCTGCGCTGTCACCTCCTCTGTTCCTCCGCTCAGCGCTGTCACCTCCTCTGTTCCTCTGCTCAGCGCTGTCACCTCCTCTGTTCCTCTGCTCTGCGCTGTCACCTCCTCTGTTCCTCTGCTCAGCGCTGTCACCTCCTCTGTTCCTCTGTTCAGCTCTGTCACCTCCTCTGTTCAGCGCTGTCACCTCCTCTGTTCCTCTGTTCAGCACTGTCACCTCCTCTGTTCCTCTGTTCAGCGCTGTCACCTCCTCTGTTCCTCTGCTCAGTGCTGTCACCTCCTCTGTTCCTCTGTTCAGCGCTGTCACCTCCTCTGTTCCTCTGCTCAGCACTGTCACTTCCTCTGTTCCTCTGCTCAGAGCTGTCACCTCCTCTGTTCCCCTGCTCAGCGCTGTCACCTCCTCTGTTCCTCTGCTCAGCGCTGTCACCTCCTCTGTTCCTCTGATTAGCGCTGTCACCTCCTCTGTTCCTCTGCTCAGCGCTGTCACCTCCTCTGTTCCTCTGCTTAGCGCTGTCACCTCCTCTGTTCCTCTGCTCAGTGCTGTCACCTCCTCTGTTCCTCTGCTCAGTGCTGTCACCTCCTCTGCTCAGCGCTGTCACCTCCTCTGTTCCTCTGCTCAGCGCTGTCACCTTCTCTGTTCCTCTGCTCAGTGGCTGATACTTTTTAATGGCTAACTGAAAATTTGGTAATAATAGCAAGCTTTCCAGACTACGCAGGTCTTACTGAGCCTGATGATGAGACCTGCGTAGTCTGGAAAGCTTGCTATTACCATCTTTTCAGTTCGCCAATAAAAGGTATCAACTACTGAGGACTTCAGTTCTTTTAAACAATTTTTTTTTACTAAAGAACTACAAGTCACAGCATTTCCGGCTGGATATGATCCTTTATGTTCATTTTAGTTAGTGGTATCCAGTCTATGGGTCACCGGCTACACCTCTCAGCATGTTCTCAATCTGACAAGCCATCTAATGTTTCAGTGTCAGTCTGCACTGTGCTCCTGGCATTACGTTCAGCTCTGGAGAGCAGCTATGTAATCACCAGGAACCTGTTTTGCCCTTTTGATTATGTGATAATGAATTTGTGATCGGACGTGGAGTAATGTGCGGATTATGTCCTCCTCCACCCCCCCGGAGCAACTGTACAAGCCGGCCATTATGTGAGACCTATACTGATCCGGGATGTAATAAGCGTGGTGCTCGGCACAGGGCCCGGCAACTGAGGGTGGCACACAACGGCGGGCGAGGCTAATCTCCAGGAGGGTGGAGGTGAAAGGAATTAATGTATTACTCAATATCACATTCACTGTATACTGGGTCTATACCAAAGTGAAGGATAGTTTCACGAGTGTGATCTCAGAGGGATCTGAGATCAGAAGGTCACAGATACACTTTGGTGCCTGGTCTCCATTTACCCTGAGCTGGAGTGTATTTAATTCCATCCGGCACTGAAGGTGTTAAGGCTCCTTTCTATCCTGCAGTGATCCACTTCTCCTTATGCCGGCTATAGTTCATACCTATGCTGACCGTGATAAAGGAACATTGCTGTGCTGTGGTTACTGTCACAGCTGCAAAGTCTTCTACTGAAGAAACCTAGGGGTGCTTATTGTTGTTTCTTTCCTCACCTGTTCGTCTTACCTTCCTCATGTTGTATTATTGTAGTAGCTCACTGGCCTTCACTAGTCAGGGTGAGTTTAGGACCAAAGAGGGTGTAGGCACGTGATGGCGCACGGGGAAAGGACCTGTCCGGGGACAGAAGGGAGTGCGGGATTTAGCCTCAGGTAAGTGTGAGATGACCCTGTTCCCCTCTCCCTAGCTCCAGGGCCTTCTGTTGTATTGTTTCCTTGGTGTCCCCTTTGTGTTGCATCTCTCACCGGAAATCCTCCGTACCTGACGGGATTCCCATAGTCACTGCGTGACAGATAGGTAGATAGATTAGACCTGAAATGTTGCACAAGAAATGGCTCAATAGAGGACTGCGGTGTTTTGCATATTTGGAGCGCTGCCTATTTTCTTTCCTCTAGATATAGTTATGGGTTGCTAGTAGTAATGGGCAAACCCAGCTTGTAAAAGTCCGGATCCGCACAAGTACCCGGGTGCCGGATACCTGGTGTTTGATCCGGATCTGGCACTCGAGAAATTTAAAAAATAATGGAAAAATAAAGAAAATAAAAAAGAAGTGAGCGCTTCATACTTACCGAGGCTCCATCATGGCTGTAGCTGCTCCTGCGGCCTCTCATTTACTTCAGGGGCTGCTCATTATTGCTCATGCATATTCACTGCTTTCCCCGTCCACCAGCCGTCCTTGCATCTGTGATTGGTTGCAGTCATATATGCCCCCAGCCTGTGTGAAAGCTCCTGACTGCAACCAATCACAAAAACTGTCTGCGGGTCAGTATCGTGGTATAAAAATAAATAACATATTTGGTGTAGGGCCTCCAAATATTATAAAACACAGCACAGATAAACCCACGGCTACAGTCTGCAGCCCCCAGCCCTGTGCTTATCTTGGCTGGGTATCAAAATAAGAGGAACCGAATGTGGCTTTTTTAAAATTATTGAAATAAAGAAGTTTAAAAAACGACTCGCGGTCCCCCTCAATTTTGATACCCAGCCATGATAAAACCCGACAGCTGGAGACTGGAATTCTCAGACTAGGAGGGTCCATGCTTATTGGACCTCCCCAGCCTAAAAATAGTGAATATTCAATTCTCGTTGCTTATCGTCCCCAAAAGTGACTACTCATCCTGGAAGCAGTATAACGCCATGACGGATGCTCGGTAAGTAAAGTGCGCGCTCCTATCTCGTATACCAAGATTTTTAATCACCGGATTCTGGTGACCATAGACTTATATGAGGACCGGAATTGGATTTTAAAAACCAGATAACAGTGACCGCCAGTCTGCGAGTCCACCCATCACTAGTTGCTAATAAATCAGCTGTAATACACATCAAAGCCACTGGGTGGCCACTTCCAGACACCTATGGTATAAACATCTCCTAACAGAGTATCATAAAATCATGTTCTAGATAATCAAGATTATACGTATATACATATATATATACAGTCAGGGCCAGAAATATTTGGACAGTGACACAAGTTTTGTTATTTTAGCTGTTTACAAAAACATGTTCAGAAATACAATTATATATATAATATGGGCTGAAAGTGCACACTCCCAGCTGCAATATGAGAGTTTTCACATCCAAATCGGAGAAAGGGTTTAGGAATCATAGCTCTGTAATGCATAGCCTCCTCTTTTTCAAGGGACCAAAAGTAATTGGACAAGGGACTCTAAGGGCTGCAATTAACTCTGAAGGCGTCTCCCTCGTTAACCTGTAATCAATGAAGTAGTTTAAAGGTCTGGGGTTGATTACAGGTGTGTGATTTTGCATTTGGAAGCTGTTGCTTTGACCAGACAACATGTGGTCTAAGGAACTCTCAATTGAGGTGAAGCAGAACATCCTGAGGCTGAAAAAAAAGAAAAAATCCATCAGAGAGATAGCAGACATGCTTGGAGTAGCAAAATCAACAGTCGGGTACATTCTGAGAAAAAAGGAATTGACTGGTGAGCTTGGGAACTCAAAAAGGCCTGGGCGTCCACGGATGACAACAGTGGTGGATGATCGCCGCATACTTTCTTTGGTGAAGAAAAACCCGTTCACAACATCAACTGAAGTCCAGAACACTCTCAGTGAAGTAGGTGTATCTATCTCTAAGTCAACAGTAAAGAGAAGACTCCATGAAAGTAAATACAAAGGGTTCACATCTAGATGCAAACCATTCATCAATTCCAAAAATAGACAGGCCAGAGGTAAATTTGCTGAAAAACACCTCATGAAGCCAGCTCAGTTCTGGAAAAGTATTCTATGGACAGATGAGACAAAGATCAACCTGTACCAGAATGATGGGAAGAAAAAAGTTTGGAGAAGAAAGGGAACGGCACATGATCCAAGGCACACCACATCCTCTGTAAAACATGGTGGAGGCAACGTGATGCATGGGCATGCATGGCTTTCAATGGCACTGGGTCACTTGTGTTTATTGATGACATAACAGCAGACAAGAGTAGCCGGATGAATTCTGAAGTGTACCGGGATATACTTTCAGCCCAGATTCAGCCAAATGCCGCAAAGTTGATCGGACGGCGCTTCATAGTACAGATGGACAATGACCCCAAGCATACAGCCAAAGCTACCCAGGAGTTCATGAGTGCAAAAAAGTGGAACATTCTGCAATGGCCAAGTCAATCACCAGATCTTAACCCAATTGAGCATGCATTTCACTTGCTCAAATCCAGACTTAAGACGGAAAGACCCACAAACAAGCAAGACCTGAAGGCTGCGGCTGTAAAGGCCTGGCAAAGCATTAAGAAGGAGGAAACCCAGCGTTTGGTGATGTCCATGGGTTCCAGACTTAAGGCAGTGATTGCCTCCAAAGGATTCGCAACAAAATATTGAAAATAAAAATATTTTGTTTGGGTTTGGTTTATTTGTCCAATTACTTTTGACCTCCTAAAATGTGGAGTGTTTGTAAAGAAATGTGTACAATTCCTACAATTTCTATCAGATATTTTTGTTCAAACCTTCAAATTAAACGTTGCAATCTGCACTTGAATTCTGTTGTAGAGGTTTCATTTCAAATCCAATGTGGTGGCATGCAGTAGCTGGACAGTTTGTGTAATAGGGTTATGAAGGGGGAGATTTATGAAACATGATGTAAAGTGAAACTGACTCAGTTGCCCTTAGCAACCAATCAGATTCCACTTTTCATACTTCACAGACTCTTTGGAAAATGAAAGGTGGAATTTGATTGGTTGAGTCAGTTTCACTTTATTATTATTTTCTGTCCACCTACTTTTGGACCACCCTGTATATATATATATATATATATAAAGATATCCAGACAGACACATATCATTACATTATCAAAACATGCTATTAAAACCCTTAATCGTACGGCACTCAAGAATGATTCGGTGTTTATACAGGCATATATCATAAACCTCTCCCGGCAGAGTATTGTGAATGTGTATGTGAGGACGACCGTCCGTATATTACAGGTGGTAGTGAAAAAATATCTCATTACAATCCAAATGATGGCGGCCTGAAGATGTGGTGTACTAGGCGTCATCCATGATGGGGCATTTGTGTCATAGAACGTCCTATTCTCGGTCTTCACCAGTGAGTAAGACATGATGCAGAGGAGTGCGGGAATTCTTACAAGGTAATAACAGGTAATAAGACACTTGAGAACAAGTGCCAAACGCCACCCCAGAATGCCGAATGTGATGATATATACAACATGATGTATAGATTAGACGCTGCACCCCTGCCCCGGGGTAAGAGGCGGCACTTCCATCAGTTTATAGGTTCTGTGCATTCCTGACTGATAAAATAAAATCATTATTACACAGATCCTGGCAGCACAGACTTACTGCAAATGTATCTGCTGCTACCACTGACATTTCACATCTTGGCAAACATTTACATATAAGAGATTATTATCCCTACTGCATTCACAAATCATACTGCCAAAATATACAAGAATACAAAGACTATAATACTGCCTCTATATACTAGAATATAAATACTATAATACTACCCCTATATGTGCAATAATATAACTACTATAATACTGCCCCTATATGTGCAATAATATAAGTACTATAATACTACCCCTTATGTACAAGAATATAACTACTATAATACTGCCCCTATGTACAAGAATATAACTACTATAATACTGCTCCTATGTACAAGAATATAACTACTATAATACTGCTCCTATGTACAAGAATATAACTACTATAATACTGCTCCTATATGTGCAATAATATAACTACTATAATACTGCTCCTATGTACAAGAATATAACTACTATAATACTGCCCCTATATGTGCAATAATATAACTACTATAATACTGCCCCTATATGTGCAATAATATAAGTTATATAATACTACCCCTTATGTACAAGAATATAACTACTATAATACTGTCCCCTATGTACAAGAATATAACTACTATAATACTGCTCCTATATGTGCAATAATATAACTACTATAATACTGCTCCTATGTACAAGAATATAACTACTATAATACTGCCCCTATATGTGCAATAATATAACTACTATAATACTGCCCCTATATGTGCAATAATATAAGTTCTATAATACTACCCCTTATGTACAGGAATATAACTACTATAATACTGCTCCCTATATACAAGAATATAACTACTATAATACTGCTCCTATGTACAAGAATATAACTACTATAATACTGCTCCTATATGTGCAATAATATAACTACTATAATACTGCCCCTATATGTGCAATAATATAACTACTATAATACTACCCCTATATGTGCAATAATATAAGTACTATAATACTGCCCCCTATGTACAAGAATATAACTACTATAATACTGCCCCCTATGTACAAGAATATAACTACTATAATACTGCCCCTATGTACAAGAATATAACTACTATAATACTGCCCTCTATGTACAAGAATATAACTACTATAATACTGCCCCTATGTACAAGAATATAACTACTATAATACTGCCCCTATGTACAAGAATATAACTACTATAATACTGCTCCTATGTACAAGAATATAACTACTATAATACTGCCCCTATGTACAAGAATATAACTACTATAATACTGCCCCTATGTATAAGAATATAACTACTATAATACTGCTCCTATGTACAAGAATATAACTACTATAATACTGCTCCTATATGTGCAATAATATAACTACTATAATACTGCCCCTATATGTGCAATAATATAACTACTATAATACTACCCCTATATGTGCAATAATATAAGTACTATAATACTGCCCCCTATGTACAAGAATATAACTACTATAATACTGCCCCTATGTACAAGAATATAACTACTATAATACTGCTCCTATGTACAAGAATATAACTACTATAATACTGCCCCTATGTACAAGAATATAACTACTATAATACTGCCCTCTATGTACAGAAATATAACTACTATAATACTGCTCCTATGTACAAGAATATAACTACTATAATACTGTCCCCTATGTACAAGAATATAACTACTATAATACTGCCCCTAAGTACAAGAATATAACTATTATAACACTGTCCCTATGTACAAGAATATAACTACTATAATACTGCCCCTATGTACAAGAATATAACTACTATAAGGTCAGCAGATATCTGCTAATACACTGGAATTTACAGCATTTCACATGCACTCCAGGCACCATACATGTTACCCTCAGTGATAGCATAAACATTGCTAAAGCCAGTCCACATCAGATACCTATCCTATCTCTCGCACCCCCCTAAACTTGGAAGCTAGGTCCAATAAGTATGTGTTCTCTATGGGGAGAGGAAATGAGCCCCTGGGTTTATTCACACTATTGTATAACTCAGAGGATGTTTTATCGGATAGCACCAGTTGCAATGTTATACTATGGGGCAATGTCGACTCGCATGCATGCTGCGTGTATATCAGATGGTGTGCACCCCCATTCAAGTCTATGGGTGTGTGGGAAACATCGGAGTGCACTGATGACATCCAAGTGTAGTCCAATGTACACTGAGACAGACCATGGAGAAGATGGAGAAATTAAATTCTCCATCTTCTCCGCCCCTGTGATCTGATTCTCACATACTCACACTCGCAGCAGAGGACACTCGGCTCACGCTCGCAGCAGATAACACTCAGCTCACGCTTGCAGCAGATGACACTCAGCTCACGCTCGCAGCAGATGACACTCGGCTCACGCTCGCAGCAGAGGACACTCGGCTCACGCTTGCAGCAGATGACACTCAGCTCACGCTCGCAGCAGATGACACTCAGCTCACGCTTGCAGCAGATGACACTCAGCTCACTCTCGCAGCAGATAACACTCAGCTCACGCTTGCAGCAGATGACACTCAGCTCACGCTTGCAGCAGATGACACTCAGCTCACGCTTGCAGCAGATGACACTCGGCTCACGCTCGCAGCAGATGACCCTCGGCTCACGCTCGCAGCAGATGACACTCGGCTCACGCTCGCAGCAGATGACACTCGGCTCACGCTCGCAGCAGATGACACTCAGCTCACTCTCGCAGCAGATAACACTCGGCTCACGCTCGCAGCAGATGACACTCGGCTCACGCTCGCAGCAGATGACACTCAGCTCACTCTCGCAGCAGATGACACTCGGCTCACGCTCGCAGCAGATAACACTCAGCTCACGCTTGCAGCAGATGACACTCAGCTCACGCTTGCAGCAGATGACACTCGGCTCACGCTCGCAGCAGATGACCCTCGGCTCACGCTCGCAGCAGATGACACTCGGCTCACGCTCGCAGCAGATGACACTCGGCTCACGCTCGCAGCAGATGACACTCAGCTCACTCTCGCAGCAGATAACACTCGGCTCACGCTCGCAGCAGATGACACTCGGCTCACGCTCGCAGCAGATGACACTCAGCTCACTCTCGCAGCAGATGACACTCGGCTCACGCTCGCAGCAGATGACACTCGGCTCACGCTCGCAGCAGATGACACTCGGCTCACGCTCGCAGCAGATGACACTCGGCTCACGCTCGCAGCAGATAATACTCGGCTCACGCTCGCAGCAGATGACACTCAGCTCACGCTCGCAGCAGAGGACACTCGGCTCACGCTCGCAGCAGATAACACTCAGCTCACTCTCGCAGCAGATGACACTCGGCTCACGCTCGCAGCAGATGACACTCGGCTCACGCTCGCAGCAGATAACACTCAGCTCACGCTCGCAGCAGATGACACTCAGCTCACTCTCGCAGCAGATAACACTCGGCTCACGCTCGCAGCAGATGACACTCGGCTCACGCTCGCAGCAGATGACACTCAGCTCACTCTCGCAGCAGATGACACTCGGCTCACGCTCGCAGCAGATGACACTCAGCTCACGCTCGCAGCAGATGACACTTGGCTCACGCTCGCAGCAGATAACACTCGGCTCACGCTCGCAGCAGATAACACTCGGATCACGCTCGCAGCAGAGGACACTCGGCTCACGCTCGCAGCAGATGACACTCGGCTCACGCTCCCAGCAGATGACACTCAGCTCACGCTCGCAGCAGATGACACTCAGCTCACTCTCGCAGCAGATAACACTCGGCTCACGCTCGCAGCAGATAACACTCAGCTCACGCTCGCAGCAGATGACACTCAGCTCACTCTCGCAGCAGATGACACTCGGCTCACGCTCGCAGCAGATGACACTCAGCTCACGCTCGCAGCAGATGACACTCGGCTCACGCTCGCAGCAGATAACACTCGGCTCACGCTCGCAGCAGATAACACTCGGATCACGCTCGCAGCAGAGGACACTCGGCTCACGCTCGCAGCAGATAACACTCAGCTCACGCTCGCAGCAGATGACACTCAGCTCACGCTCGCAGCAGATGACACTCAGCTCACGCTCGCAGCAGATGACACTCGGCTCACGCTCGCAGCAGAGAACACTCGGCTCACGCTCGCAGCAGATGACACTCGGCTCACGCTCGCTACAGATAACACTTGGCTCACACTCGCAGCAGAGGACACTCGGCTCATGCTCGCAGCAGATAACACTTGGCTCACGCTCGCAGCAGATAACACTCGGCTCACGCTATAACTATTATAATACTGCCCCTATGTACAGGAATATAACTACTATAATACTGCCCCTATGTACAGGAATATAACTACTATAATACTGCCCCTATGTACAAGAATATAACTACTATAATACTGCCCCTATGTACAAGAATATAACTACTATAATACTGCCCCTATGTACAAGAATATAACTACTATAATACTGCTCCTATGTACAAGAATATAATTACTATAATACTGCCCCTATGTACAAGAATATAACTACTATAATACTGCCCCTATGTACAAGAATATAATTACTATAATACTGCCCCTATGTACAAGAATATAACTACTATAATACTGCCCCTATGTACAAGAATATAACTACTATAATACTGCTCCTATGTACAAGAATATAACTACTATAATACTGCTCCCTATTTATAGGAATATAACTACTATAATACTGCAACTATGTACAAGACTATAACTACTATAATACTGCTCCCTATTTATAGGAATATAACTACTATAATACTGCCCCTATGTACAAGAATATAACTACTATAATACTGCTCCTATGTACAAGAATATAACTACTGTAATACTGCTCCTATGTACAAGAATATAACTACTATAATACTGTCCCTATGTACAAGAATATAACTACTATAAAACTGCTCCTATGTACAAGAATATAACTACTATAATACTGCTCCTATGTACAAGAATATAACTACTATAATACTGCTCCTATGTACAGGAATATAACTACTATAATACTGCCCCTATGTACAAGAATATAACTACTATAATACTGCCCCTATGTACAAGAATATAACTACTATAATACTGCTCCTATGTACAAGAATATAACTACTATAATACTGCTCCTATGTACAAGAATATAACTACTATAATACTACCCCTATGTACAAGAATATAACTACTATAATACTGCTCCTATGTACAAGAATATAACTACTATAATACTGCGCCTATGTACAAGAATATAACTACTATAATACTGCGCCTATGTACAAAAATATAACTACTATAATACTGCCCCTATGTACAAGAATATAACTGCTATAATACTGCCCCTATGTACAAGAATATAACTACTATAATACTGCCCCCTATGTACAAGAATATAACTACTATAATACTGCTCCTATGTACAAGAATATAACTACTATAATACTGCCCCCTATGTACAAGAATATAACTGCTATAATACTGCGCCTATGTACAAGAATATAACTACTATAATACTGCGCCTATGTACAAAAATATAACTACTATAATACTGCCCCTATGTACAAGAATATAACTGCTATAATACTGCCCCTATGTACAAGAATATAACTACTATAATACTGCCCCCTATGTACAAGAATATAACTACTATAATACTGCTCCTATGTACAAGAATATAACTACTATAATACTGCCCCTATGTACAAGAATATAACTACTATAATACTGCTCCTATGTACAAGAATATAACTACTATAATACTGCTCCTATGTACAAGAATATAACTACTATAATACTGCTCCTATGTACAAGAATATAACTACTATAATACTGCCCCTATGTACAAGAATATAACTACTATAATACTGCCCCCTATGTACAAGAATATAACTACTATAATACTGCTCCTATGTACAAGAATATAACTACTATAATACTGCCCCTATGTACAAGAATATAACTACTATAATACTGCCCCTATGTACAAGAATATAACTACTATAATACTGCTCCTATGTACAAGAATATAACTACTATAATACTGCTCCTATGTACAAGAATATAACTACTATAATACTGCTCCTATGTACAAGAATATAACTACTATAATACTGCTCCTATGTACAAGAATATAACTACTATAATACTGCCCCCTATGTACAAGAATATAACTGCTATAATACTGCTCCTATGTTGAATAATTCTGATTTTTCTGTGCAATAAGTGAACCCTGTGTAGTAAACCTTCAGTCTGATGTAGACAGACCGTCCCTGCACAGGCCGCAGATTGCGTGATAGTGGAGATTGGGATCTGTATCCGGGACATGCCTGGTAAATCCCATGATTGGAAGTTATTTAGTTGTGTTTTGCTTTAGCCGCATCGGTTTATATTGCATTTTCTGCCACATGGTAACAATTGTGGGCGCATTATGAAGCGGAGCGCTGCCGGTGTCATGTTCCGGACAGTCGGTGGATGCTCTGCACTTGTCTATTTGGAAAGTAAAAATCCCGTTAATAGATTTCCTCTCATGCATATAAATGTCTGCACTTAGAGGTTAAGCGGGATCCAATAATGCAAAGTGGTGCTAGTGCCGATATTTGGCATATTGTGTGGAACAATGGACAGTGATGAACTGGGAGAAAAGAAATGAGATCATTGTGCTCAGGTTTTATACCGAACCCTGTGACAATCTTAAAGGAATGCGTTCAAAGGACGGACCATGCCGGCGGGTTTTTTTATTTTCCGGCTGAAATGGTGCTTTAAATCTAAATCCCCCGACCCCTCCATGTCATTAGTATTTGGTGCCATCGCCCTTACACTGTGTGACTTGGGTGAAACATTCTGCATCTCCTTTCACAAGCTTCTCACAATAGTTTGTAGGAATTTGGGCCGATTCCTCCGTATCTGGTGTAGATAAGCCATGTTTGTAGGTCGCCGCTCGCACCGGCCTTTTCAGCTCTGCCCATACATTTTCAATAGGATTGAGAGCTTTGTGATGGCCACTCCAAAACATTGACTTTGTTATCCTTAAGCCACTTTGTAACCGGGTTTGGCAGTAGCTTCGGGTCATTGTCCATTTTGAAGACCCATTTCTTCCCAAGCTTTAAGTTCCTGGCTGATGTCTTGAGATGTTGCTTCAGTATTGCAACATAATCTTCTTTCCTCATGATGACATCTATTTTGTGAAGTGCACCTGTCCCTCCTGCAGCAAAAAGCCCCACAACATGATGCTGCCGCCCCCGTGTGTCACAGTTGGGATGATGGTCTTAGGCTTCAAAGCTTCTTCCTTTTTCCTCCAAACGTAACGGTGGTCATTATGGCCAAACAGTTCAATTTTAGTTTTGTCAGACCACAGGACATGTCTCCAAAAATTAAGGTCTTTGTTCCTGTGTGCATTTGCAAACATTAATCTGGCTTTTTTATGTTTCTTTTGGAGTAATGGCTTCTTCCTGGCAGAGTGGCCTTTCAGCCCATGTTGATACAGTACTCTTTTCACTGTGGATAATGATACAATCTTACCAGCTTCCACCAGCATCTTCACAAGGTCTTTTGGTTTTGTTCTTGGGTTGTTATGCACATGTCTGACCAAAGCACCTTCATCTCTTGTACACAGAGCCAATCTCCTTCCTGAGTGTTATGACGGCTGGACATTCTCATCTTGTTTGTACTTGCATATAATTGCTTGTACAGATGAATGAGGTATCTTCAGGTATCTGGAAATTGCACCCAAGGATGAACCAGACTTGTGCAAGTCCACAGTTCTCTTCCTGAGATCTTGGCTGATTTCTTTTCTCTTTCCCATGATGCTCCACAAAGAAGCCGTGTGTTTCCTGTGTGCATTAAAATACATCCACAGGTGTGTCTCTAATTAACTCAGATGTTGCCAATAAACCTATCAGAAGCTTCCAAAGACATGACATCATCATATGGGCTGTCCCATATTGTTTAAAGGCATGTAACCTGGTATCAGTAAAAGAACACTTTGTCCTCGTGTGTATATCAATTAACCCAGATCTCCACTTCTCTGGGGGAAAGTACAATATCATATCTTTCCCTTCATAGTTTTCCTAGGGATTAAATCATTGACTGATAAAACCCTTTTTTCTCATATTGGGCCACCTGTGTTTTAACTCTTACTTTTAAAAAAAACCTATAAATTGCTGTAATGTTATATATTTTTACTAACATCCATCTGGGGTTTTATTTTATGACGCCATCATCCAAATCGACAACCTTCACAGATTAACCTTGAGTGACAAGTCACCTCGAGAACCGTCGTCTGCAATCCGTAACGTTTGCCGAGCTTTAAATGGGATAATTGTTGGCGAGGTTGTGTTGTATAATCTGGCTCAGCGACTAATGATCTAATTACCATCCTATGTCATGATCCGTCCGGCTTATTTATATGCTCCACTGGCATCGCAGCTTCTGTTCGCCTCGAAATGTCTCGATGGCTCGTTACGTAAGTAGCTCCGTGGCGTCACTTTTTTGCATCTTCGACTACATATTTTGTTCTTGGGATCCAAATAGAAAATATGACCCTTGGTGACAATTCTATGATATGTACTACAGTTTAGTACGGTAATCTGAAACGATACATGTGGGACAATTAGGCTCAATGAGAATAGTCTAGTAAGAAGCTTCAACCCTGGACAGATGTTCTCCAAACCTCAGCTGCATGAAACAATGGGATTCCATATTTTTTTCCAGAATAACTAGTTGTAATTTGCTTCAAAACACAAACAAGTGCACAATTCACCCATAGGACCTCCTTAACACAAGACTAAAGTCCTCATACACATTAGAGGAACTTTGGCAAACCAGGCACTTTCAGTAGGACCAGACAACTATCCAAGATGTATGGGGCTCTCCATCCATAGAAGATGGATAGTCGAATCTCTTTTATTTTCCTAGGAGAAAAGTCACTGCCAGGGATACCTAGAGAGGACAGAGGTGTTTGGCAGCTTTCTTCCCTCTCCCAAACAAAACACTTGCATGTTCAACCAGCGCATAGTACATGTATATAGGAGAAACCAGCTGAACGAGCAATTGATAGATAGCAATCTAAGATGTGTTGGAATCCTTTAGTCTACGTAGATGGCACCAGGACATTGACCCTAGGGGCGAGCATATCATTAATGCAATCTGTGTGGCTGCATCGGGGCCCATGAGGTAAGGGGGGGCCATTTCTACCTCCAAGGGAGCTGCAATTTTGTATTATTATGAAGTCTTGGGCTACAAAGTGCCCATACATTCTTAATGCACAGGGACCCTATTCTGTCTTTGTCCACCAATGCATTGACCTAAAATGGTCCAGTGATTGATTACCTGGCTAACACCCAGTTGAGGTTTTACCAGAGAATTATTTCCATCTTGAACATTTATAGCACATTTGTGATAATAGTCTAATAGCTGTGGGTCCTACCTCTGGGCCACACATCTATCTTGAAAACAGTGCCTAGTTGTGTGCTGCTTGAAGAAGACAGGTGGCTGTGCATGTACAGCTCTCTCTGTACAATGGGAGTGTAGAGTGGCAGGGCGATAGTTGAGGGCCAGGCATTGATTCTGGTTGCCCAGACATGCTACATGAAATACCTTGTCCTGGCTGGGTGTGTGGACTTCAGCCGTGGAGGCTGGGAATCCATGTAGCCCACTGGTGTTGGATGACCGGGACTGGATGATGAATGACATGCAGATGTAGAGTAAGGGGTACTTTGCACACTACGACATCGCATGTCGATGCTTGCGATGTCGAGCGCGATAGTCCCTGCCCCCGTCGCAGCTGCGATATCTTGTGATAGCTGCCGTAGCAAACATTATCGCTACGGCAGCTTCACATGCACTCACCTGCCCTGCGACGTCGCTCTGGCGGGCGATCCTCCTCCTTCCTAAGGGGGCGGGTCGTGCGGCGTCACAGCGACGTCACACGGCAGGCGGCCAATAGAAGCGGAGGGGCGGAGATGAGCAAGACGTAAACATCCCGCCCACCTCCTTCCTTCCGCATAGCTGGCGTGAGCCACGGTGACGCAGGTAAGCTAATGTTCCTCGCTCCTGCGGCTTCTCACACAGCGATGTGTGCTGCCGCAGGAACGAGGAACAACATCGTACCGTCGCTGCAGCGCAATTATGAAAATGTTGGACACTACACCGATCATACGATTACGATGCTTTTGCGCTCGTTAATCGTATCATAAACAATTTACACACTACGACATCGACAGCGACGCCGGATGTGCGTCACTTTCGATTTGACCCCACCGACATCGCAGCTGCGATGTCGTAGTGTGCAAAGTACCCCCAACTCTTCACTTTAAACCACAATTTTACACTCCAGGCAGCGGTCATATATCTTCCTGAAGTTAAATTTTCACTTTGTATTAACAGACAGTTCAAATTCTCAGTGTTGCTTCTGATCTAACTAGGCTGGTTAGTCCAAGTGTAATCCAGTCCAACGTTACAGTATACACCGTGATGGTCTGGTCTCCTCAGAGGTCCCACAATGACCAGAGTTCAGTTTTGCACACCTGGATGTCTAGCGGGCAAATGCTCTGTTGGTTGGCTATTTCCAAGCCAGTAGAGGATAACCTAGTACCTTGAGTGTTAAGAGACCTGGCCTCTAGAGTCCTGCACCAGTAGAATACCCATCACCTTGACAGTTAAGGCCCTGGATGTTAGGAATCTGTCCTCCAGTTACTCCGTCTGAGGATCGGACTCTAGTTACAATGCTGTTTACACCCTGTGTCTCTGGCATCTCTTCAGAATCTCAATCTTGCCTTCTGTCTTTTTTTCTCTGTCGCCACAAACCACCCACAGTATGCGACTTTCATTTCTTACTGAGCATATGTCTGCCACATTTGACTTTTCTAGAAGGAAACCATCCTTTCCCTTTCAGCTGACCCCTCCCACAGTGGACTAGTCCCAACACTTAAGGTGCACCTGTCAAATGTAATATCCACTCAGAACCAGGAGCAGTTCTGGGTGCATATTGCTAATCCCTGCCTAACTGACCCTGTATCTAGTAGCATAGATAAAGAGATCTTTAGAAAAAGCATTTCTAAAGATCCTTTATGTTATGCTAGTGACCGTAGGTACTAGTCGAAAAGGCGTTACTTCCCCCGACTAATCTACCCTCTTAGCATGTTAGCACACCCAGAGGTGCGTGCTAACATGCTATTCAATGTCCATTGCCCAGCGTCATCGGCGCTGATGTTCATACATTGTCACTGCCTCAGAATCTGGGTCTAGGCTCGCATGATCAAAAGTTCCCGGCACTTACAGTCATGCGCTATAGACATCTCTGAAGCGGGGACGCGTACACCCGGCTTCATACTGCGCATGACCGGAAGTGTGGTGACTTCTGATCAGGCGCACTGATCCTAAGGCGGGCTTTGCACACTACGACATCGCAGGTGCGATGTCGGTGGGGTCAAATTGAAAGTGACGCACATCCGGCATCGCATGCGACATCGTAGTGTGTAAAGCCTAGATGATACGATTAACGAGCGCAAAATCGTCGTAATCGTATCATCGGTGCAGCGTCGGCGTAATCCATAATTACGCTGACGCGACGGTCCGATGTTGTTCCTCGCTCCTGCGGCAGCACACATCGCTGTGTGTGAAGTTGCAGGAGCGAGGAACATCTCCTACCGGCGTCACTGCGGCTTCTGTAGGATATGCGGAAGGAAGGAGGTGGGTGGGATGTTTACATCCTGCTCATCTCCGCCCCTCCGCCGCTATTGGCCGCCTGCCATGCACACTACGACATCGCAGGTGCGATGTCGATGGGGTCAAATCGAAAGTGACGCACATCCGGCGTCGCTGTCGATGTCGTAGTGTGTAAATTGTTTATGATACGATTAACGAGCGCAAAAGCATCGTAATCGTATGATCGGTGTAGTGTCCAACATTTTCATAATTGCGCTGGAGCGACGGTACGATGTTGTTCCTCGCTCCTGCGGCAGCACACATCGCTGTGTGAGAAGCCGCAGGAGCGAGGAACATTAGCTTACCTGCGTCACCGCGGCTCACGCCGGCTATGCGGAAGGAAGGAGGTGGGCGGGATGTTTACGTCTTGCTCATCTCCGCCCCTCCGCTTCTATTGGCCGCCTGCCGTGTGACGTCGCTGTGACGCCGCACGACCCGCCCCCTTAGGAAGGAGGAGGATTGCCCGCCAGAGCGACGTCGCAGGGCAGGTTTGTGCATGTGAAGCTGGTGTAGCGATAATGTTCGCTACGCCAGCTATCACACGATATCGTACCTGCGACGGGGGCAGGGACTATCGCGTGCGACATCGCAGCATTGGCTTGCGATGTCGCAACGTGCAAAGCCGCCCTAAAGCCGGCGTCTAAGGCGTCCACAGACCGCCATTACTTTGTCAGCCACACAACAATCAACTGAACGAGGGAGTCCCAGGCCTGGGGATGGTTAGCATACAATGTAAAAATTAAATACATCCATTTACTGCCAGCAAGCAGAGATTAATAGTATATTAGGAAGCCTGAGCTTCTTTTCTAAGATTGGATAGTTGATGAATCAGTAATCCGCGGCTCCGCTCCCGCTGCCTGGATCCTATCTACAGCGCGATAGAAGGGATTTGTAGATGACGGGGCCGTGATCTCTGTGATCGTCTCCATCCAGTCATCCGCTGGCAATTGATTGGATAATAATGACACAGAACACATCTGTCTGACTTCTACCAGGCCTTGTTATTAGTGAAGGCAGCGTAATAACAGGCAATCCTCCCTCCCGCCGGCGTATATATCAAGGCTGACATGACATGTTGTTGAATGGGGCGCTGCCGTGTCTGGAGTGTAGACAACATCAGAACTGAGCGGAGGCGATGATGTTGTAATAAGACTTGGCACAGAAAGCCGCAGCTATAATCACAATTATTCTCCTCCTTTTCCCCCACATCCTCTATTGCAATTTTGGTTTATTAATAAAATTTACAATGTTTTTGCTATTTGTAGTAAAGTGATGAAAGAAGAACAATGCAAAGAGATCAACAACTAATGTAACCAGAGGCTTCTGGTACCAAGCAAACGGCGAAAGGGAGGGTAAACCCTGTGTCTAGGGAACATGGTGACCCCTGATCAAACCTACTGCTGGCCCCTGACTTCCCTCACCACCTATGCGCCAAGCAAGATACCTGGCCCTAGGCTGACCGTGATCTGGGCCCTAGGTAGGGAGAGGATGGGATGAGCTCTTGTCAACCCCACTAAGCGACTCACAGGGATAACAAAGAAAGGAAAACCACAAACAACTTATGTCCAGGTGACTGAGGAACTGCAACAACCACCAAGATTCTCCAGATGTATGCAAACTGACTGCTTGCACTGAAGACTTGATAAACATATATGAAATATCACCAGTACCGATTAACAGGAAGTGAAGGTATATAAAAGAACAAGGGAAGTACTGATGAAAAACAGCTGACAGGCTGAGGAACTCTGCAGGGTCCTAAAGGTAAAGGGATGAAAATCAAGCAGAAATGATAGAAGGTCATGGAGCTGTGACCTTCAATAGCCAGACACCACAGGACTGTCTGTCACCCGTGACACGACACCTGGGACACTTTTGCTGACTGCTGCAGTCACCACTTCATGACAATACCCAGTTTAGCCCCTCTGGCTGTTGTGACCTGCTGCACATGCAATGTATAGCGAGACACTGGTTTTTGGCACTGTTACTGAAGAATCTTGCCCCTTTCCTCATGGGAAATATCCTCCAGGTTACTAATATTCTTGAGATGGCTACACCCTCCTTCATTATATGCAACCTAAGATTCTCGATTGGGTACAAGTCAGGCCAATTCAGACACTGGTATCCAGCACCCTTCCTGAGGACTCTTGCCCCATTCTTCACGGTAAATGTCCTCAGGTCACTAATATTCTTGAGATGACTACAACCTACTTCATCAAATCCCACCTAAGATTTTCTGCTGGGTACAAGTTAGGCCACACTAGACACTGGTTTCTGGCACCGTTGCTGAGGAATCTTGCCCCATTCCTCATAAAAAATGTCTTCTAGGTCACTAATATTCTTCAGATGGCTACAACCTCCTTCATGAAATCCTACCTAAGATTTTCTATTGGGTACAAGTCAGGCCACCACTCCAGACACTGGTTTTAATCTTGCCCCATTCCTCATGGGAAATGTCCTGCAGGTCACTAATATTCTTCAGATGGCTACAACCTCCATCAAATCCCACCTAAGATTTGTTATGGGTACAAGTCAGGCCACCAGTCCAGACTCTGGTTTCTGGCACTATTCTTGAAGAATCGTGCCCCATATCTCATGGTAGATGTCCTCCAGGTCACTAATATTCTTGAGATGGTTCCAACCTCCTTCATAAAATCCCACCAGGCCGCCACTCCAGACACTGGTTTTAATCTTGCCCAATTCCTCATGGAAAATGTCCTCCAGGTCACTAATATTCTTAGGATGGCTACAAACTTCTTCATATTGAGTACAAGTCAGATCACCACTCCAGACACTGGTTTCTGCCACCATTCCTTATGAAAAATGTCCTCCAGGTCACTAATATTCTTGAGATGGCTACACCCTCTTTCATTATATGCAACCTAAGATTCTCGATTGGGTACAAGTCAGGCCAATTCCGACACTAGTTTCCAGCACCCTCCTGAGGACTCTTGCCCCATTCCTCATGGTAAATGTCCTCAGGTCACTAATATTCTTGAGGTGGCTACAACCTCCTTCATCAAATCCCACCTAAGATTTTCTATTGGGTACAAGTTGGGCCACACTAGACACTGGTTTCTGGCACCATTCCTTATGAAAAATGTCCTCCAGGTCACTAATATTCTTGAGATGACTACAACCTCCTTCATCAAATCTCACAGGTTTTCTATTCAGGCCACTCCAGAATTTTCAAATATTGCTTCTAAAGTGAGCCTTGGTGTACGCTGAGTTTTTCTTTTGATCATTGGCCTGTTGGAACATATGTTTGTACTGAATTTGGAGAAACCACTTGTTATAGTAGTTGTGGTCAGCTATGTACGATGTTCCTATTTGACTGGTTTATTGTAAATAGCAGAAAGCTTGTAAATGTTTCACAAATTGCAGATTGTAACTGTTTGGAAAGATTCTCCTATGAATAAACATTGTACCACACCCATGAATAGGACTATATATAGCCTTACTTTGTAGATTCAGATATATATGCTGAATTGTATGTGTGACGCCCTGGACTAGCCAGGTAGTCACAGATAGGCCCTTGCACAAAACCTGTCCCCTAAAAAGGTGTCATCAGCCAACCTTAAAACCCTAGTCACCTCCCTAAGGGTTTGATGGACACACCAGGGGGCGGAGCCAGGCAGTTGGACACGCCCACCAAGGAGTTCACAAGTCCTGAGGAAGGAAAACACAAGTCAGTTGACAGTGGAGTTTGAGTGTTGAGGAGTGGAGGAGGTGAGGCCTGTGAGACAGGCCTGTAAAGTCTGACAGGTGTCTGGGTCGGAGCCCAGCCACCTTTGGCTAGGAGGCAGACGGTGGCCTCAGCCTGCAGGAGCCGGGAAGACGGCTCGATGGAACCGTAAGGGACCGGGACAGGGTAGTGGCCCGCCGATACCGAACTGGGGAACCGACTGGAAACCGGAGCACAAAGGGGGGGGTACTCAGACACTGAAACGAGGTCCAGAAACCACTGGACCGAGTTCATTAACTGATTGAGGTCTGGACTTTAGGTCATTTCCCACCCAAGTCTCGACTGAAGATAACAGCCCAACGAGAAGGATAGAAAGCCACCGCACAGGCAGAGAGATCCCATGGGCCAGCGTCTGCGGGCAAAGGGCTCTCCCGACATCCACAAAGCCGGGGAGCGGACTCCCGTCGCTGAAGCGCGGGCAGTCCACAGCTACACAACACGGTGCAGGAGAAAGGCAGAGACCACCAAACCGGGTGGGGGACCAGACGCAGCCGGCTGCGGGCACCGACCACCATCATCTTGATTTACCAGAGACTCGTGTGTGTCAATCATCGTGAGTACAACTGTGCCCTCAGGCCGCGCACCGCCCTGCACCACACCAGCACGTCCTTCCCAAATCAGGTCCCGGGGCCATCACCCCTACCCACAGAGGGGTTAACACCTTGCTGCGCAACATCTCCCCCGGGTGCCTAGTAAACAGCAGCGGTGGTGTCCACATTCACCACGTCCCGTGGGTGGCATCATGAACCTAACCAAAACCACGGCCCCGGCCGTAAACCTACATCCCCTTCAAAGCGCCAGTCCCTTTTCAGAGCGAAGTGACCCCGGATCCGGAGGCGCTCGAGCCACCCACCAACGAGCCCGGATCCGAGCGGCTCGGCTGCAGCCGAGTGCGGGGCGGTACATATGTGTCTACTGTTACTTTAAAGAATATTTTGCTTTTCAAACTAAATAGATCCGAAATTATCTGCTGATGCAGAGCTCTGAATCCCCTGCAATTACAGAGTTGAGTGACAATATTCTGTCTGCCTGAAGACACCACTAGGGGGAGCTTTGTAGATTTCTGCATATCGTTTATATATTGTAATTAATGATGCGCGAACCAGTGGATAATTGAGTTCGCCGAACCAGCATGGAAGAAAAAAAATTGGGATCAGCAAGTGAATGTGACGCCAACTTAACCCCTACAATGAACCTCATACAAGATATTGGGGATGAGATATTTGGGGCTGAAAAATGGCTGTAAAATGGCCATAGTAAGCGCTATGGGACTGTGGTAGAAGTTAAATGGTAGTAAGAGCAGAATAGTTAGACATACCGTGTTTCCCGGAGGATCACACTGCAGTCAGACTCTCTTTTGGGCCCACTAATTAAGGTTCATGAATATTCACTGCTTTCCCCGCCCACACTCTGTGCCAGTGTCTGTGATAGGTTGTAGACTGCTATACACGCTCCCACCCTGTGTCTCTGATTAGTTGCAGTCAGTTTGTTGTATAGTAGTGTAAAGAGAAATAAATCATTTTTAAAAAATAACGCAGTATTCCGCCATATTTTGATAGACACCACGGGTAAAACTAGAGGGGCAGGCTGCAGCCCCCAGCTGTGAGCTTTACCATGACTGAATATCAAAATAAAGGAAAAAAAAAGATGTAGGGTCCCCCCCTTTTTTTGATATGCTGTCACAGTAAGGCAGACAGGTGGGGGCTGTTATTATTAGGATGGGAAATGCCATGGATCTTGGCCCTCCCCAGCCTAAAAATACCAGCCTACAACTGGCCAGAATTATCGCATCCAATAGATGCAACAGTTCCAGGATTTACCCAGCTTGTCCCCTTTGCCCTGGTGCGGTGGCAATCGGGGTAATATAATGGGTCAATGACAGTTGTGATTTGTCAGCTGTCATCAAGCCCTAGATTAGTAATGGGAGGCATCAATGAGAGCCCCCCTATTACTAATCCTGTAAGGGAAAAAAAATGAAACACAAACACTTTGTCTCCTTTACTGGAGAGACAATATGAAATAAAAGACACACACCCTCTTTCACCCCTTTAGGGACCGCAAAACATTCCTATGTAATCCATATGCAGTCCCACGACGATCCTGGCACTGCTACAAACATGTCTGCTGTCCTCAGGCTCCGGGAATTACTGACATGAGTGGGGGGAGGGGGTGGCTGTGAGTAATGAAGTCACTTAGTTCTTGGGAGCTCACAGCCCGGGTTTCCATGGTTTGACCTCCAGTGACCTGACTGCTGAACTGTCAGATTGTGGGCTATGGGCGTGACCACAGTTTGACAATTCGGCGGCACTTTCACTTTCAAGCCCCTGTCGGATTGCGAGCCACGGCCGTGTCCCGCAGTCTCACAATTTGGCAGCACTTTCTCTTTGAAGCCGCTGCTCAACTGACTGCAGGTCATCTCCTAGCAGAAAACCATGTTTCTTTTTTCTCAGGAGATGCAGATTTGGTGCTGAAATGTATACACCACATTTCTGCACCAAATCTGCATCTTCTGGCAAAAAAAATGCATTAAAACCGCATTGCCAATCTCCAAAAAGTTATCTACAGTGCCTTAAAAAAGTATTCATACATCTGTCACAAACCACCGGGGGGGTCACTCAGAAATCCCCCGCGCTGGCTACCAGTACGTCACAATCGGGGGGTAACAAGTGGGGGTCACCCCTACTTTATACCTCCCGACCGACAGACAGAGCACGTGACGCGCTCTCTAGCGCCCCTCTTATAGTCAGGCCAATTATGGAATTGCCCGACAATAAGCAAGGAGGCCGCTATACTACTTATGCCGATTATTGAAGGGTCCCCGGTGAGAGTAGGGTATATATTCCCCCGACCTCCGCGGGCGGAATATATAATATCTTCCCGAATCTCACTGGCCTCCCCACAATAATCCTTGGCACAACTCGCTGCCACCAACCGCTTCACGGTAACTATTAGCCGAACACACAGACGTGGGATTCAAGATCGAGATAACAGAACAGCCCAAGATTAATTATATAATTTAATCGCCTAAAGCACACTAGAAACTACAATATATACAATAGGGAATCTACAGAATATACAGTTATGTCAGAGTACAGTTACAAGCAAAGCATGGGTTACAAACAGGCATACACAGTTCCAGCAGTTACCTTGTTGCGTCTGGCCACAGGGGGGCGCTGTAGACCAGGTTTCCAGGAACTCTCTCACAGGTCTTTCCCAACCAGGCCCCCGAGCAGAAGAACACTGGAAAATGGCCGAAGTAGGGTTATCAACCTGGGCAATCCAGGTCCCCTCCTACCTTAGTGACCTCACAGGGAAGCACTGCTCCACCCCTGGCTGGAGTTATGGACAAAATCCACAACATGGAATATGGCCATAACTTGGCCTGGGAGCGTCGTAGGCGGACGCCAACGCTCTCATTGTGACAGTTGTGAATTTAGCTACAGAACGAGGGGACTCATGACCTGTCTGCCAGTTCCCCATTGGCTGATATCACGCCTGGGGCATTTCCCAATGTCCTGCTCCCATAAAAAGGGGGTGCCGGCATCGTCCACATGCGGAGACACCATTTTTATGGTTGCCATATTTATCGGAAATATGGCTTGCGAGATATGAACCATTTTTTACTGGAGTCGTTCTGTCTGGCTATTTCCATAGCCTTGCTAACTAGCTAGCAGCTCCTACTACAGGGTGACGGCAGGGAGTCATCCTGTGTCCATTGTCCTCAAGCCACCTAATTTCCATATCACAGGACATGGCCATGGGATTTGTTGCTAAACCAGTTGTGTGAAGGGAAGGGGGGGGTGACACCAGGAGAGGGCTTCCTGACATGACTTGAATGTCATGATTTATCGTCATATCTCCGGATTTACCTCACACCTCCCCCCTTTTGAGGGCGCTAGGGGGCAGCACACTCCGGTGTTCCCCCGTGCGCCCGTCCGCGACCTCTCCTTGTCGGGACAGCCCGTCTGCGTTACCGTGGTCACGGCCCCTTTTGTGGCGAATGGTGAAGTTGTATTGCTGGAGCGCAAGGCTCCATCGCAACAATCGCCCATTCGTCCCAGAGACGGTGTGCAACCAGCTGAGGGGATTGTGGTCCGTCTCCACGATGAAGTGGCGCCCGTATAGATAGGGTTGCAGACGCTGCAGGGCCCACACTATGGCCAGGCACTCCTTCTCCATCGTGGAATAGGCAACTTCCCTTGGTAACAGCTTCCTGCTCAGGTACAAGACTGGGTGCTCTTGGCTCGCAGAGTCCACCTGGCTGAGCACCGCACCGAGGCCGAAGTCACTGGCGTCGGTCTGTACTACAAACGGCCGCGTGAAGTCGGCTGCCTGTAGCACGGGCGGGCTGGACAGAGCGTCCTTTAGGGCCCGGAAGGCTGTCTCGCAGTCCATTGTCCAATCGACTGCAGAGGGCAGCTTCTTCTTGGTGAGGTCCGTCAAGGGCTTTGCCAGGCTACTATAGCATGGAACAAACCTCCTATAGTACCCAGCGGTCCCCAAGAAGGACATCACCTGCTTCTTGGTCCTGGGGGTGGGCCAGGATGCGATGGCTTCCACTTTCTCAGGCTCGGGCTTCAGTGTTCCCCCGCCTACCCGGTGACCGAGGTACTGGACCTCGCTCATGGCCAGCTGACACTTTCCCGGCTTGATGGTCAGACCTGCCCGGTGGATCCGCCTGAGCACCTGTGCTAGATGCTCTAGGTGGTCCTCCCAGGTGGGACTGAAGACGGCAATGTCATCCAGGTACGCGGCCGCGTACCCTTCAAGTCCCTTGAGCAGGGTGTTGACCATCCGCTGGAAAGTGGCAGGGGCATTCCTCATCCCGAATGGCATCACCGTGGACTCGTACAGTCCAAATGGGGTAATAAAGGCAGAGCGTTCCCTGGCCTTGCGAGTCAGGGGGATCTGCCAATATCCCCGGCTCAGGTCCATGATGGTCAGGTACTGAGCCCCGGCCAACTGATCGAGCAGGTCATCGATGCGTGGCATTGGGTACGCATCGGCGACCGTGACAGCATTGAGCCCCCTGTAGTCCACGCAGAACCGAGTGGTTCGGTCCTTCTTAGGGACGAGGACTACAGGCGAGGCCCAAGCGCTGTTGGATGCCTGGATCACCCCCAGCTTCAGCATCTCGTCAATCTCCTGGCGCATGTGTTGCTGCACCTCCAGGGAGACCCGATATGCTGAACGCCGGATCGGGGGATGATCCCCAGTGTCCACGTGATGGACAGCCAAGTCAGTCCTTCCGGGCTGGTTGGTAAACAACCCCCGGAAGGGGTGTAGGGTGGCCCACAGCTGGGACCGTTGGTCCTCCAAGAGCTGGTGGCCAACCTCCACATCCTCAATGGATCCGCCTGCCCTAACCTGGGCTAGCATATCCAGGAGGGTTTCCGCTTCTCCCTCCTCGGGCAGGTTGCACACGGGGAGCGCACATGCCTCCCGCTCATGATGTGCCTTCATCATGTTCACATGGAAGGGCTTCCGCCTTCCACGGGCAGGGTCCAGGGTGACCAGGTACGTCACAGGGTTGAGCTGCTGGTACACGAGGTATGGGCCTTCCCAGGCTGCCTGAAGCTTGTCCTGTGGTACGGGGACCAGTACCCACACCTCTTGACCCACTTGGTAGGTCCTCTCACAAGCGTTCTGGTCGTACCAACGCTTCTGATCGGCCTGGGCTTGAGCCATATTGTCGTGTACCAGTTGCGTCAAGGCCTGCATTTTGTCCCGGAAGCGCATGACATACTCGATAACCGACACTCCAGGGGTGGCCAAATCCCCTTCCCAAGCCTCTTTCACCAGAGCCAGGGGGCCCCGCACACGTCGCCCGTACAGGAGCTCAAACGGTGAGAATCCTGTTGAGGCCTGTGGAACCTCCCGGTAAGCAAATAACAGGTGTGGGAGATACCGCTCCCAGTCACGCCCGTGGGAGTCGACCAACATCTTAAGCATCTGCTTTAAGGTGCCATTGAACCGCTCGCACAGGCCATTAGTCTGTGGATGGTACGGGCTGGCCACCAGATGTCGCACCTGGACTTGCTTACAGAGGGCCTCCATCAGCTGGGACATGAATTGGGTCCCCCGGTCAGTGAGCATTTCCTGGGGAAAACCCACTCGGGAGAAAATCTCCAGCAATGCGGTGGCCACCTTGTCAGCCCGAATGGACGACAAGGCCACTGCTTCTGGGTACCGGGTGGCATAGTCCACTACCGTCAGTATGAAGCGTTTCCCGGAGCTGCTGGGGATGGCCAGCGGGCCGACCAGATCCACAGCCACCCTCCTGAAAGGCTCATCGATGATGGGCAGAGATACCAGTGGGGCTTTGGGGCGTGGCCCCACCTTCCCCACTCTCTGACAGGTTTCACACGAACGGCAGTAGGCAGCCACATCGGCCCCCATTTTTGGCCAGTAGAAATGCTGGTTTAACCTGGCCTTGGTCTTAGCGATCCCTAGGTGTCCGGCCATCGGAATCTCATGTGCGATCCGCAACAACTCCGTCCGGAACGGATAGGGTACCACCAACTGTCGGTCCCTGGGCCACGCCTCCGGTGAACCCTGCTGGACCGTGGCCCGGTACAGCCGTCCTTGGTCCCAGACCACTCGCTCCGGGTCCGAGTCCGAGGGAGGCTGTGCCGCCTGCTCCTTTAGAGCTTTCAGGCTGTCGTCAGCTTCTAACGCTGCCTGAAACTCCTGACTAGATGTGGCCAGAATCGACGAGACTGTCACATCTTCAGTCAGTACCCCGGGACCTGTGTCCTGGCCTCCACCTGACTCGGCTGCCACTTGGTCAGAAGGGGAAGAGCTATCGGACCTCCGGGAGGCCCCTTGGCTTCCAGCACTCCCACTGCGGGTGACAGCGGCCACAGCCGCTGCGACCGTGGGTCGTGCCTGCTCCTCCTCCGTTCCTGACCAAGTCGCCGGTTCAGGCAGACCTACCTGGCTTCCTGACACCCCGGTTGTGGGGGAACCATGCACCGAGATCTTACCTGGGAGCACTTCCGCTCCTGGACTGGCCCCAATCTCACCTGCCTGTTCCCCTCCTGCAGCAACAGAACCCCGCTGTGAAATCTCTGGGGACCCCACATTTGCTGTGGTAGCCCCCACCCCACACACTGGTCCTCCCCCTGCAGCACCCTGCTCTCTGCTTATCCCTGCAGAGGGCAGCAGATCCCAGCTCACAGGCTGGTTACTTGTAGAGGCATTGTCACACCTTTCTCTGACCCCCTCCCCTGTCACAGCTGCAGCTGAGTGTGTGTCTATGGTGTCTATGCAAGCAGAAATATCAGAGTTCACTCCCTCCTCCCTTACATCATTCATAGATAACACATTAACATTGTTAGGAGTCAAGTCAGTACGGGCTGAAGGTTCAGCCCTTGGTTGGGGCCCAAACTGGGAGGTTATCTGCCCCAAATCTGTCCCAAGTAGCACGTTTGCGGGGATCCGATCAGTTACCCCCACCTCCCTCACCCCCCGCCCTGCGCCCCAGTCCACATAAACGTCAGCAACAGGCAGCGCCGGGTCAATGCCTCCAATCCCGGAGACAGCGAGGGTTTTTCCAGGGATCAAGTCTTGGGGGGACACCATCTCAGGCCGCACCAGAGTCACCTCCGAGGCGCTGTCTCGCAGTCCTATGGTCACAGACCGGCCGACGGTGACAGGTTGGAAGCTGTCCAGGGACCTACCACCACCCCCACCCACACAATACACCTTGGGCGGCCCTTGGGACGGGGACGGAGCCGGGGCCTTGGGACGCTGAGGGCACATGGCCTTGAAGTGTCCAGGTAGGTTGCACTGGTGGCACCGTCTTGGTTCTGCCACGGGCCTGGAGAGGGGAGTTGAGGGGGACACCCCCTGCAGTCTAGGGGCAGGTGGGTCAGTCGCAGAATTCATCTTACCCCCTCTCCAGGTGCTGCTGGTGGCCGCTCTCCTGGCCTCAGGGGCCCGGTTGTTGGTGTAGTCATCGGCAAGGGCAGCTGTAGCCGTGGACCCCTTTGGCTTCTGGTCTCGGATGAACTGGCGGAGATCCTCAGGGCAGTTCCACAAGAGTTGCTCCGTGATGAACAAGTCCAGGATCTCCGGTCCGGTGGAAAGCTGCAGGCCTTGGGTCCAGTGGTCGGCAGCTCGGGCAAGTGCCCGCCTGTGGTCAGCCCAGGAGTCCTTTGGTCCCTTCTGTAGGCTCCGGAACTTCTTGCGGTAGGACTCTGGAGTGAGGTTGTACTGTTGGATCAGGGCCCGCTTGATGGTGTCGTAGCCCTGATCTGCCTCAGCAGGCAAGTCCCCAAGGATATCCAGGGCCTTACCCCTTAAACGGGGGGTCAGGTATTTGGCCCACTGGTCCTTGTTCAGATGGTGCTGCAAGCAAGTCCGTTCAAAAGCAGTCAAGAAAGAGTCCAAGTCTCCATCCTTCTCCAGCACTGGGAAGTCCTCAACACGGACCTTTGGAAGTTTGGTGTCTTGAAGGTCACGTGCGGCTGATGAGGGCCGGAGCTGAGCTAGCTGCAGCTGGTAGTCACGCTCTGCCTGGCGCTCTTCACGCGCTGCCTGCCGCTCCGCAGCCTCAGCCTCACACGCTGCCCTGCGCTCTGCCAGGAGTGCCTGGTAGCCCTCCCGGTCTCCAGCCTGGAGTAGGGCCATAGCCATTTGAAGAAGGCTATCCGAGCCTCCCAGGCTCGGTGGAATGGCACGTGGTGATCTGCGGCCCGCTGCGGAGCCTGGTGCTTCACTGTCCATTGCAGAGCGGAGGGCTGGCATCTGGCTCGTTGAGGAACCTTGGGCGGGCTCCTCCTCATCTTGTCCAGCAGTGCAAGGTTGTGCGATGTCCTCTGCAGAGCTGTTCTCTGGCGTCGGGCTCCTGGAGGACTCGTGGACAACCTCCTCATCGTCTCTGGCCTGAGCATCGGCCATTCCTTTGGCTTTGCTCCTGGTGCTCTCAGCCATTCTTGCAGACTTTTGGTCACTGACACAGAACTGACACCTGATGCCTCCACACACCTTACAGTATCTGCACTCTGACACTCTAGTGTTGAGCTAGTCTGAAGACCCCAGCAGCCACAGCTGCTGCAGGCAGTCTTTAGTGTCTGGGAGTATGGGTCTCACACTCACACACACTATTATCTCGATCCCACCGCTTGCCACCAATATGTCACAAACCACCGGGGGGGTCACTCAGAAATCCCCCGCGCTGGCTACCAGTACGTCACAATCGGGGGGTAACAAGTGGGGGTCACCCCTACTTTATACCTCCCGACCGACAGACAGAGCACGTGACGCGCTCTCTAGCGCCCCTCTTATAGTCAGGCCAATTATGGAATTGCCCGACAATAAGCAAGGAGGCCGCTATACTACTTATGCCGATTATTGAAGGGTCCCCGGTGAGAGTAGGGTATATATTCCCCCGACCTCCGCGGGCGGAATATATAATATCTTCCCGAATCTCACTGGCCTCCCCACAATAATCCTTGGCACAACTCGCTGCCACCAACCGCTTCACGGTAACTATTAGCCGAACACACAGACGTGGGATTCAAGATCGAGATAACAGAACAGCCCAAGATTAATTATATAATTTAATCGCCTAAAGCACACTAGAAACTACAATATATACAATAGGGAATCTACAGAATATACAGTTATGTCAGAGTACAGTTACAAGCAAAGCATGGGTTACAAACAGGCATACACAGTTCCAGCAGTTACCTTGTTGCGTCTGGCCACAGGGGGGCGCTGTAGACCAGGTTTCCAGGAACTCTCTCACAGGTCTTTCCCAACCAGGCCCCCGAGCAGAAGAACACTGGAAAATGGCCGAAGTAGGGTTATCAACCTGGGCAATCCAGGTCCCCTCCTACCTTAGTGACCTCACAGGGAAGCACTGCTCCACCCCTGGCTGGAGTTATGGACAAAATCCACAACATGGAATATGGCCATAACTTGGCCTGGGAGCGTCGTAGGCGGACGCCAACGCTCTCATTGTGACAGTTGTGAATTTAGCTACAGAACGAGGGGACTCATGACCTGTCTGCCAGTTCCCCATTGGCTGAAATCACGCCTGGGGCATTTCCCAATGTCCTGCTCCCATAAAAAGGGGGTGCCGGCATCGTCCACATGCGGAGACACCATTTTTATGGTTGCCATATTTATCGGAAATATGGCTTGCGAGATATGAACCATTTTTTACTGGAGTCGTTCTGTCTGGCTATTTCCATAGCCTTGCTAACTAGCTAGCAGCTCCTACTACAGGGTGACGGCAGGGAGTCATCCTGTGTCCATTGTCCTCAAGCCACCTAATTTCCATATCACAGGACATGGCCATGGGATTTGTTGCTAAACCAGTTGTGTGAAGGGAAGGGGGGGGTGACACCAGGAGAGGGCTTCCTGACATGACTTGAATGTCATGATTTATCGTCATATCTCCGGATTTACCTCACAACATCCATGAACTTTTTCACATTTTTTCATGTGACACCCACAGGCTGAATTTTGTGCCCCTTTTTCTTTGCACACAGGCTCTCGCTCAGTGAGATTGGATGGAGATGTCTATGAACAGCAGTTTTCGAGTTGTGCCACAGATTCTCAATGAGATTTAGGTCTGGACTGTGACTGGACCATTCACACACATGAATATGCTTTGCTCTAAACTCTCCATTGTAGCTCTGGCAAGATGGTTAGGGTCGATATTCTGTTGGAAAGTGAACCTACGCCCCAGTTTCAAGTTTGTTATATTCTCTAACAGGTTTTCCTCCAGGATTTCCCTGTATTTAGCTCCATCCATCTTCCCATCAGCTCTGACCAGCTTCTCTGCCCCTGTTGAAGAAAAGCTTCCCCACAGCATGATGCTGCCTCCACCATGTGTGACGGTGGGGGTGGTGTTGTGCAGTGTTACATTCTCACCAGACATTGCATTTTACATTTAGCCAAAAAGTTCTTCTTTGGTCTTACCTGACCAGATTTCATTCTTCTACATACAGTTTTCCCTACATGGCTTTTTCCAAACTGCACCTACACAAACATTACCTACATGTTGGTCATTATAAGGTAGCACCATACAAAAACTGTATAGCAGTATTAAGTTGACTCTTTGATGGAGTATTATTTTAATCCTACTTATTATTTAGACAACATATGGCAGTATTATGTGGAAACTATATGGAAGTATAAAGTGAACTTTCTGTGGGGGGTACTATCTTGATGCCATATATTATTGGGGCTTTATATGGAGGTATTATGTGAAAACTATATGGCAGTATACAATGAGATCTTTAAGGAAATATATATTATTTGGGCATTATATGGCAGTATTATGTGAACACTGTATGGCAGTGTAAAAGGGGTTCTTTGTGGGAGAATTATTTAAATCCTATATATTATTTGAGTATTATATGAAAACTAAATGGCAGTATAAAGTTAGCATGGTGTGGCCATTAGCAGCTACATATTAGGTTTTATATGGCGGTATTATATGAAAACTATCTGGCAGTGTAACATTTACATTGTGAGAGCATTAGAAGCTACATATTATTTGTGCTTTATATGGTGGTATTATATGAAAACTATATGGCAGTATAAAGTTGACATTGTGAGAGCATTAGAAGCTACATATTATTTGTACTTTATATGGTGGTATTATATGAAAACTATATGGCAGAATAACGTTTACATTGTGAGAGCATTAGAAGCTACATATAATTTGTGCTTTATATGGTGGTATTATATGAAATCTATATGGCAGTATAAAGTTGACATTGTGAGGGCATTAGAAGATACATTTGATTTTGGTTTTATATGGCGGTATTATATGAAAACTAGCAGTATAAAGTTGGCATTGTGAGGGCATAAGAAGCTACATATTATTTGGGCTTTATATGGAGGTATTATGGGAAAACTATATGGCAGTATACAATGAGATCTTTAAGGAAATATATATTATTTGGGCATTATATGGCAGTATTATGTGAACACTGTATGGCAGTGTAAAAGGGGTTCTTTGTGGGAGAATTATTTAAATCCTATATATTATTTGAGTATTATATGAAAACTAAATGGCAGTATAAAGTTGGTATGGTGTGGGCATTAGAAGCTACATATTAGTTAGATTTTTTATTGTGGTATTAAATGAAATCTATATGGCAGTATAACATTTACATTGTGAGAGCATTAGAAGCTACATATAATTTGTGCTTTATATGGTGGTATTATATGAAAACTATATGGCAGTATAAAGTTGACATTGTGAGGGCATTAGAAGATACATTTGATTTTGGCTTTATATGGCGGTATTATATGAAAACTATCTGGCAGTATAAAGTTGGCATTGTGAGGGCATAAGAAGCTACATATTATTTGGGCTTTATATGGAGGTATTATGTGAAAACTATATGGCAGTATACAATGAGATCTTTAAGGAAACATATTATTTGGACATTATATGGCAGTATTATGTGAAGACTGTATGGCAGTGTAAAAGGGGTTCTTTGTGGGAGAATTATTTAAATCCTACGAAAGTTGGCATTGTGAGGGCATAAGAAGCTACATATTATTTGTGCTGTATATGGCGGTATTATATGAAAACTATATGGCAGTATAAACTAGGCATTGTGAGGGCATTAGAAGTTACACATTAGTTGGGTTTTATATGACGGTATTATATGAAAGCTATATGGCAGTATAAAGTTGGCATTGTGAGGGCATTAGAAGCTACAGATTATTTGGGCTTTATATGGCGGTATTGTATGAAAACTATATGGCAAAATAAAGTTGGCATTGTGAGGGCATTAAAAGCTACATATTATTTGGGTTTTATATGGTGGTATTATATAAAAACTATATGGCAGTCTAAATTTGGCATTGTGGACTTATTAGAAGCTACATATTATTTGGACTTTATATCGCGGCATTATATGAAAATTATATAAAGATTGCTATCTATGGGAATATTATATGACGGTTAAGTAATATTTGAGCATTAAAGTTTATGGCGGTATTATATGAAAACGATGTAGTATTGTAACATGGGTTCCTTATGAGAGTTTAATTTGGTTGATCCAAATACGGCTTTATATGGCGGTATTATTGGAAGACTATATTGCAGTATGAAATTGGATTTTTGCAGTTGAGTTGTTTAGATACCACATATTATTTAGGCGTGAAATTACAGTATTATGCTGGAAAACTGCCTAAAACTGGCTCCACTTTGCTTATTCGGGCACTATTTCCTAAAGAACAGTCTCTAAGGTTCAAACATCATATACTTGTCTGTACGGCCTGAAGGGAGAGCCCTAAAAAGGGCCAAATTCAAATATCTAATACTTTAGTAAGTATTATTATTATTATTATTATTATTATTAATAATAATAATAATAATAATAATAATAATAATAATAATAATACAATGTCCATTTATTAGCTACAGTGAAGAGACTACAAGGAGCCCGTTCTCACTCCGGAGGACCCATCATTTCATGTTTTGTACACATCGCTTGAGGGAGAATCTGGTATCAGAAGGTCACAGCGCCTCGCCGCTGGCAGGTTTACTACTGTTATTTGATAACATCTTCTTCCTTGTGGTGCTGTAAGGGTTAAGCACCCTTTTTCTGCCTGGCTGCCGGCTGTAGCTTCCAATCTCAGGTGTGGCTCTTTGTGATCACTCCCCCTCCGTATTTAAGTCATGTGATCTGATCACATGATGCCTGTGATAGAAACTGAATCCTCCTTTCTATGTGGTCCACTTTGGAAGGAGCCTGCACTGAAAGAAGTCTGTCGTGTTGTGTGCAGCAGTGGTGTTTTCTGCACTGAAGCCACCTGGAGTGTTTTTTCCTTTGTATGTCAATTTCCCCTGTTTGTATTCCTTCCCTTGTGTTTCTGTATTGTAGTGACGAGTCTAGTGATCTCATCTGCCTGTTCACTAGCCAGGGTGAGTGGAGGGTCACCTGAGGGACTAAGGTATCCGGCTCGGCAACAGGTTGCAAGAACCTGTATAGGGAGCTTAGAAAACAGCTTGAGGTGAGTTTAGCACTAGAAGTCCCAGAGAGGGGTTGAATGACCTGATGGATTTTAGCTAACATCCTATAATCACCGTCTTTTGTTCTGTAATTAAGGCCATTACTGTCGCACCACAGGAGGTTGTTGTTTTCCATTGAGTTTAGCCATTTAGTTTCTAGTTAGTTCTATTCAGTTTGGACTAAGGGTCATTTGACCCTCTTTCGGGATTTCAGGGGGGAGCTCGAAATTTTTGGGGCTTCTAGAGTTAGGAGGTGACCCCCTCACCCCTCTCCCTAGTGGCATGGACCTCCATTGTATCGTGTGACCCATGTCTGTTGTTATATCTTCTGGGGGTTTATCAGTATCGGGTAAACCCTACTACTCACACTATAGGTTATTGATCTTGATACAGTATATCATTGAAAAACTTATCCCAGAAAAGGAATATTTTTAGCGGACAGATTGATCTTGATCGGAACTGTGTAATATGTCTCCTCCATGCCTGCGGGGGCGCTGCAGGGTAAATATATACAGGCTCCTCTTTTGAATGTAGCAAATCACTAAGAGTCCCAGTATATATATATATATATATATATATATATATATATATATATATATATATATATATTATATAAAGCTGAATGTGTGTATGTGTGTGTGTGTGTGTGTGTGTGTGTGTATGTATGTGTGTGTGTATGTCCGGGATTGGCATCCGCACCGTCGCAGCTACAGCCACAAACTTTTGCACACTCACACTTCTGGACCCGAGAGCGTCATAGGCTATGTTTTGAGGGGAAATTTTAACCCCGCTCTTTACAGTTATTCACCAAAAAACCTGCCTCCATTAAAGCAAATGGAGCTGGGAGACACAGTGCAGCCAGAACGTCAGAAGAATGCGCAGCCATGCCCTTATATGGAATGTTGACGTGTCACAATGCAGCCAGGGAAAGAGACAGACACAGACAGGGAAAGAGGCAGACACAGACAGGGTAAGAAACAGACATAGACAGAGTAAGAGACAGACACAAAGAGACAGACACAGACAAAGAGACAGACTGACAGGGAAAGAGAGGGAAAGAGAGAGACAGGTTAAGAGACAGACAAAGACCGGTAAAGAGACAGACACAGACAAAGAGACAGAGACAGACACAGGGAAACAGACAGACAGGGAAAGAGAGGGAAAGAGACAGACAGGGTAAGAGACAAAGACCGTTAAAGAGACAGACAGGGAAAGTGACAGATAGATAGATAGACAGTGAAAGAGATTGAGACAGATGGAGAAAGAGACAGTCAGAGACAGACAGGGAAAGAGACAGACAGACAAAGAGGTAGAGATAGAGACAGAGAGATATATACAGAGGGGGAGGCAGACATTATAATTACATTTCTATCTATTTGTTTTGTGGTGTTTGTGTGCAGAATACATTTTTGTTAATACATTCTATTTTGTTAACAGCAGTTATTAACCCGGGCGAAGCCGGGCAGTACAGCTAGTATACATATATATATATACAGTGTGTATATATTTATTTATTCATTTATATAGCGCCATTTATTCCACAGCGCTTTACATACATTGGCAACACTGTCCCCATTGGGGCTCACAATCTAGAGTCCCTATCTGCATGTCTTTGGAGTGTGGGAGGAAACCGGAGGAAACCCACACGAACACGGGGAGAACATACAAACTCCTTGCAGATGGTGTCCTTGGTGGGATTTGAACCCAGGACCCCAGCGCTGCAAGACTGCAGTGCTAACCACCGAGCCACCACAAGACTGCAGTGCTAACCACTGAGCCTCCGTGCCGCCCTATCATCACATCCTGCAATTCCTACAGTATATCATTGAAAAACGTCTCCAAGAAAAGGATTATTTTTAGCGGACAGATGTAGATGTAACAATTTTTCCTCCAACCAGGTTTTCCTGTAATATATACGGGCATCTAAAGTGCATCTCAGATTGATGTCGTCTTTGGTGTAATATTTCCTCACATATAGACAATAGGTTATTATACACTGTATATGAATCTCCTGATAACAATGGATTGTCTTATACTGCCCTGTGTTTGCTGACCCGCCCTATGGGAGCGGCAGGCGTAAAGTTTCTATAGCAGTAATATCGTTCCTCTTCTGTACTGTAGATCTGGAATTATTACTGGACTTTTGTTTATTTACATAATATAATGAAAAAAAAATTTTTTACTTTCTCTTGCTTTAATCCCTTCCTTTTTATGTATCTACATGGACTAACAACTTAGGAATGACACCATATCATTTAGAGACGGTGTCACTGGGGTGAAACCTTAAAGGGAAACCATCTTTAGAAAATGAGTAATAATTTAAATCAGGATTATGTGTGACATCATGTTTTTAAAAAAATGAACACGTTCATTAGACGCTTCAGTATAAAAGATCAGATTGAACATTGCTGCTAATGTACATGTGTTGTTTCTTGCAACAATAGGAAGTATGAGTCTAAAAAAACCCCCAGTGGTCGGGGTGAAAATTGCAAGATGTCTCATTTTTATTTTTAAAACAAATTATGATCTGAAAAAATAAATGCAAACAAAATAAATGTAACACAAAAAAATGAATGACACAAAAGGTCATTTTCTGATGATAGCTTCCATATCTATCTCATTATCTCTATATGGATATAGATGTAATAACTGTTGTGTAGATGATCCTTCACCTTACAGCGATCGTTCCCACCACAAACCTAATTATTTAGCTTGCAGATATAAAAGCAGCATTTTAGGTATCCTTCGTCATGCTTAGAGTGGAGGATATGAAGGGATGGAATGACCGGGCTGTCTAGGAATCCAGGGATTGAGAGTATGGAAATTCCTACTGCACATAGAAGGGATCCCGTGGTACTAAAGATTGGATGTAGAGGAATGCAGTGTGACACATTCACTGCACACTGGTAGAACCTATGCTGATTACAGATGAGCGGACCCGTGGATGTTTGGGTTGGCCAGACTTCTGTTAAATGTTCAGGTCAGGACCCAGACTTGACTTGAACTTGTTCCCAAACTCCGTATAAGTCAATGGGGATCCCTATGATTGGGCCGGACTCTAGTGGTGGGGCTCAGAAGCTACATGTGGCTCATGGGACCATGATATGGGGCTTGTGGCTCAGGTGCTACATGTGGATAATTGGAATGTGATGTGTGGTTTGTTACTCAGGAGCTACATGTGGCTCATGGGACCATGATGTGCAGCTTGAGGCTCAGGAGCTACATGTGGCTCATGAGACTATGATTTGCAGCTTGTGGCTCAGGAGCTAAATGTGCATCATGGGACCATGAATTGTGGCTTGTGGCTCAGGAGCTAAATGTGGCTCATGGGACCATGAATTGTGGCTTGTGGCTCAGGAGCTAAATGTGGCTCATGGGACCATGATTTGTGGCTTGTGGCTCAGGAACTAAATGCGGCTCATTGGACCGTGATGTGTGACTTGTGGCTGTCAACTTGGTGCATTAGAACCAGGTCTCGCAAACAGTTATGAAGAGCAGCTATGAAGTGATGGTGACTTCTTTTAATATCCCCACATAGAGGAGCAGATCTGTAGACGCATAGACTGGCCTTGTGGTTGGAGAAATAAATTAAGTAAGCGCTAAGTTGCACATTGAATGATACTGTCAGATGGGGAGAAGGTGCTTAAAGCAAGATGTGATAGTGTGGTGGGAGTACTGGAGGCAAGATGTGATAGTGTGGTGGGAGTGCTGGAGGCAAGATGTGATAGTGTGGTGGGAGTACTGGAGGCAAGATGTGATAGTGTGGTGGGAGTACTGGAGGCAAGATGTGATAGTGTGGTGGGAGTGCTGGAGGCAAGATGTGATAGTGTGGTGGGAGTGCTGGAGGCAAGACGTGATAGTGTGGTGGGAGTACTGGAGGCAAGATGTGATAGTGTGGTGGGAGTGCTGGAGGCAAGATGTGATAGTGTGGTGGGAGTGCTGGAGGCAAGATGTGATAGTGTGGTGGGAGTGCTGGAGGCAAGACGTGATAGTGTGGTGGGAGTGCTGGAGGCAAGACGTGATAGTGTGGTGGGAGTGCTGGAGGCAAGATGTGATAGTGTGGTGGGAGTGCTGGAGGCAAGACGTGATATTGTGGTGGGAGTACTGGAGGCAAGACGTGATAGTGTGGTGGGAGTACTGGAGGCAAGATGTGATAGTGTGGTGGGAGTGCTGGAGGCAAGACGTGATAGTGTGGTGGGAGTACTGGAGGCAAGATGTGATAGTGTGGTGGGAGTGCTGGAGGCAAGATGTGATAGTGTGGTGGGAGTGCTGGAGGCAAGATGTGATAGTGTGGTGGGACGTGGGAGTGCTGGAGGCAAGACGTGATAGTGTGGTGGGAGTACTGGACGCAAGATGTGATAGTGTGGTGGGAGTACTGGAGGCAAGATGTGATAGTGTGGTGGGAGTACTGGAGGCAAGACGTGATAGTGTGATGGGAGTGCTGGAGGCAAGATGTGATAGTGTGGTGGGAGTACTGGAGGCAAGACGTGATAGTGTGGTGGGACGTGGGAGTGCTGGAGGCAAGATGTGATAGTGTGGTGGGAGTACTGGAGGCAAGATGTGATAGTGTGGTGGGAGTACTGGAGGCAAGATGTGATAGTGTGGTGGGAGTACTGGAGGCAAGATGTGATAGTGTGGTGGGAGTACTGGAGGCAAGACGTGATAGTGTGATGGGAGTGCTGGAGGCAAGATGTGATAGTGTGGTGGGAGTACTGGAGGCAAGACGTGATAGTGTGGTGGGACGTGGGAGTGCTGGAGGCAAGATGTGATAGTGTGGTAGGAGTGCTGGAGGCAAGATGTGATAGTGTGGTGGGAGTACTGGAGGCAAGATGTGATAGTGTGGTGGGAATGCTGGAGGCAAGATGTGATAGTGTGGTGGGAGTACTGGAGGCAAGACGTGATAGTGTGGTGGGACGTGGGAATGCAGAGGCAAGATGTGATAGTGTGGTGGGAGTGCTGGAGGCAAGATGTGATAGTGTGGTGGGAGTGCTGGAGGCAAGATGTGATAGTGTGGTGGGAGTGCTGGAGGCAAGACGTGATAGTGTGGTGGGAGTACTGGAGGCAAGACGTGATAGTGTGATGGGAGTGCTGGAGGCAAGATGTGATAGTGTGGTGGGAGTACTGGAGGCAAGACGTGATAGTGTGATGGGAGTGCTGGAGGCAAGATGTGATAGTGTGGTGGGAGTACTGGAGGCAAGACGTGATAGTGTGGTGGGACGTGGGAATGCTGGAGGCAAGATGTGATAGTGTGGTGGGAGTGCTGGAGGCAAGATGTGATAGTGTGGTGGGAGTGCTGGAGGCAAGATGTGATAGTGTGGTGGGAGTACTGGAGGCAAGACGTGATAGTGTGGTGGTGACGCGCCCACAGGGTCTTGGGGAGGGTTACTCGTCATCGGGCCAGCGTCAGTTTGGGATGTCACAGTGACCTGGGATGGGGATGATGTGAGTAGTTATTCGTGACTAGTGATGAGCGAGTACTAAAAAGCTCGGGTGCTCGAAGCTCGGGCCGAGCCTCCCAAGATACTCGTGTACTCGGCCCGAGCAACGAGCCCAATGTTATCCTATGGGAAACCCGAGTATTTTTGTGAAATGACCCCCCGACAGCATGGAGAAACCCTAAAAATGTCACAAAAGTCTCAGAAGAGTGCTCAAATGACATGGCAACAGCATGGGGAAGACCCCTTGAAGCATTTATCACTGAAAAGTCACAGCTGTGAACAATTTTATCCGCGTTTTACGCCATTTTTACGGACTCACCAGAAAACCTTCCAAAATGACCCCAAAATGATTTTTCATGGCGGAAATGTTAAGGGCACATACCCAATAGTGAGATAGAGCTGGTGTATGTTACTTTTTGAGATTAATACATGAAAGATTTTACGTGAAAACATTGTGTGGCACTCCGATGTCCCTGAGAAGAGACGTACATGAAGGCCTCTTGAGTCTAATGTGCCCATTTTGAGGAAGTGAGTCTTTGTAGTATTTTCCTTTGCCAGGGCAGTCCAAAATTGTGAGGTTCACCAATGCCCCTGCATACAGACGTGCATGAGGGCCTGTAAACCTGAAGTGCCCATTGTAAGGAAGTGGGTCTATTGTAGTATAGCCCTTAGGCAGGGCAGCCAAAAATTGGGAGGCTCCACGTTGTCCCTGGGTAGAGACGTGCATGAGGGCCTCAAAACATTAAGTGTCCATTGTCAGGAAGTGGGTGTATTATAGTATAGCCCTTAGGCAGGGCAGCCAAAAATTGGGAGGCTCCACGTTGTCCCTGGGTAGAGACGTGCATGAGGGCCTCAAAACATTGTTCCCATTGCAAAGGAGCGGGTCTCCTGTCGTTGTAATGTCCATTCTGCAAAGAATGGGCGAAAAAATTTACCACTGGGGGTATACCTGAAACAAAGGCCTAAGTATTGCAATTTGTAACGGTCATCATCATGGTGGCGCATGAGGAGAAGGAGGAGCAGTCCAGCGATTATCCAAAGTCCAGAAGTGTGTACCCATGGGTGAGTGGAGGTACATGGCAAACTTTAAATTCCGCTCTCATTTGCTGGTGGTGTGGTGAAGTCTGGCCCAATCCAACCCTTGTTCATCTTGATCAGAGTCAGCCTGTCAGCATTTTCAGTTGACAGGCGGGTGCGTTTATCTGTAATGATTCCACCTGCGGCACTAAAAACACGCTCTGACAAAACGCTAGCAGCAGGGCAGGCCAGGACTTCCAAGGCGTAGAGAGCCAATTCATGCCACGTGTCCAGCTTGGATACCCAATAATTGTAAGGCACAGAGGAATGTCGGAGTACAGTTGTTCGATCTGCAAGGTACTCCTTCAGCATCTGGGCAAACTTAGGATTTCTTGTGGCACTACCCCGCACCTCAGGGGCTGTGGTACGTGAGGGGCTGAGAAAACTGTCCCACATCTTAAAGACTGTTCCCCTACCTCTGGCGGATTGGACTTGTGCCTCTCTCGGCTGTACGCCTCGGTTGTCCACTGATTCATGACCTATGCCGCTAGCGTTTTGTGAGGGGAATGCTTTGCCTACTTCCGTGACTATGGCCTTCCGGAACTGCTGCATTTTGGTTGACCTCTCCTCCACGGGAATAAGAGACAAAAAGTTCTCCTTGTAGCGTGGGTCTAACAGTGTTACCAACCAGTAATGATTGTCGGCCAAGATGTTCTTAACGCGAGGGTCACGAGACAGGCAGCTTACCATAAAGTCAGCCATGTGCGCCAGACTCTTAACAGCCAGGACTTCAGTAGCCTGACCAACAAGATGACTGAACATGCTGTCCTCCTCCTCCTCCTCCTCCTCATCTACCCTGTCCTCTGGCCAGCCACGCTGAACCGAGGATATGACTGGTGTGCATGTCATATCCTCAATTTGGTCGGAGAGTTGCTCCATGTCTTCATCCTCCTCCTCGTCATAGTCCTCCACTGCACGTTGTGATGAGACGAGGCTGGGCTGTGTGTTATCATCACCCACACCCACTACTGTTTCTTGCTGCAACTCATCGCGCTCCGCCTGCAATGCATCATGTTTGTTTTTCAGCAGAGACCGTTTTAGAAGGCAGAGTAGCGGTATGGTGACGCTAATAATGGCGTCATCACCACTCACCATCTTGGTGGAGTCCTCAAAGTTTTGGAGGATGGTACATAGGTCTGACATCCATCTCCACTCCTCAGGTGTTATGTGTGGAGTTTGACCCATTTCCCGACGGCTTAGGTGATGCAGGTACTCAACAACTGCCCTCTTCTGCTCACATATCCTGACCAACATGTGCAGAGTTGAATTCCAACGCGTGGGGGCATCACACACCAGTCTGTGAGCCGGAAGATGCAAACTGCGCTGAAAGCCGGCAAGGCCGGCTGAAGCAGTAGGTGACTTTCGAAAATGTGCAGACAGGCGGCGAACTTTTACCAGCAGATCAGACAGCTCTGGGTATGACTTTAGAAACCGCTGAACCACGAGGTTGAGCACATGGGCCACGCATGGAACATGTGTCAGCTGGCCTCGCCTCAAAGCCGCCACCAGGTTCCGGCCATTGTCACACACGACCTTTCCTGGCTTTAGGTTCAGAGGTGTGAGCCAGTGATCTGCCTGCTGTTTCAGAGCTGTCCACAGCTCTTCTGCATTGTGGGGTTTGTCACCTATGCAGATTAGCTTCAGCACAGCCTGTTGCCGCTTCGCCGAGGCAGTGCTGCAGTGCTTCCAGCTTGTGACTGGTGTGGAGGGTACAGTGGATGAGGATGCGCAGGAGGAGGAGGAGGCTGAAGAGCATGACATTCCGGAGCTGTAGAGTGTGGGTGAAACACTGACTGAGGTAGGGCCTGCAAACCTTGGTGTGGGAAGGACGTGTTCCGTCCCTCGCTCAGACTGGGTCCCAGCTTCCACAATATTAACCCAGTGTGCCGTCAATGAGATGTAGCGGCCTTGCCCACAAGCACTTGTCCACGTGTCTGTGGTTAGGTGGACCTTGGGTGAAACAGCGTTGTTCAGGGCACGTGTGATGTTTTGTGACACGTGGTTATGCAACGCGGGGACGGCACACCGGGAGAAATAGTGGCGGCTGGGGACCGAGTAACGTGGGACAGCTGCCGCCATCAGGTCACGGAATGCTTCTGTCTCAACCAGCCTAAAAGGCAACATTTCCAGCGCAAGCAGTTGCGAAATGTTAGCATTTAGAACTGTGGCATGTGGGGTGTTGGCAGTGTATTTGCGCCTGCGTTCAAAGGTTTGCTGAATGGATAACTGAACGCTGCGCTGGGACAAGGACGTGCTTGATGATGGTGTTCTTTCTGCGTAGGCAACTGCAGGTGCAGGAGTGGAGGAGGCTTGTTCGCAGGCAGCATGGACAGGGGATTGGCTCGCATGCACAACCAGCGAAGACGTAGCAGTGACATCAGCAAGCACTGCTCCTCGACTCTGTTGTACTTCCCACAAAGTCGGGTGCTTGGCTGACATGTGCCTGATCATGCTGGTGGTGGTCAGGCTGCTAGTTTTGGTACCCCTGCTGATGCTGGCACGGCAGGTGTTGCAAATGGCCTTTTTTGAATCATCTGGATCCAACTTAAAAAACTGCCAGACTCGGGAAGACCTAACATTTGTACAGGCACCTTGTGTCGTCGTGTTGTTCCGGGGAACGGTTGCCTGACTTCTGCCTGGGGCCACCACCCTGCTTCTTACTGCCTGTTGTGATGCTACACCTCCCTCCCCCTGTGCACTGCTGTCCTCGCTCTGCATATCCTCCTGCCAGGTTGGGTCAGTTACTGGATCATCCACCACGTCGTCTTCCTCTTCCGCACCCTGCTCCTCCTCCTGACTTCCTGACAATTGTGTCTCATCATCGTCCACCACTTGTTGAGACACGTTGCCAACTTCGTGAGAACGTGGCTGCTCAAATATTTGGCCATCTGTACAGACGATCTCCTCATGACCCACTTCAATATGAGCTGGCGAGAGGCCAGAATGTGTGAATGGAAACGTGAACAGCTCTTCCGAGTGTCCAAGTGTGGGATCATTAATGTCCGAGGAGGACGTGTACTCAGCCTGGTGGTAGGAAGGAGGATCAGGTTCAGAAATGTGCGGTGCAGTATCACGGCTACTGACACTTGACCGTGTGGAAGACAGAGTGTTTGTGGTGGTGCCAATCTGACTGGAAGCATTATCTGCTATCCAACTAACAACCTGTTGACACTGGTCTTGGTTCAAGAGCGGTGTACTGCTGCGGTCCCCAAGAATTTGGGACAGGACGTGCGAGCGACTAGATGTGGCCCTTTGTTGTGGCGAAATTAGAGCTTGCCCACGACCTCGGCCTCTGCCTGCACCACCATCACGTCCACTTCCTTGTTCCTTGCCAACGCCCTTGCGCATTTTGCAATGCTGTGCACTGCTGACGTGTATATTCACTACTTGTGCGTTATATCAAAGTTTGTGGAAATTGCACACAAGTGCACCTGTACGCTGCCACCAACAGGCACACACGTGCGGTTTTAAAAACCAAGCACGGACGCAATAAGAACCTAACAGGTTTTTTTGGGGAGCGACAATTACAGACAAGTCAGACACTATCTGGACTGTTTTACACTGTGTACACCAGCCCCAGATATGATGAAGGCTGGTATACGGTCACCACTACCCTGCCTGCCTGCCTGCCTGTATACTGGTACAATAGTCCTGACAAGGACTCTTCTGGTCACTAGCCTGTATTCAGACCTGGCTATACCCTGCCTGTATATAGCAACAATAGTCCTGAGAAGGACTCTGCTACTGTACTCCGACCTGGCTATACCCTGCCTGCCTGTATACAACTAGAATAGTCCTGAGAAGGACTTTTGGTCACACTGTTTGCAGCCCTGCAACTGAAAAAGCTATAAAGGGCCGCAAAGCTTTCCCTGAATCAGCGACACTCTCCCTGCACTGACTGTCTGGATAGCTGTGAGCAGAGCCGGTATAAAGGCTCGGTCACGCTGTGCAGGCCGGCCAATCACTGCAATTCCACAACTAACAGGGCTGTGGCATTGCAGTGGTCTGCCAGCCAATCCCTGCATGAGGGCTGGCTCTCAAAAGAGCGCCAACATGCAGAAATGAAGACCACGAGTACAGCACGAGTATCGCGAGATTACTCGGTCCCCGCCGAGCAGCCCGAGTACAGCGATACTCGTGCGAGTACCGAGTAGTTACAAGCATGCTCGCTCATCACTATTCGTGACGCCACCTGTGGTATGCGGCTATAGTATGGGAGCCGCCGCTACAAGGGGTTTCCTCTGAGGGCCGGTAGTAGTGCAGCTAAGTTTGTACAGCTTTCCACAGGTAGAGCTCGGGCCCACAGGGAGGTTGGGAGTAGTAGTCCACTCCAGCTGCTGCGCAGCTAAGGCGTTTGATGGAAGGGATGACACAGGGATTGCAGTTAAAGTTCTTTACTCACTGAGAGGTCACCGCCTTTGGACTGCCGGAATTCACTATTATGGGCTCCAGCCGATCTCGGATAGTTCAGAGGTCAGAACCGGTGTTTCTCTCAGTGCCTTGCGGCTTGATGCTCCGCTGGGATCCGAGTCCTGGGAATGGTTTCTCTCCCGTCCCGTATAGCAGACAGCGCGAGTCTGTAGATGGGGTCACTTTATGGTCCCGAACCCTGGCTCTTTATGCTGCTGTGCCATGAGCACCGTGTGTGGGTCAAAAGACTTGAAATCCACTGCCTGGCGGATTCTGCTGGCGGGACTTGCAGTGCCCACCAGCCTAGGGTTCAGCACCCTGTTCCATGGGCGCTCGGTCCTTAGGGAGCTAGGGCGTAGCTCTCCCATCAGCGACCTTGTCCTCCTACGTCTCACTTGTTTTCTGGTTGCTGACTAGCTGATTGTGTGAGTGTGTGTCGCATTGCTCCCCTGTGTCAACCTCCTTCCCCCCGGGTTCCTGAACTAGTTAGAAGAGGGTCCACTATATTAGTGTTGGCCACCCTCCAAGTCTCTACCCTAGCCCAGTCCTGGTGAGAGGGCAACTAACTGTATGTTTTGGTGAATTGTGGGGGTTTTCCTGCAATGACCTCCCCTGGTGAGGTGCAGTACCCTGTGGCGAGTGAAGCCTTAGGGGCGCCACATTGGAAGTGCTTGAGGTGAGAATGAGGGTAAGGTGGGAACTCCTGGATGCCGGTATGCAACCTTGGAACAATTACTGTGGAGAAGCTGTCGCTGTCATTAAACTGATAATAGGGGTGGGGATGGGGGGTTTGGGTGTCCCTTCTGTGGTGGAGGTAGGAACTGGATATCCATACCTGGGAGGGCTTTGGATGTGGCTCAGTACCTTTTCTCAGAAATGGATGTGGTCCTCAAGATAAGAAAAGTTTTGGCTCTGTGTTTTATATGGTCACCTTACCTATAATTTCAACAGGAATTTTTAGAAAGGCCCTTATGAAATAGCCGGTTTCGACAATAATTAATGATTGTTGGCTAGGGATCATGGAAAGTATCATGCATTTAGACCAGAGACTGACCAACAAACTTTCGGAATCATTCAAAACACTAGTCGGGAAAGATCCAATATTGGCCGATGTATTCTGTGATGTGTTTGGCGCAATCGATCTGTTAACCAAGTCTAAGATGCGAATTTTACTCCAGCCAATAAGTCTATACGTGCAGACGTGAGGATCAATCAAAGATTATTAATGTGGAACCACCCTTGAAGGGAGCAGCTGTGTCGAGCTCTGCGTCTTCCTCTCTCGCTAGTGAAATGAATAAAAGTCAGATTTTGACTCCAATTGGCTGCTTACTCGAAGACCCCCGATCTGTGCCCCTCCATAAGATTATTTCTTACGCTATTGTGACAAAAACGAAGATTAATGTTTTTGTTAAGCAATATTTTGACAGCTGTTCCCTTTTGTGCTTTTGGCAAGTCAGTAAAAAAAATCTCTTTGAAGTTGAAATATTGAAAGAAAACAATAAGAGGCTTTTCCAAAATTGTTAACTTTTCTCTTTATTGTGATTTTCAGGAGTGAAAAAAAAAAAGACGTGGGCGCGCCACTGCTCGGTAAAAGTTGAAATTTGCCCCAAAAGTTAAGGTTGTGCAAAAAGATTCCAAAAACTCTGGTCCAGTTGTGAATCTGTAGTCCATGACCACTGGACCACAGCTCTGCACTTCTCTTCCTAACGTTTGGCAAACCCTGAGCCGCTTGTGGTTAATAGGCCTAGCGTGGTATCTAACCAAGCTTGCTAATCAATGGAGGTGCTGATGCTGGTAGTTAGAAGGTTTGCAGACCTTAGTCAGGTGGCTTTGGAATTGCGATATGGCCAATTTTTTAACTCTAGCCCCCGTGCAATGGTTCAGTACTCCTTATGTAGTGGTCTTCTACTGAAAAGCCGATGATTCTGCTATTCAGTTGATTGACCAGATCACACAAGGCTTTTGAAGGCTCCTAGGAGGACGTCTTCTGGCTATAATTTTCATACGTAAAATTTATACTTCTAAATCAGATAAAATCAAAATTATTAAGACCAAAAATTTCCACCAGTTGCCCAAAGTTGACTTAAAATTGTTAAATTACTATATAAAGTTGGTGTCACATGGAGTTTTGCACAAACTTCGCCAACTGTCATGGTAGTGTTGGTCTTAGTTCAGATTGCAGATTCTGACACTCTGCCCGATGTTTTCTCTGGTATCTGAGATCAGCACGGAAAGACTCAGGCATCGACCTGCTGTGTGCTAATTCATAGGCAGCTAGTAAGAGTTACGTTTCGCTGGTCTGCTTGCTCCTTTGGTCACATGTTGTGGGGAGGCATATCATATCTGTACCCCTCATATTTACAGTATGCTGGTTAAAACCTTCCACCCATGCCAGCTATAGTTTATTCTATGTTGGTCTGTGAGGTGTGGTGTCCCAGACTCTGTGGTGAAAGTTGTGCTCATTGCTTGTGGAGTTGTAGAGTTTATCAATGTTGTTTTGTAGCTTCCTTCCTGCTCTTGTTTTTCCTCCTAAATCTTATTGTCTTGACCCTTGTGTGGGCGTGCTGTGAGACAAAGTTTTGGTTTTCCCTTGTCTGTCTTTATCTGTGGGTTTCACCACATTCCTGTCCTGTCTCTCCCTGTGGGGGTGGAGGAATCATATCAGGAGTGGTCAGGAGCACGGCTAGGAAGGAGACTCAGGTCTCTCCACCATCAGAAGTATCCCTGAGGTTAGGTGTCAGGCTGCCACCAGGGGGAGCTGGAGCCCTGCAGGGAAAGACACTGCACGGAGCTGAATAAGCAAGGAGGTAGACACACAGTTCCTCGCAGTGCCTCGCAGCATCAGCCGGAAAGCAGAAGCCACGAGGCGTGCAGGGGATGGTCAAGCAGGCCGAGTCATACACAGTACGGGGAGAAGGAAGACCGGATGAACGAGCAGAGGCAGGGTTGAGGTCAAGCCGAGGTCAGTACCAGAGGAAGCAACTGAGTGGGGAGGTAGGAGGGGGGGAACAACCGGGGCTATTGTGGGAAGGAAGATGGTGGGACAGAGGAATGGAGGAACTATTAGGAGACGGAACACAGACAGAGAAGAAGGGCACAGAGAGGGAATGGATCAGGATCAACCCTTACAGAGACCAGCAATGACCGGCAAAGCAGCGCTAAGCTTATAGCCGGCGCTAGTTCACCGTAGATGACAGTATTTAAGGCATCCAAGCTCCGGAAGTGAGGCCCAAGAGAAGGCTCCGCCCCCTAGCCATGTGGATGGGGAGGCGAAACCGTGACAGTAGGGATAGCATGGGTCCCTCTAGCTAGAGGGACAACTTAGGAGCCCTGCTTCCCCACTATCCCATAGTCATCGTGACAGTTGGAAGCTGCACTCATAACTTATGGTCCAGATCAAAATGGTCATAGTCCTCAATCTCAAAGTTTCTCCAGTTTAGAGCCCACTGGTCACAATAATATCAGGATAGAGTCTTTTCTATGCAAAGTTACAGCCACCTTGGCATAGCATCTGAGAAGGAACTTCAGATCCTAAAGGGTTTGTTCACTATTTATGACCAGAGATGGGCGAGCACTAAAATGCTCTGGTGCGGGGTCCTCGAGTTAAGCAGATCGGGCGCTCTGAAAATACTCAAGTAAGGCGTATAATGGAAGTTGGGCAGTTCATCTCTCCACTTACCTAACGCCAGCCATAAAAATAGCATTTCTAGGGCGAGGGAAGGCTTTTTTTTTTCTTTTGATGCACTACATCAGAAAGCATTGCTTTACTCCCAGTGAGAACCATTCAGAGACTGCAAATGGCTCTCTCTGGGATGCCGGCTTCTATTATTCAGTCATACCTCCCAACCGTCCCGGATACAGCGGGACAGTCCCTCTTCTGAGCCTTTGATCCCGGGTCCCGCCCGTGAGGCTGTTTATCCCGGGCTCCACCCACCCACTGTAGCCCCGCCTCGCTGTTTCTCCCTTCTATTCATTACAGAGCCGACCGCGCACCTACTCCTGTGACTGCTGCTGAGGTATGAATCACCCCCTGCAGCAGAGCGATCCCCCTGCAGCAGAGCGACCCCCCCTCCCCCAGAGCCGACCCCCCCAGTCCTGGAGCCTGCGTTTCTCTGCAGCTGTTCTCTGACTCCCCCTGTGCGGCTTCTCACTGCTGCAGACACGCGGGGAGTCAGGAAGCTGAGGAGACCGTGCAATCAGCACTTCTCTCTCCTGCAGATAGCAGTGACAATAACCTATGCAGAGTGACATCTGCAGGCTTCTATTACCGATCAGTGGTCTCCTGCCTGTGGAGCAGAGCTGCTGGGTCCTAGCTTCCCAACAGCTTCAGCTCTGCTTTATCCTGGCTGCCCTACCAGTTAAAGGGAACATGTCAGCAGAAATTTCACAATAAAAGTAATAGATTCCCCTCTGCAGCTCCTGGGCTGCTTCTAGAAAGGTTCCTGTTGTTATTGTGCCCCCTTTGAGACCTACAAAAATACTTTATGAAGTCTTACCTTTTTGTATGCAAATGTGTTTTTATGGTCACGGGGGCGGGCTGTCTGGCGTCCGTTATTCCCCCTCCTGCCGCTTTACGCAGTCCCCCATTGCTCATTTACATACACAAGAACGCCTTCCTCATGTAACTGTCCTCCCGAAGATTTGCGCATGTGAACGCTTTTTCAGGTGATTGCGCAGGCACGAGATTATGGGCGGCGCTGTGATTGTCATCAACAGCGTTAACCAAGTACCCGCCCATAATCTCGTGCCCGCACTTTTCCCTCTGACTCCACCGTTATGCGCAAGTGCTGGCCATATGAACCATGTTACCTATTACCGCTTGCACGAGATTATGGGCGGGTACTTGGATGACTTTGCTGATGACAATCACAGCGCCGCCCATAATCTCGCGCCCACGGTAATAGGTAACATGGTTCATATGGACAGTGCTTGCGCATAACGGTGGAGGCAGAGTGAGAAGCGCGGGCACGAGATTATGGGCAGGTACTTGGATGACGCTGCTGATGACAATCACAGCGCCGCCCATAATCTCGCGCCCATGGTAATAGGTAACGTGGTTCATATGGCCAGTGCTTGCGCATAACGGTGGAGGCAGAGTGAGAAGCGCGGGCACAAGATTATGGGCAGGTACTTGGATGACGCTGCTGATGACAATCACAGCGCCGCCCATAATCTCGCGCCCATGGTAATAGGTAACGTGGTTCATATGGACAGTGCTTGCGCATAACGGTGGAGGCAGAGTGAGAAGCGCGGGCACGAGATTATGGGCAGGTACTTGGATGACTTTGCTGATGACAATCACAGCGCCGCCCATAATCTCGCGCCCACGGTAATAGGTAACATGGTTCATATGGACAGTGCTTGCGCATAACGGTGGAGGCAGAGTGAGAAGCGCGGGCACGAGATTATGGGCAGGTACTTGGATGACGCTGCTGATGACAATCACAGCGCCGCCCATAATCTCGCGCCCATGGTAATAGGTAACGTGGTTCATATGGCCAGTGCTTGCGCATAACGGTGGAGGCAGAGTGAGAAGCGCGGGCACAAGATTATGGGCAGGTACTTGGATGACGCTGCTGATGACAATCACAGCGCCGCCCATAATCTCGCGCCTGCGCAATCACCTCAAAAGCGTTCACACTTTGCACAGTGCTCAGTCCCGCGAGAGTGGCACTGGGCATGCACAAAACTTCAGGAGGACAGTTACATGAGGAAGGCGTCCTCATGTATGGAAATGAGCAATGGGGGACGGCGTACAGCGGCAGGAGGGGGAATAACGGACGCCAGGCAGCCCGCCCCCGTGACCATAAAAACAGATTTGCATACAAAAAGGTAAGACTTCATAAAGTATTTTTTTAGGTCTCAAAGTGGGCACAATAGCAACAGGAACCTTTCCAGAATGCAGCCCAGGAGCTGCAGAGGGGAATCTTTTATTTTTTTTGCTAAATTTCTGGTGACAGTTTCCCTTTAAAGGGAACCTATCAGGTGCAATCTGCACTCAGAGCCAGGAGCAGTTCTGGGTGCATATTGCTAATCCCTGCCTAACCGTCCCTGTATACACTAGCATAGATAAAGGCATCTATAGAAAAAGTATTTTTAAAGAGCTTATATCTTATGCTAATTAGCGCGGGGACTAGTCCCAAGGGCGTTACTTCACTTGGCTAGTCGGCTCACATAGCGTATTAGTACTCACACAGGGGCGTAATAACATGCTAACATGCTATGCGAGCCGACTAGCCAAGTGAAGTAACGCCCTTCGGACTAGTCCCCGCGCTCATTAGCATAAGATATAAGATCTTTAAAAATATTTGTTCTTGATCTCTTTATCTATGCTAGTGTATACAGGGACGGTTAGGCAGGGATTAGCAATATGTGCCCAGAACTGCTCCTGGCTCTGAGTGCATATTGCACCTGACAGGTTCACTTTAAAGGGAACCTGTCACCAGATTTGGGGCCTATAAGCTGCGGCCACCACCAGCGGGATCTTATGTACACATTCTAACATGCTGCATACCTCCCAACCGTCCCGGATACAGCGGGACTTTCACGCTTTACGTTGTTTGTCCCGTTGCCACGGGCGGGACGGCCGGCTCCCGGGCTCCGCCCACCCACTCTCTCTCCGCCTCCCTGCTTTTCCCTCCTACCATCCTAGTAGACGTGGCATAGAGAGGAGCGCTGCCTGTGCTGCTGCTGGTACAGTAAACTAATCTCCCCAGCGCTGATTTGCCTCCCTCCCCCCTCACCCCCGGCCGGAGCCTGTCTGTGCGGTCGGCCGGCCGCCTGTCTGTGCGGTCGGCCGGCCGCCTGTCTGTGCGGTCGGCCCGCCACCTGTCTGTGCGGGCGCCCCCCTGCCGCCTGTCTGTGCGGGCGCCACCCGCCGCCTGTCTGTGCGGGCGCCCCCCGCCGCCTGTCTGTGCGGGCGCCCCCCTGCCGCCTGTCTGTGCGGGCGCCCCCCTGCCGCCTGTCTGTGCGGGCGCCCCCCTGCCGCCTGTCTGTGCGGGCGCCCCCCTGCCGCCTGTCTGTGCGGGCGCCCCCCGCCGCCTGTCTGTGCGGGCGCCCCCCGCCGCCTCATTGTGCGGGCAGCCGGCCGCCTCTCTGTGCGGGCGGCTGGCCGCCTCTCTGTGCGGGCGGCCCGCCGCCTGTCTGTGAAGGCGGCCGGCCGCCTGTCTGTGAAGGCGACCGGCCGCCTCACTGTGCGGGCGACCGGCCGCCTCACTGTGGCTGCCTGCGTGTCCGTGCTGGAGGCCCGCCGGCTGCCTGCGTGTCCGTGCTGGAGGCCCGCTGGCTGCCTGCGTGTCCGTGCTGGAGGCCCGCCGGCTGCCTGCGTGTCCGTGCTGGAGGCCCGCCGGCTGCCTGCGTGTCCGTGCTGGAGGCCCGCCGGCTGCCTGCGTGTCCGTGCTGGAGGCCCGCCGGCTGCCTGCGTGTCCGTGCTGGAGGCCCGCCGGCTGCCTGCGTGTCCGTGCTGGAGGCCCGCCGGCTGCCTGCGTGTCCGTGCTGGAGGCCCGCCGGCTGCCTGCGTGTCCGTGCTGGAGGCCCGCCGGCTGCCTGCGTGTCCGTGCTGGAGGCCCGCCGGCTGCCTGCGTGTCCGTGCTGGAGGCCCGCCGGCTGCCTGCGTGTCCGTGCTGGAGGCCCGCCGGCTGCCTGCGTGTCCGTGCTGGAGGCCCGCCGGCTGCCTGCGTGTCCGTGCTGGAGGCCCGCCGGCTGCCTGCGTGTCCGTGCTGGAGGCCCGCCGGCTGCCTGCGTGTTTGTGCTGAATGGGTGTGGATGGGGAGTGGATATGGGCGTGACTGTGAAATGGGTGTGGTTAGGGGGCGTGGCCTAAAAATTTGCCGCGGCGCGCTACGCGCGCCGCAAACTTTGTCCCTCTTTTCCTTCTTTAAAAGTTGGGAGGTATGATTCAGTGCCTGTGCATTATTTTGGTTGTTTCACGGATGAAACATCCAAGCACTCGTGATACTCGGCTGAATTCCACGAGAACCCAAGCACACCAAGGCTCAACTGAGTAACGAGGACTGCCAAGCACGCTCGCTCATCACTATTAATGACCCATTTCTAGGATAGGTCAATCATACAGTATCATATTGGTGGAAGGTACGAAACCCAGCACCCCCTACTGATCAGCTCTTACCAGCTTGAATGTAAACAGAGTATGGACCTAGAAGAGCGCAGCTCTATAGACTCTGTAGTGCAAAGTACTGCAGCTCAGCTGCTAATAATGTGAATGGCCCTTATTTGATCTGTGGAGCTGCTCTGATTTGATTCAGGATAATGTTATTATCCTATAGAAGCTCATAAAAGATTGATGAGGGTACTGGGCGTCCAACCTCCCTTCAGTCTGATGATGATGACCTATCCTGAAAATAGTTTTTCAGTATCGTAGTATAGGACAACCCATTCAAGGATTAAGAGATTCTTATTCATAAATTGTTTATCTATTTCAGCCTTCATCAAGATTTCTCTTCCCACCTAATTTATGGGACTGAAAACAAGGAGGACAAGGAGTTTTAAAGGTACAAAGTTAAAAGGTGATTTTTTATTAGAACAAATATATTAAAAGAATTTTTTTGCATTTTTCCATAAGACACAGTTATAATACCATATTGACAATAAATACGATTGGTACAAAAGAATGGTACAGTGGATATACAGGTGAGAGTGAACCTAATAAACGCCCTAAAACAGATGACCTAAAGAGTGAAAGCCAAAACAACGGCTAAAAATAAAGGTCAAAGAAGTAACAACCTGGGCGCCTGGTCCACAAACACCTGCAGATGGTGAGCGATGAAAAAGCAGGCAATGATGACCGGATGTAAGTCCAAAGAGCAGGGGCTGATCGCTGAATGTACAGCTGGCAAAAAGTCAGCGTTATTGCCTAGGACGCCGGTACAAAGTATAAAATGACCGGATGTACGTCCAGATGCTTAAGCCTAAAAAAATTGCCAAATAAGCAGCTAACAGAAAAAGCAGCAATGATACCTAGGACGCCGGTGCACAATGCCAACCGGATGTACGGTGCATTGTGCACCGGCGTCCTAGGTATCATTGCTGCTTTTTCTGTTAGCTGCTTATTTGGCAATTTTTTTAGGCTTAAACATCTGGACGTACATCCGGTCATTTTATACTTTGTACCGGCGTCCTAGGCAATAACGCTGACTTTTTGCCAGCTGTACATTCAGCGATCAGCCCCTGCTCTTTGGACTTACATCCGGTCATCATTGCCTGCTTTTTCATCGCTCACCATCTGCAGGTGTTTGTGGACCAGGCGCCCAGGTTGTTACTTCTTTGACCTTTATTTTTAGCCGTTGTTTCGGCTTTCACTCTTTAGGTCATCTGTTTTAGGGCGTTTATTAGGTTCACTCTCACCTGTATATCCACTGTACAATTCTTTTGTACCAATCGTATTTATTGTCAATATGGTATTATAACTGTGTCTTATGGAAAAATGCAAAAAAAATCTTTTAATATATTTGTTCTAATAAAAAATCACCTTTTAACTTTGTACCTTTAAAACTCCTTGTCCTCCTTGTTTTCATGCCTATTGAAGTGGTATGGGTTCGGTACCTTTCATTGTACTGTTGTTGACCCTATTTTGTTAAGCAATGTGCCGTAAGCTTTTTTGTTTAATACTAATTTATGGGACTACCTGCTAGTCGAAATCTGGACGTTAAAGTAACAAGACAGAAGAATCAACGCCTTAGAAATGGGGTGCTTGAGAAGGATGTTATCAATACCATGGTTAGCAACAAGAACAAACAAATCAATTTTGGAACAAATCAAGACAGATATGTCACTGGAAGGAAGGAGCACCAACCTACAACTTGCCTACTTTGGAGCAATCACTGGAGAAGAACATGATGGTCAGAAGAATAGAAGGAACAAGGCGAAGAGGAAGACCAGCAACTCAATGGCCTGATACTATCAAGGAAATGGCACAGAAGACCCTTGGTGGACCTATCTAGATGGAGAAGACCCTGGTGGACTTGTCTAGGAGGAGAAGACCCCGGTGGTTCTATCTAGGCAGAGAAGACCCCGGTGGACCTATCTAGGCGGAGAAGACTCCGGTGAACCTATCTAGGCGGAGAAGACCTCGGTGGACCTATCTAGGCGGAGAAGACCCCGGTGGACCTATCTAGGCAGAGAAGACGCTGGCGGACCTATCTATGAGGAGAAGACCCAGGTGGACCTATCTAGGCTGAGAAGACCCCGGTGGACCTATCTAGGCAGAGAAGACACTGGTGGACCTATCTAGATGGAGAAGACCCCGGTGGACCTATCTAGGCGGAGAAGACCCCGGTGGACCTATCTATGCGGAAAAGACCCCGGTGGACCTATCTATGCGGAAAAGACCCCGGTGCACCTATCTATGTGGAGAAGACCCCGGTTGACCTATCTAAGCGGAGAAGACCCCGGTGGACCTATCTAGGCAGAGAAGACACTGGTGGACCTATCTAGGCGGAGAAGATGCCGGTGGACCTATCTAGGTGGTGAAGACCCCGGTGGACCTATCTAGGCGGAGAAGACCCCGGTGGACCTATCTAGGCGGGGAAGACTCCGGTAAACCTATCTAGGCAGAGAAGACAACGGTGAACCTATCTAGGCTGAGAAGACAACGGTGAACTTATCTAGGCTGAGAAGACAACGGTGAACCTATCTAGTCTACACAAGATCCATCTTCCTACAGAGCATTCATCCATTAGGTCACCATGGCTCAAAATTGAACCAAAGGGCATTCAATAATAAATAGCTATAATCTTGTTTGGTTTGATATTTTGGACCCAAGCCTTGCCCGTCCATGATGATAGCTCATAGATGATTGATCAGAAAGGCGATCATCTGTAATCTCTGAGGAACCACTGCTCCAAGTCCTGTATTACTCTGCAGCGCCACCACAGACCAAATAAAGCATTACATTAATCCTCACTGGTATCAGTGAGCTATCCTTATTGTGCTCTATAGCAAAAGATATTCTTTGCAACCACTGTTGACTCAAAGATGAATGTTATATCTAGAATTCTTAGAAAATGGATTCTCATATCGAGATAACCCCTGTTGGAAAAGGAAATTACTTGTAAGTCGTACACTCGGTGACCAGTCTGACAGCATTGTCTGCTAAATATATTGGTAATAAAGAAACGCAACCAACTATTGATTGCAAATTCAGATATACTGAAGCTGAGTTTGTCACAAGTAGCAAAGCAGAGTCAGATGAGGCCAAATTATTGCTTATCTGTGGGATTTCCTGCGAGTCTTAAAGCTGTCATTTTTGGTGATTTTTCAGAATAAGCGGACATGTAGAATAACATTGTCTCTAGCCATTATACGACGTCTGTCCTGCATTTTTCACCATTTTTCCCTATCTGCAGCTTCTATATATAATTGTAGCTCCTTAGACCGCGTCTGTCACACTCAAGACCGACGTCCCTGAACCCGGTCACCGACTCCTCTGGTCCCGGACCACTGTCTGCGACCCAACTCTTGTCTTCCTAGCTCCCCGGGAGCTAACACTCCAGCTCCTCTCACTTTGAGAGCTGTCACTGGTCTCACTTGGTCCTTCCCACCCGCCTGCCTGACCCCTAGGTGGGTGGCTCTGTTCCAGCTTGACCAACCCACTGGTATGTCTGACGGGTCATGGTGTGAGGTGTTGGTTGGGGTTTGTGGAGCTGATGGAGGTGGCACCAGTTTCCGGGAACCTGGAACGATGGGTGGTAGGTCCTGCACCCTTGGGAAAAAGGATGCAGTTCCCTGTAGCACCCTGATGTACTCAAGGGCGATACATCATTTTCAGTTGAATCTGAGCTAGTGGGTGTTTCACAGTGTTTGTATTATTAGTAATCAACTCAGAAGACGGGGCAGGAGAAAAAGAAGCTCATAAGTTGAGAAAGCTGCATATTTGATAAGATATATTAGAACATTTATTATATTTCCTTGTACTATTGATTTAACCCTTGAAGGGGTTGTCGAGGACTTTAACATTAATGGTCTGTCCTCATGAGAGGTCATCAATGTGTGATCAGTGGAGGTTCGACACCCGACACCCCAGATGAGTTTTTCCCAGTGCCGCTGCCGGGTGAAACTACTCGGTTGCAGAGCTACACAACATTTAACTGAATTGTAGCACGGGCCTGGTGGACTTCTGGAAGACACAGTGTCATAGGGAAAAGCTGATGGGCGGAGGAGCTGGGTGTCGAACCCCCACCGATCAGACATTGATGACCTATCCTAAGGACAGGCCATCAATGTTAAAGTCCCAGACAACACTTTCAATGGATTACTATCATAAATACTGTTGAAAGAAACTACATAAGTCAATAGTACATGCAAAAATAATATATCTTATATCACATATGCTGCTTTCTCAACCTATGAGCCACTTTATCTCCTGCCCCGCCTTCTGAATTGATTAATAATAATTAAATTGCAAAAAAATGTTTTTTGGTCAAAATATGGTGTGCTGAAAGCTTACTGAGGGATCAGGTTACAGCCAAATTAGATGTCAATAAAGAAGGGAATAGGAAGGGAGACAAAGTGAGAAAGCTCAGAGCTGGATTCACAGCTACACTGCTCCTTTCTGCTGTATGATGTCCTCCATGCTGCTGCATCTGAATATATACTGTAATGAGACAGGAGAACTAGACTCCCTCATGACTTTGGGTGCTGTGTATAGGAGACATCATAGCAGTAATTCACCACCCACTTGTCACATGAAGTGTTACACAAAACTCACTGACTGTTATGGTGGCATCAGACCCTGTTCTCATTGCATATTCTGACACTCCGCCAAATGTTTCTCTGGTGTTTCTGATCTACACAGTCACACTCAGGCTTCAACCAGCTGTGTGCTCATCATACACAAGCTAGCAAGTGTTAACCTCTGCTAGGCTGCTTGTTAAGCTTCTGAGATCACATGTAGTAAGGGAGCCAATCACATCTGCTCCTCTCATATTTAGGCTGGGGGAGATCATCCACCCACGCCAACTATAGTTTTTGCTGTGTTGGTCTGTGTGCTGTGGTGTCCAAAATTTGTTGGAGAGAGAGAGTAGCTTGCGCTTGGTGTTGTGGAGTTTACCCATTGTCTTCTTTACTCCCTGCTCTTGTTTTCCTCCTAATCTCTTACTTTCTTCTACCTCAGTTTGTGTGTGCTGTTTGACAGAGTTTTGGCTTCCCTTGGCTGTCTTTTCATGTGAGTAATCACATGCCTGCCCCAGTCCCACCCCTGGGGAAGGGGTATAAGATCAGAGAGAAAAAAAAAAAGGTTGGGTTTGAAGTCCGAGTGAGTTACAAATGCAAACTACTCAAGCGAGCAGCAATTTGCTTGGTGTGATTGATGCTCAGTTCGGTGCGAGCCGCTTGCACTGTTTCATCGGCTTGCATTGGGGGTAAAATCAGTGTGATCAGATATAATATGAACTAAAAAAAAAAAGTTTAAAAAACCCTGCCCACCCTCCTCCAGAAGTGTTCAGATTACGACTGGCAGCATGTGGGTGGAGACACGACCTGCCCAATTACTGACTTCCATTAAGGTTTGTAAGGAAAAATAATATCCATAAATAAAGACAGTACAACTACAAATTATGTCGAAACGCGTCGGAAGACTCGATCTGTAACTCTAGAACATCTGTGACCTGAAATTATATTTTTAATGGAACAATAAACAGTGAGTTTTAATGAATTTGCCCATACCTGGATCCGCTGGATTTTGTATTCTTTCCTATCCATTAAGGTTTGGGTCAAGTCAGGGTCACAATCCAAACTTTATCTAAAGATTGACTGTACCCTCCTAACTGAACTTCCAAAGGTTCGCTCAACTCTTGTCACTTTTTTTTTAGACGTTCAGACCAACAGATGTCTGACGCATGACAAAAATACAACAAGACAATACGGCAAGTAAAGGGGAACACTGGGGACACAATTACAATGGTGAGCCTTAGGTATAGTGAGAGGGGTAGATGTGACACCTGTAGCTGTCCCTACTCTCTTACCAAGCCCTATACAGTCTCCATAACTGTCGCCGAACTTGAACCTGAGACCATGAAAAAACCCTGTAGTTGCCCTGGCTAGTGCGTTGGCAGGTGGGAGATGCTAGCTCCACCACTGCACTAAGAAGACACGAGGAAAGGTAAGACAAATGGTAGACAGCAACAAAAAATAAATAAATAAAAAAAATCTTTATTTTTATATTCACATACATCAGGAACACTGTCCCCATTGGGGCTCCCAATCTAAATTCCCTATCTGTATGTCTTTGGAGTGTGGGAGGAAACCGGAGAACCCGGAGGAAATCTATGCAAACACGGGGGAGAACATACAAACTCCTTGCAGATATTGTCTTTGGTGGGATTTGAACCCAGGACCCCAGCCACCGTGCCTTTTTAACAAAAGGATAAAATCCGGCTTCTGGAACACTCCTTCACAGGTCCTTCCACCAAGGGGGTCAGAATACAAATGGATTGGGAAACTTAGATGGAGTTGAGAAGCTCCAGTCCTAAAATAGTCACTAGTCTCTAAAAACAGGGAGACGACTGTGACATCTCTAGTCAGGACCAGGGACAGGAAGGAGTCTCAGGGGTATCTCTGAGACAAGGGATAGCTAGGGCCCTCCCAGACTGAGGGTCAGCCTAGGAGACCCGGTTTCCTACTATCCCCATAGTCACTGTGACACCACTATCTCCGAGTCGACTGAAAATTACATATTGAATCTACAGATTGGGAAAACTGGTGAAAATGTGAAGTCATATCCATGTTAAAGGGAACCTGTCACCAGATTTGGGGCCTATAAGCTATGGCCACCACCAGTGTGCTCTTATATACAGCATTCTAACATGCTGTATATAAGAGCCCAGGCCGCTGTGTAGAATGTAAAAATCACTTTATAATACTCACCTAGGAGGTCGCTGCGGTGAAGACTGGTCAAATAGCCGTCTCCGTTCTCCGGAACCGCCACCTCCTCTTTTGGTCATCTTTGTTCTCCTTCTTCTGAAGCCGGCGTCCATGATGCGTCTCACGTCATAGACACTGCCGGCACTGAAGTCCTGCGCATGCGCACTTTGATCTGCCCTGATCAAAGTATTGTAGTGCGTCTGCGCAGGACCTCAATGCCGGCGAGTGTCTATGACGTGAGACGCGTCATGGACGCCGGCTTCAGAAGAAGAAGAATAAAGATGGCCAAAAGAGGAGAACGGAGACGCCCATTCGACCAGTCTTCACCGGAGCGACCTTCTAGGTGAGTATTATAAGTGCTTTTTATGTTCTCACAGCGACTTAGGCTCTTATATACACGTTAGAATGCTGTATATAAGAGCCCAGTGGTGGTGGCCACAGCTTATAGGCCCCAAATCTGGTGACAGGTTCCCTTTAAAGTCCCGGACAACCCCTTTAAGCTGAGGTATGGCAGCAAAGGAATGAAAAAGAGAGTTTATTCAGAATTGTAGTGATGGGATGCCTTGACGCATTATATAAGGTAACAGTTTTGTAAATCTCACCCCTTGAAGGAATCTTTTCGCGTCGGCCATTATTGGATTAATTGACGTAGCTGAGAGTCGTGGTCTTGTTTCTTCATCATTAATCAGCCGGGAACTGTAAAGGAATGGAAAGCGGCTGATTCTTTTCAGAAAGACATAAGTGTTTCTATGATATGCGCGTCCCGCGTTCCCGAGCACAATGCATTATGTACTTCTGTAATTAGTGAGTGACCCACATTAGACGGAGACGGCCCCAGAATACAAATGCGAGGGGCGTCACAATGATTGGTGAGAGGGAGACTCATTGGTATGTTCCAGCGGGTCCGGCTGACAATACATCGCCTTCCGCAGCCGTTTGTTGGCTAAATCCCCAGCAACAATCAATTCGGGGCTAAAGAAAGACAAGTCCTTCGATTCATCTACTTTTCTGCTTCCTCTAAACTGTGTTCAAAGGATTTCGCTATACAAGTTCCGAAAAAGTTTTGCCAAGAGGAATATTCTTTCTTCTATTGTGGAAGAAACATTTTCAATATCATGAGACACTATATTGCAGTATAACTCTATAATCCTTAGTTGCTCAGTACTGGCTGCAAAAAGTAAGAGAAGGACGACATTGATATGTGGCAGTGGTCACCGCACTACCTTCCTGCTCTTGATTAATTTACTTTCTCATTGTGCCCAAAACATAACAGCGGCCAATTACTGAAAATAGGAAAGTGGTGTTACCTATGAGAGCCAACCAGCTCCTGAAGAAGTCAGAGACTGTGCACATTATACTAGAACATCTGACTGCTCACCCCACCGGCCGAAAGACCCCTACAATGCCCTAATGATGAACAAGGGGTTGGAAGTCCTATGCAAATGCTTTAAGGGATGATATCACCCTATGTTAAGTAAGAAAACAGTTGTGAATGTGGCTACAGGTGTCTCGTAATTAAACTCTATTATAGCTTTCTCAGTTTATTGAAAATTCCATTATTCCATACACAAGAATATAACTACTATAATACTGCCCCTATGTACAAGAATATAACTACTATAATACTGCCCATATGTACAAGAATATAACTCCTATAATACTGCTCCTATGTACAAGAATATAATTACTATAATACTGCCCCTATGTACAAGAATATAACTACTATAATACTGCACCCTATACACAAGAATATAACTACTATAATACTGCCCCTATATACAAGAATATAACTACTATAATACTGCTCCTATGTACAAGAATATAACTACTATAATACTGCCCCCTATGTACAAGAATATAACTACTATAATAGTTCCCCCTATGTACATGAATATTTCTACTATAACACTGCCCCTATGTACAAGAATATAACTACTATAATACTGCCCCTATGTACAAGAATATAACTACTATAATACTGCCCCTATGTACAAGAATATAACTACTATAATACTGCTCTTATGTACAAGAATATAACTACTATAATACTGCACCCTATACACAAGAATATAACTACTATAATACTGCCCCTATGTACAAGAATATAACTACTATAATACTGCCCCTATGTACAAGAATATAACTACTATAATACTGTCCCTATGTACAAGAATATAACTACTATAATACTGCACCCTATACACAAGAATATAACTACTATAATACTGCCCCTATGTACAAGAATATAACTACTATAATACTGCCCCTATGTACAAGAATATAACTACTATAATACTGCCCCTATGTACAAGAATATAACTACTATAATACTGCCTCTATGTATAAGAATATAATTACTATAATACTGCCCCTATGTACAAGAATATAACTACTATAATACTGCCCCCTATGTACAAGAATATAACTACTATAATACTGCCCCCTATGTACAAGAATATAACTACTATAATACTGCTCCTATGTACAAGAATATAACTACTATAATACTGCCCCCTATGTACAAGAATATAACTACTATAATACTGCTCCTATGTACAAGAATATAACTACTATAATACTGCTCCCTATGTACAAGAATATAACTACTATAATACTGCCCCCTATGTACAAGAATATAACTACTATAATACTGCCCCCTATGTACAAGAATATAACTACTATAATACTGCCCCTATGTACAAGAATATAACTACTATAATACTGCCCCTATGTACAAGAATATAACTACTATAATACTGCCCCCTATGTACAAGATTATAACTACTATAATACTGCCCCTATGTACAAGAATATAACTACTATAATACTGCCCCTATGTACAAGAATATAACTACTATAATACTGCCCCTATGTACAAGAATATAACTACTATAATACTGCCCCCTATGTACAAGAATATAACTACTATAATACTGCCTCCTATGTACAAGAATATAACTACTATAATACTGCCCCCTATGTGCAAGATTATAACTACTATAATACTGCCTCCTATGTACAAGAATATAACTACTATAATACTGCCCCCTATGTACAAGAATATAACTACTATAATACTGCCCCCATGTGCAAGAATATAACTACTATAATACTGCCCCCTATGTACAAGAATATAACTACTATAATACTGCCTCAATGTATAAGAATATAATTACTATTACACTGCCCCTATATGTTCATATATTTCTGGTTTAATACTGCAGTTACTGAACAAGTAAACATAGATACTGTATTGTAGCTGTTCCATTATGTGGACAGTGGGTTTCGGGCTGAGATGGATTAGAGACGCCTTGCTTGTTGTATAGTGGAGATGGCATTTTTCATGCAGTGATAAATTTCAAACATTTTTATCAGTGTGAAATATGACGTCTTTGAAAGAAGACAAATGACCGCTCTTCAAAGTTTTCAGATACATAAAATCTTCCAAGCAGCTGAATTATCTAGTGAGTGGCGGGAGGTCGGGGGGGAAATGTGCACATTTGTCAGTCCGCTCTGGGCAATTTCGTTATGTTTGCTGTTTGGAAGTCCATGGAAGTTCTAGAAGTTGGCTATTGGTGAGGAATAAGAAGAATAATTGATAAAGGCTCAACTTGATCCTGAGACCACAGTTTTTTTATAGGTCATAAGTCAGGTATCTTGTAGATCGTAAGGAGCTATTGGCATTTTTTATGCATTTTTGACAATGCGTTTTGGTGGTCGATGGGTGAAAAATGGTGATGTGTGTCCCTAGAGTATGAAATTCGACCCCCGTAGGTTCAAAGACACCCGAGTGCTGGGCCCGGGCCACAATTCTCATGGAATTTTGGGTATTGATCTAGATCCGGCACATAGGAAATTAAAAAAAATGAACTAAAAATAAAAAAATAATAAAGCGAGCGTGCTATATTTACCAAGTCTCAGTCGCGGCTGTAATGGCTCCAACGGCCACTCATTTACTCCTATTTTGATACACAGCCATGATAAGTACACGGCTTGAGGCTGCAGCCTGTAGCTGTGTCTTTATCTGTACTGGGTATCAATATATGGGGACCTAACGCCAATATATTTTTTATTTATTTATTTTATTGTGTCATATAGACCCACCAACCGGCATCTGTGATTGAATATGTCAGACAGGCTGTCACTAGGTGAGGGGGCGCATCTGATTGCAACCAATCACAGATGCCGGTGGGCGGGTGAAGCAGTAAATATGCATGAGCCTAATCAGAGGCCTTGAAAGAAGAATGAGAGGCCACAGGAGCAGTGTGACAGCCGCCCCGGTGATCAGTAATTTTGAAGTGCTTTCTCCTACTGAAGCACCCCACGGGGCCTTGAGAATACTCGTAACCGGGCAGGGGATGTCACGGGTAGCCCTGCCCGGTTTCGTGACCCCGAGGTGTCCATAAAGGGATGGACGATGGGATGTTGGTGGGGAGATGAGGATGAAAGGGTTGAGGAAGTTGGGAGTAGTTGTCTTGTGATGCCACCTATGGTGTGCGGCCAGGGATTAGCCGCCGCTGTGAGTCCTGTCCTCTGGGGTGGATGGTGTCGCAGCTTGGATGGTTCGGCTCCCCATTGCGCCAGATTCTAGTCCCCATAGATATATAGTCCTTTCATCACTAGTGAGAAACACAGGGACAAAAGAATTAACATGCTTCATCCTTGTGGTCACCACAAAGGTGCAGCCAAGAAAAGCTGCAACGTGCGGACAGCAAAAATGAAATCTCATAGACTTTACTGGGGAAGGAAATGTGTGCAGATTGGTGACCAAAAACTACACCCAAAAAACGTTGCAAAGAGTGCGAATGAGGCCTTAGGCAATAAACATGAGGTGAGTCACTGATTAATCAAATTAATTGGGTTTAGAATTCCCCCAAATTTGGCATGAATTTTACTTGCATTGAATCAGTTTTCTCATCTCTATTGTTGAAGTATCTGGTGACAGCTTTGACTAGTTCTCCAAACCCGAGACAAAACCGAAAGCTTCTGAGTCCCAATGCAAAATCTGTTACAGGGACCCCTACACTAGTGTCCTTCTATGTGGCAGAGAAGTATCTGTGGCCCCCTGACGTTGAGGCAATTGCTACCTCTTGCTATACTTCAGCCATGAACACAATGAGGTTCTTTACCGATGAGATGTTTCTCTATCATACACTCAGTGTTAGGGTAGACATACTTAAGCAGTCTTAAGGGGGCTCTACACGCAGCGACATCGCTAGCGATGTTATTTGTGAAAGCACCCGCCCCCATCGTGTCGTTTGTGCGTCACGGGCAAATCGCTGCCCGTGGCTCACAACATTGCTAGGGCCCGTCACACATACTCACCTTCCTAGCAACGTCGCTGTGGCCGGCGAACCGCGGTTCGAGCGGCGTCACAGTGACATCACACGGCAGCCGTCCAACAGAAGCGGAGGGGCGGAGAGCAGCCAAAAGAAACTGACGCCCACCTCGTTGCCGGAGGACACAGGTACAGTGTTCCTCGTTCCTGGGGTGTCACACGTAGCGATGTGTGCTGCCTCAGGAACGACGAACAACCTGCGTCCTGCAACAGCAACGATATTTGGGATTAGAACGACGTGTCAAAGATCAACAATTAGGTGAGTAATTTTGATCGTTAGCGATCGTTTGGATGTGTCACACGCAACGACGTCGCTAACGAGGCCGGATGTGCGTCACGAATTCCGTGACCCCAACGACATCTCGTTAGCAATGTCATTGCGTGTGACGGGGCCTTTACACAATTAGAAGGTGTCCTTCTTCTTCACCTTCTTCACTGTTTCCAACCATATCCCAAGATGGATTGTTTGTGTTTTTGGTGCTGGTAAAGATCTGACCTGTTCAGGGACGACATCCAGACGTTCTGTCCTCATTCTACAGATCCAGTTTGTCAGGTTTTACACCTAAATATTTGACAATTTTTGTTAGCTACATCCAGTTCCAAATTTCAAACTTCTACAGGGTTTTTTTGGTAACACTCAGGACTTAGAACCATACGTTTCATTCTTAACTATTACGGTCATGGCGGAAAGTGTTGGCACACTCTAAATCGTTCCAGAAAATAAACTATTTCTCCAATAAAAAATATTGCAATTACACACATTTTGCTATACACGTTTATTTCCTTTGTGTGTATTGAAACAATACAAAAAAACAGAGGGGGGGGAAGGAAAGTTTACTTGCATCTTAAAAACATCTCCCAAATCCGATCTTTTCTCACCTTTGAAAATGCAAAATCTCTTTCTGTTGCACTTATTTATTCTTGTCTGGACTACTGCAATGCTCTGCTCAGCAATCTCCCTATAAAAAATGTTCTCCTCTCCAATCTATTCTGAATGCGGAAGCCAGGGTCATATTTTTCTCCAGCTACTCCACTGATGCCTCCACCTTGTGCCAGTCATTGCAGTGGTTACCCATCGGCTACAGAATACAATTGAGGCCTCTGTCACACATCAGTATTTTGCGTCAGTGTTTCATCAGTATTTGGATACCAAAACCAGGAGTGGAACATACAGAGAAGAACTATAATTGAAAGTCTGACACCTGATAGGTGTTTCAGAGACACTCATGGTTTTGGCATCCAATTACTGATGAAACACTGCCACAAAATACTGACATGTGAAAGAGGCCTTAAACAGTTCTGCACCACACTATATCTCTTTCACTACTAAATACAATACAAACTTATCTCTCTCACCCACAAAGCTCATACAGTTCTGCACCACCCTATATCTCATCCCTATTCTTTGGCTATCACCCAACCTGTGCCCTCTGTTCTGCAACTGATCTAAGACAAAAATCCTCCATAATCCGAACCTCACACTTCCGTGTCCAAAACTCCTTTTGTGCTGCACCAAGTTTTCTGGAATGCACTACCCCAGACAATCCAACTAATACATAGCCTCCATGTTTTTCTCCTGCTTTAAATACACATCTTTAGACAAGCTTATCACCTCAAATGCCAGACCTACCTCTCCCTTGTTCCCGCTTTCTAAATATAAATCAGAATTTTCTCCTTCCTTTCTATTTATTTGTCTCCACATCCTCTGAGCTCCCAGTATCACATGGTGATTGCACTTAGACAGATACTGGCTGATGACTGGATCAAGCAGCTTTTATGAAAACCTCTATTTATTATACTGATGGCCGGACCATAGATGACGAGCACTAGTAGTGACGTATTGTGTCCCCTTATTTCCTGATAGATTGAAGCTTGCAAGCAGGACCCTCACTCCTCCTGTAACTGTTAAACTATGTGTTACCTATGTATTTTGTACTTTGCTTTGCCTTTATTGTCAGTACATGTCCCCACTTACTTGTTAAGTGCTGCGGAATATGTTGGTGCTATAGAAATAAGATTCTTCTCCTCCTCTTCCTCCTCCTCCTCTTCTTCCTCCTCTTCCTCCTCCTCCTCCTCTTCCCCCTCCTCCTCCTCTTCCCCCTCCTCCTCCTCTTCCCCCTCCTCCTCCTCTTCCCTCCTCCTCCTCTTCCTCTTCCTCTTCCTCTTCCTCCTCCTCTTCCTCTTCCTCCTCTTCTTCCTCCTCCTCCTCTTTCTCTTCCTCCTCCTCTTCCTCTTCCTCTTCCTCCTCCTCCTCCTCTTCCTCTTCCTCTTCCTCCTCCTCTTCCTCCTCCTCCTCTTCCTCCCCCTCTTCCTCCTCCTCCTCTTCATCCTCCTCTTCCTCCTCCTCTTCCTCCTCCTCTTCCTCTTCCACCTCCTCCTCTTCCATTTCCTCTTCCTCCTCCTCCTTCTCTTCCTCCTACTCCTCCTCCTTCTCTTCCACCTACTCCTCCTCTTCCTCCTCCTCCTCTTCTCCTCCTCTTCTTCCTCCTCCTCCTCTTTCTCTTCCTGCTCCTCTTCCTGCTCCTCTTCCTCCTCCTCCTCTTCCTCTTCCTCCTCCTCTTCTTCCTCCTCCTCCTTTTCCTCCTCCTCCTCCTCTTCCATTTCCTCTTCCTCCTCCTCCTTCTCTTCCTCCTACTCCTCCTCCTTCTCTTCCACCTACTCCTCCTCTTCCTCCTCCTCCTCCTCTTCTACTCCTCTTCTTCCTCCTCCTCCTCTTCCTCTTCCGCCTCCTCCTCCTCTTTCTCTTCCTGCTCCTCTTCCTCCTCCTCCTTCCTTTACTGCATGACTTATATACTATGGTCCTCAACATTGAAATTGCAGCACCAAGAATGAAAAGTCATTGAATTATAGAAATCACAAAGTTAATAGATTTGTTAACAGACACAAAACATGCAGAGATCCCCGCACTTACTATCAGTGAGGTTATTAAATTAAGTCTGAGGATTGTTCAGCCATACTGATTACACTTGGGCAAATCATCAAGATCCACTGCTGGCAGCTTCCCATGCAGTTGCCATTTCCGATGTTCTCAATGACAAAGGACAAGTCTAGAAAGTCGGAAGGTCATGGTAATTCGCTTAGGCCACTCACTCATAGTAGGACAAGAAACATGTCAATGATAATGTTGTTTTAATAAATTGATCCTGGGACATTTTGGAGAAATGGTCGCCCGACTGGTTCCACGTTCTGAACATTTACTATAAACATTGTATATTCAACTCATCAGAAGACGTTTACACAACATTGCTGTTATGGTCGTGTAGCGACTCAAACAGGATTTAGGTAAAGCACTGAAAAACTGCAACTGACCCTGCCAGTTCCTGTACAGACTTGGTACCCTGGGCAGACCCCACCTGGAATACTGTGTACTGTTCTGGGCTCCCCAATTCAAGAAACACATCAATATATTGGAGCAAGTCCAGAGAAGAGCAACCAAGATGGTAGAAGGTCTGCAAACCATGTCATATGAAGACCGGCTAAAAGAACTAGGGATGTATAGTTTGAAAAAGAGAAGGCTGAGAGGAGACTTAAAAGCGATCTACAAATATCTGAAAGGAAGTCACAGTGCAGAGGGAATTACCCTATTCTCATTAGCAGAAGGAAGTACAAGAAGCAATGCGAGGAAACTAAAAGGAAGGAGATTCAGATTAGACATTAGGAAAAACTTTCTGACAGTGAAGGCAGTCAGAGAGTGTAACAGCCAACCATGGGAGGTAGTGAGGGCAGTCAGGGAGTGGAACAGGCTACCGCGGGAGGTGCTGAGCTCTCCATCAATGGAAATCTTCAAGTGAAAACTGGATAAACATATAGCTGGGATGATTTAGGAAAGTCTGCAGTAGCAGGGGATTGGACCCATTGGCCCTTGAGGTCCCTTCCAACTCTACCGTTCTATGATTCTATGACTTGGGATTCCAACTCCGCAGTCCCTAGTTGTTCCTGAGTGAGTTGGAATATCACTGACTACAGGCTAAACTATGGAACCACAGACCGATTCTGCCTGGACGGCCGTCAAACACTTCACTTTCCTCTTAAAGAACTGTGGGGCAGAGCAGAGTGAAATTTAGCTACAGAAGGGAAGGTGTGCTGAGGTAGACCATGAGTCCAGAATGAGTAATAACAAACAACAAAATACAAGAGGTGATGTATATTGCTAAAGAATCTGCCGCCTACTTACTGACAACAAACAGAAGGTAGATGCATAGTAAATAACATAAACAGCAGACAGATGTATTCTAGCTGGTCTTCTGTCTGGCAGAAGCTAGCATCAATATGGCTAAACTTCAAAATGAGAATATCACCAGCAGGAAACAGCAGCAGTGGGATAGTATTTGACGCCCAACCCAAAAGGTGATTGGGGAGGCAAACAAGTAAATGAATACTCCTGTAACCCTAATAGAACTAGAGAAAGGATAAGAACAACTAAAACATCTGTAGAAAAGATGTATCTGCTGTGATCATGCAGACCAAAGAGCACAGAATCGAGTCTTCGAATCCATACGCATGACAATAGCGCTATGGGCCAGATGGCCAGCTACAGGTGCTCCATGACCTCACACCACCGCTCTGAAAGTTTATCATGGTGTAACACGAAAATGGAATCTAGAATGTATGTCTATCCTCTTAAGTGATGCCTTGGATGCAATGATAGACGAAAATTGGTCTGGAGACCATGTGGGCAACACTAAGAGGACTTCAGGAGAGTGATCTGAAGACCATGTGGGCACACTAAGAGACCCTCAGGAGAATGGCCTGGAGACCATATATATGCAACACTAAGAGGTCTTCAGGAGAGTAATCTGGAGACCACGAGGGCAACACTAAGAGGCCTTCAGGAGAGTGGTTTGGAGATGATGTGGGCAACACTAAGAGGTCTTCATGAGAGAACGTCTAACCAGTCTTACTCCCTGGATTACCCTGTAGGGTGGCATAATGTATAGCTGGACCCCTCTAGTTTTCATTCCAGGTGCACCTACAGCTCTGCATCACATTGATTTAGTCATGGAACCAGTAGTATGAACATTTCTCAAAATTGTCCCAAGGGAAATTTTCAAAATGTCAAAGCCAGGCCGCATGTTACTAGAGCTTGTGTGCAATTTCAATGTTAAGGAGTGTATGTATTTTGATCTTCGATGATACTTCAGAATCACCCTGGTAAAATGCATATTCCAGTCTCAGCATTTATTAGCTGAGATAAGAAGACATTCTTTCAGTAGAAGGTATCGTTATAGAAACCTCAAGATTTCAACTGGAATACGGGCAACAAAGACCGGTTTTACCATTGTCCATGCAGACACTCGCCACCAATAGAGGACTCAGGAGGCATCGTTTTAAGAGGACTATGAGACAAAGTAATGTGGTCGACTCTTCTCGAAAGAGAGATTACGAATTCTTAGTGGAATTTACTTTGCAATAATTTAATTTCTATCCACCGATTCTGCCAGGAAACATAATATTGCACATAACTGCTACATGAGTCAGATAGTTAACACATATGATTACATGACATTGTCTGGTCGTCTCTCCTTGCCAAAAAACAATTGTATTTCTTCAATTTCATTGTAAAACATTGACTTCATCCAGATTCACGGCTTCATCTCACCACCAGATTCTTCTAAATTGCCGGCGGTGAGTCTCGGTGTAGGTTTTCACACTCGAATATTGCATACACTTATGCACTGAACTGGTCAACCCATAACAAGTCCCAACTAGTCCATGAAAAATTGACTACATGGTTAACTATTTGTAGCCAGACATACGGAGAGTCTGTTTCATACCGTACATGCTTCGAAGAATATGGACATATGGACTTAGTATTCATCCTACTCCATGAACATTTCATTCTCGAGCTATAGCCACTAGTGCTATAGCTGCTAAAAAACATTACAAAAGTCCCAAATTTTCCAGGACTACGCTGATTTTTTGGAACCAGTCCTCGCAAATTTTTGGTGTCTTGGGCCAAAAAGTGGAGAAAAATCCACCCAAAATGGACATTTTAATGGATGGGATTTTTTGGCAATACTAATGCTTGCCTACAAGCCAACACAAATATTAGTAACTATTACAACATACGGAACTAATGTCATGCTAGGTACAGGGAAGTACCAAGTGAACTAGGAAAAAGAAGAGAAAGGAAACCCTGTGTCTAGGGAAGGGGGAGATGTTAACCCCTGACCAAGCCTACCGCTGGAACCTGGCTTCCCTTACCACCCTAGCTAGGTTTCGCACCTATGTGCCTACCTGACCCTAAGCTGACCATAGAACTGGACCCTAGGTAAGGAATGGATGGGATGAGCGCTAAGTCAACCCTACTAAGCACTAAAGAAGACACAGGGAACACACACGGGAAAAACACATGAACAACTTATCTCCAGATGACTCACTGAGAATTAGGCCGGTGTCACACATGCGAGCGCCTCGCATGTATCTCGCGCGAGTCTCGCGTTGCACCACCCGGCACGGACTCCCACTCTCCTCACAGGAGCGGGTTGGTTGCATGGAGATGCATGCAACCGACCCGCTCCTGTGAGGAGAGTGTGAGTCCGTGTTGGGAGATGCAACGCGAGACTCATGCGAGATACACTCGATGCACTCGCATGTGTGACACCGGCCTTACAGCAACAAACAACGTTTCTTCAGATGAGTGCAAGTTGACTGCTTGCATCTATATCTTGAATAGATTTTAAGTCTATCACTAGCACAGATCCTGGGGAAATGAGAGTATTTAAGCAATCAAAGGGAAGTACTGATTATTTACAGCTGAAAGGTGATTAACTCCTCAGGGTCCTAAAGGGAAAGGAATTAACTCCAAGCAGTGTGATGGTGCAGTTTTTTCTTCTACAGCCAGACACCACTGGATTGTCTGTCAAGCGTGACACACCTGTGACAATTATCTACTATAAAACTAGTCTTTAGCAGTGGCATCATTGGAACCTCAGAATTTCCCAAGATGGAAATATTGAAATATCATAGGATAGGAATGGGACTGCGCTTCAGTACATGGAATATTCACAACAAGAGATTAGCGGATTGATTTGTGGGACTCTGGTCCAAAAGAGAAGTCGGTATAATATAGTCTCTGATCATTGGACGGGAGGTAGAGGTACAAATCATCAAAAAAGTTTATAAAAATATTAAAAAAGAAAAATATAAAAACCTACATCACCTCCTTTTTTTAGTTTAGAAATTAAAAATGTATTTTAAAAAATAAAATAAAAAAATATAAAATCCCATTTCCTCCAATTAATAAAAAAATGTTTTTAAAAATACAAAAAATAATAAAAAAAACCTAAAAATCCCATTTACTCTAATTGAAAATAAAAATATGATCTAAAAATATAAAAAATAATAAAAAAAATCAAGTAAAAAAAATACAAAACCTAAGTCACCTCTTTTTTTAGTTTAGAAATTAAAAATGTATTTTAAAAATACATTTAAAATGTTTTTAAAAATACAAAAAGTAGTAAAAAAAACCTAAAAATCCCATTTCCTCTGATTGATTAAAAATAAAAATGTGATCTAAAAATATAAAAAATAATAAAAAAAATCTAAAACCTAAGTCACCTCCCTTTTTTTAGTTTAGAAATTAAACAAGTATTTTAAAAATATGAAAAAGAATTAAAAGACTAAAAACCCATTTCTTCCAATATAAAAATGTTTTTAAAATATACAAAATAATGAAAAAAAACCCAAAAAATCCCATTTCCTCTGATTGATATAAAATAAAAATGTGATCTATAAATATAAAAAATAATAACAAAAAATAAAACCTAAGTCACCTCTCTTTTTTAGTTTAGAAATTAAAAAATGTATTTTAAAAATATAAAAAAAATATTAAAAAACTAAAAATCCCATTTCCTCCAATATAAAAATGTTTTTAAAATATACAAAATAATAAAAAAAACTAAAAATACCATTTCCTCTGATTGATATAAAATAAAAATGTGATCTAAAAATATAAAAAATAATAAAAAAATAAAATAAAAAAATATAAAACCTAAGTCACCTCCCTTTTTTTAGTTTAGAAATTAAACAAGTATTTCTATGTCTATAAAAACCTAAAATTAAATAATGAGCATAATAAACCATTTAAAGAAAAAAAAATCAAACTCTAGAATTTCTGTTATTCAGAAATCGCACCTCCCCCAAAAATGTAGGAACCCGATCAAAGTATTATGGTGTCATTCGAAATTGCAACTCCCCCTCCACCCCCGAAAAAAGCTCCCATATGGTAATATCAAAGAAAAAAAAAAAGGCATGAATCTTGTAAGAAATTGCAACCCCCACCCCAAAAATGGAAGATGGTAAAAAAAAGAACAAAAGTGCAAAAATTGAAAAATTGCCAGGTGCCAAAAATGAAGGGGGGGGGGCACAAATAAAGAGAATAAAAAAAACTACGTGTGGCTTCTAAAGGCAAAATTGAAGTTGAAAAGTAGTCAATAGCAATTAAAAGTTTATGTATATCCCGAGCCCAAAAAAAAGAAAGATGAAAAGTGTTTTTTTTATGGTATGTTTTACTATTTTTTACGTTTTTGTAACAATATTCCTTTTGAAAGAAGGAACACGTCTGGGATTCTTTAATGTGCAGCCAGCCCCCGCTCTTCTCCCTGTGATCCCCCTGCAATCCTCGCATCTTGTTCTTATCGCACACATAGCTGCTATGTCACCGAAAAAAAAATCTATTTCCTCTCCTTTGTAATTATTTTCTTTTCTTTTTTTTTCACGATTTTTCCTTTTTTCATCCTTGAGTTGTATCTTTTTCTTGCTCGAAGAACGGGGACAGTGAGTCACAATTTGCGCACTTTCATTGCCCGCAGAAGACTTTTTAATCTATTTTTAGAATTCCCCTGATGGCGATGGCAAAAGTTCTTATCGCGGCAGGTTACTTCTTTTTCAACCGCAAAATTAACCCATTGGAAACCGAGAATTCTAAATGGAATGTGCAGGATTCGAAAAATCCGTCTGTTTTTTTTTTTTTTAAACTTCACATCTGTGAATAGGTTGTATCTGTTATTGTAGCTCAGTCAATGGGGCTGAGCTGCAATACCAGACACAACCTGCAGACGGGTGGGGCGCTATTTTGAAAAAAAAAAAAAATTATGCTAGCGATGTTTTGTGTTTTTCAAATCCTGTACAACCAACTGGTTATCTACATCATATAACTACAAGAATTCACAAATATGTCTATTTTCCTGTGTTTGAAAACGGTAAAAATAACGGGACATAATAATCAATACTGTCTAATTTTTGGACTTTGCCAATAAATTAGACATTGCTGCTGTTAACCGTTTAAATGCCACTTTGAATCAAAAGTGTCACACCGTTTCACATGCTCATAAACATCCAAACAATGGCATGGCTCGCCATGTCAGGTCAGGACCTTTTGGTTGTTATGTTCATACTCCTACGAAGTATGCAATACTGGTAAAAATTGCAGTGTATTCAAGAAACAATCAAAGCATCTCAGGCTCAAGTGCACTAAAGGAAGTAAAAATGATAAGAAAAATTTTTTTTAAAAATATAAAAAAACCTACAAATCCCATTTCCTCCAATTAATATAAAAGGAAAATGTTTTAAAATAATAATAATAATAATACTAAAAATCCCATTTCCTCTGATTAATACAAAATAAAAAAAGTTTTTAAAAATAAAAAAATAATAATAAAAAAATAAAAATTCCAATCTTTCCAATGAATATAAAATAAAAATGTTTTAAAATAATAATAATAATGATAATACTAAAAATCCCATTCCCTCCGATTAATACAAAATAAAAAATAAAAAATAGTAATGAACTAAGAATCCCATTCCCTCCAATGAATATAAAATAAAAATGTTTTAAAATAATAATAATAATAATAATAATAATAATAATGATAATACTAAAAATCCCATTTCCTCCGATTAATACAAAATAAAAAACGTTTTAAAAATAAAAAAATAATAAAAAAACTAAAAATCCCATTCCCTCCGATTAATACAAAATAAAAATATAAAAAATAGTAATAAACTAAGAATCTCATTTCCTCCAATTAATATAAAATAAAAATGTTTTAAAATAATAATAATGATAATAATACAAAAAATCCCATTTCCTCCGATTAATACAAAATAAAAAAAGTTTTTAAAAATAAAAAATAATAATAAAAAAACTAAAAATCCCATTCCCCCTGATTAATACAAAATAAAAATATAAAAAATAGTAATAAACTAAGAATCTCATTTCCTCCAATTAATATAAAATCAAAATCTTTTTAAAAATATAATAATAATGATAATCCTAAAATTCCCATTTCCTCTGATTAATACAAAGTAAAAAAATGTTTTTAAAATTAAAAAAATAATAAAAAACTAAAAATCTTATTCCCTCCAATTAATAAAAAAAAAAATATAAAAAATAGTAATAAACTAAGAATCTCATTTCCACCAATTAATAAAAAATAAAAATGTTTTTAAAAAAATAATAGTAAAGAAACTAAAAACCCATTTCCTCTAAAATAAAATAAAAATGTTTTTAAACATATAAAAAATAATAGTAAAAAAAACCCTAAAAATCCCATTTCCTCCAATTGATATAAAATAAAAATGTTTTATTAATAATAATAATAATATTACTAATAATAATTAATAATAATACAAAAACCTAAAAAACAATTTTCTCCAATTAATATAAAGTAAAAATGTGTTTAAAAAGAAAAAAAATCTAAAAATCCCATTTCCTTTCATTAATATAAAATAAAAATGTCTTTAAAAATATAACAATAAAAAAAACTAAAAATCCCATTTCCTCCGATAAATACAAAATAAAAAATGAAAATATAAAATAAAGTAATAAACTAAGAATCCAATTTCTTCCTATTAATACAAAATAAAAATGTTTTTAAAAATCTAAAGAATAATAGTAGAAAAATTAAAAATCCCATTTCCTCCAAATAATATAAAATAAAAATGTTTATAAAAAAAATAATAATAATAATAGTAGTAATAATAAAAAATCCCATTTCCTCTGATTAATACAAAATAAGAAAATAAAATATAAAAAATTGTAGTAAACTAAAAATCCCATTTCCTCTGATTAATATAAAATCAAAATGTTTTTAAAAATAATAATAATCCAAAATAAAATAATAATACAAAATAAAAATGTTTTTAAAAATATATAAAAAATAATATATAAAAATGGTACAAGAAAAACCAAATCGCTCATAACAGAAAAAACAAGCCCTCACACAGATCATAAGTTACAAGTCTCAGAAAAAGGAACATAATCAAAACACAACCCAAATTTTTCTTTTCAGAATTTTTCTACCAATTAAATAAAATATTGTTACAAATTTGTTGTTATATAAAGGTGTAAAAAAAATTATACAAAACAATGCCAGAATTGTGTTTTTTTTCACAACTTCACCACATTTTGGGAATATTCTTTTTAGGGTTTTTTTTTTTAGGATAAAATAAATGGTGTCAATAAAAACTGGAAATTCATCTTGCAAAAAAATAATGGCTATGTTGATGCAAAAAGAAAAAGATATGGGTCTTAGAAGACAAGAAGGAAAAATCAAAAGATCAAAAATAATAATAGTCTGCAACATAAAGGAATTAAAATATGCCAAGAAGCTTATGTTCTTTGTTAAAGAGGTTTTTACTACTAAAGTAACCCCCTTTCATTTGTCCTAACTCTTCCTAACTAACACTTTCCTAATATACTTCTGCTGTCTATTCTGCTCCTGTAAGCTGATCTCTAAGAGGTGTCGAAATACCTTTATAATTATTGTAGCTTTGAACCTTCCGGTCTGGAGACTGGAATTGAACCAACTGAGCAGGGCATGTGACTTATGGGGGCGGGGAAGCCTCCCTGTGAGTCACAGCAGTCTGGGCACCCATGCCTAGATTACACGTCATTCTCATCTCAGCCCACACTAGTGACGTCCCCTGCTCAGTTGGTCCGATTCTGGTCTGCAGCTGGAAGGATCAAAGCTACAAATACAATAAAAGTATTTATGAGCTTTTCAGAAATAAGCTTGCAGGAGCAGAGTAGATAGCAGAAGTATATTAGGGAAGTGTTAGTTAGGAAGAGTTAGGATACAAGCAAGGGAATCACAGTAGTGGAAAACCTCTTTAAATTTGTTTTTAGAGCTATTATTTGTCTTCCATACCAGTAAAAATGTTGGTGCGTTTCTTGGGGCACATTGTTACATTTGGACCACAACTCCTTTTCTGACAAACCTTATCCCATCGAGGTCACATTTTCAATGGTCAAGGTTCAAAAAGTATCTAAAATGCATAATAAACATGGTGCAAGTTGTGAATAATTATAAAGGAATTTCCACACCTCTTAGAGATAAGCTTAAAGGAGCAGAGTAGACACCAGAAGTATATTAGGAAAGTGTTAGTTAGGAAGAGTTAGGGTAAAAGAAAAGGGATCACATTAGTAGTGGAAAACCTCTTTAAACTTGTTGATCTTTAGAGCTATTATGTGGCTTACATACCACTAGAAATATTGGTGCATTTATTGTTGAACATTGTTACATTTGACCACAACTTCTGTTCTGACAAAACTTACCCCATCGAGGTCACATTTTCAATGGTCAAGGTTCAAAAAGTATGTAAAACTCATAATAAATATGGTGCAAGTCGTGAATAATTATAAAGGAATTTCCACACCTCTTAGAGATAAGCTTACAGGAGCAGAGTAGACAGCAGAAGTATATTAGGAAAGTGTTAGTTAGGAAGAGTTAGGATAAAAGACAGGGGATCAGATGAGTAGTGGAAAATCTTTTTAAAAATGTTGATCTTTAGAGCTATTATTTGGTTTACATACCACTAGAAATATTGGAGCATTTCTTGGTGCACATTGTTACATGTGGGCCACACCTCCTTTTTTTGACAAACCTTATCCCATCAAGGTCACATTTTCAATGGTCAAGGTTCAAAAAGTATCTAAAACACATAATAAGCGTGGTGCAAGTCGTGAATAATTATAAAGAAATTTACACACCTCTTAGAGATAAGCTTACAGGAGCAGAGTAGACAGCAGAAGTATATTAGGAAAATGTTAGTTAGGAAGAGTTAGGATAAAAGAAAGGGGATCACATTAGTAGTGGAAAACCTCTTTAAACTTGTATCTTTAAAGCTATTATGTGGCTTACATACCACTAGAAATATTGGCGCATTTCTTGGTGCATATTGTTACATTTGGACTGCACTTCTTTTTCTGAAAGACCTTACCCCATCGAGGTCACATTTTCAATGGTCAAGGTTCAAAAAGTATCTAAAACACATAATAAAAGTAGTGCAAGTTGTGAAAGAAAAAAAAAGTAAGGGGGGAAAAGGTGCAGGACAAATCGTGTCCAAATTGTGTATTTAGCATAATAAATCCCTCACTGTATTGCATCCACAAGAATCCAAAGAAGCATAAGGGACATTAAATTTGTAGATAATAACCTCTCTGAGAATTGATCTTCTTGGGAAACTCCACACTAGCAGGAAAACTCAAATTTCGCCTGATCCGCTCCTCTTTATGTTTCAATTTATGTAAATATTTGAGCGCCTTTAAAGCCTCTCAAGACTTGCTTTCCTAGGGGGAAACTTCAGTTCACATAGATTAAGAGAAGACTTCCACATTTTTCAAGAACCACCCACATATTCCGAGAAAGATGGAACATATTGTGAAAAATTTGCATTGATGCACAACTGTGTTTTTTGGATCCAAAAATCCATGTTCCCAAAAAATATATTAGACTAAAAAACCTTTCGCTTTGTGCATTGTAAAAGCAAAAAATAGCGCCCCTTCCCCTTATTTTGAAGCGGTTATTTAAATCTTTGGGAATTTCCCTCTTCTTTTTTGTATACTTAATTTATGGATTTTTTTTTACATTTATTTAGAAAAGTTATATCAAATTATCTCTCCCAAAAAAAAAAAATCACATTTTTTAATATTGGAACGGGAAAAGAAATAATTTTTCGCCCCATTTGTATGTATACAATTTGTCATAATTTTTAACTTTGTGGAATTTTTTTTTTTTAAATAAAAAGAACCCCCTCCCAAAAAAGAAGGATGAGACGTCGCTAATCAAATGTGTATGTATTGTTTTCGCACCATGATGTACTTTCTGTGTCCGGTCTCAGCCGTCGTATGGTTTACACGATAGTTTGAGTCTTCTTGGAACATCTGCATTAAGGCTGATGATAAAGGTCACCGCTCCGCCATGCTGTCCTCATCACTGCTTTCAACAGCTGTAGGAGGCTTTGATCACTGGATGTTGGGTCCTGGCTGCCATGTGCAGGCTCTTCAACCCACACTGAGTACATCCTTAAATTATTAGATAGTGCGTATAGCGCAGCCCGCCGAGCCGCAAGTGATGCCAAGGAATTCCAAGCCAGGAACGTACGTGTTACATGGTGTGTTGACTACAGATCTGCCCATTGAATAGTACAGACATGACAGGGTTAATTTGACCTCTAGGCTCCTGATTTGGAAAAACTACCTGATTGGACGAAATAAACACCAATAATGGTCTTAATATTATAATATTAAATATTATTAGACAAGGTAGGAATTGTTGAGTTCCCTTCTGATTCCACACGTTTCCCCCAGGTAAAATAATAAACCTATACTCACCTCCTGTACCGCTGCCATACCAGCGCTGTGTGGGCTCACAGTGGCGGGGCTTATGTAGGGTTGTGACATCACAAGAGCCCCGCGACCAATCACAGCCGGGTTCCTTCGGACCAAACGAACAGTCAACTTCCTGTTAATTAACTAATTTTGTCCAAAGGTGAGGGGAAGGAAGCCGCACTGATTGAATGCGGGGCTTGTATGACGTCACAACTACATATGGCCTGCATATTCTTCTTTGGTGTTTATACATATGAGCCCCGACACAGTGAGCACGGTGGAACACTGCCTGTAAGGGAGGTGAGTATAGGCTTTATTATTTTACCTGGGGGAAACATATGGAATCGGAAAGGGTTGTCCTAACACTGGACACCTCTGTAAGTTTTTGGCCCAATCAAAATACACGGAATAAAAAACACACCAAATAATCATTATAGTAATTTATTCTAAATGTATCGGCATACAAATAAAGGACTGCCCTCTACAGCAAGATATGCAATGGGAGCTATTTACTGGCTGAAATTAAAAATGCACCTAATTTGACTAAAAGGCCTGAAAGCTAGGAGAGAAGGAACCCCCTTCATAGGGTTTATATATATATATATATATATATATATATATTTATATATAAAACTAATATAATACTGTCCCTATGTACAAGAATATAACTACTATAATACTGCCCCTATATACAAGAATATAACTACTATAATACTGCCCCCTATGTACAAGAATATAACTACTATAATACTGCCCCTATATACAAGAATATAACTACTATAATACTGCCCCCTATGTACAAGAATATAACTACTATAATACTGCCCCTATGTACAAGAATATAACTACTATAATACTGCTCCTATGTACAAGAATATAACTACTATAATACTACCCCTATGTACAAGAATATAACTACTATAATACTGCCCCCTATGTACAAGAATATAACTACTATAATAATGCCCCCTATGTACAAGAATATAACTATAATACTGCCCCTATATACAAGAATATAACTACTATAATACTGCCCCTATATACAAGAATATAGCTGCTATAATACTGCCCCCTATGTACAAGAATATAACTACTATAATACTGCCCCTATGTACAAGAATATAACTACTATAATACTGCCCCTATGTACAAGAATATAACTACTATAATACTGCTCCTATTTTCTGCTGCCTATGGACAATAAAAACACAAATGCTCTTGGGCATGAATGCTAATCGATATCAGCGGCTTCTTCACATTCCGGCCGTTTCCTTTGTGTTATTGCTCAGTATTTGTGTCCGCTCCTCACATACTCCCCAGAGCCTATTATGGACTGTGTAATGCGGCATCATTTCTGATTAGTCTCGCTTGGACAATAAGCATGTTCTACATATGTAATGCCAACGCCACGAGAGGTCTGGATGGCGCGGACAGCAAGATTAAAATTCCTTCGCTGGCAATTATTGTTCATTCATTGAAACATTGTGAATTGTCTTGGTTGGGTAAAGCTTGATGGATACAGACGTGTTCTATAATTAAACAGCTCCAAATACAATGGCTGAATTTTTGCTTTGCGACGTTTGGACAATGAATTGGGACTAATAATCTTTAACCTGATGAGTTATTAGAAAGATAAATAGAAAGATGCAAAGAGAGATATTTTAGGAGCTTTTGATGCTGCAGACTGGCATTGAGTGCTACTGTAACACTGATCCATTTGGGATATAAAATCATATATTTTTCCGTATCTGTATGCCTTTATCGTTTCACCATCCAATTTCATGGATGATTCTGCTGCCCATTCAGCCAGGTCCTCATATAGGGGGGAGACTTACTGACTTTCTGTACAGTCTTTCTTGCTCCTGCGCCACTCCTTATTTTTCTATGCTTGTTTCATACTCTGAAGCTACATTTTCTTGCTGAAATTTCTCCTTCATCTACTACTTTAGTAAGAAGAACCTACGACAGTAAAAATGGGGGCATGCATACCCAAAACTACTCCAAAGGGTATGATTTACAGGGTATATCTAATGATACCCCTTGATTTCGGCATGTCAGTGAGATATTTGCTACCAATGTCTATGGAATTTTGCAAACTATGAGTATGAGGTGGCCTCCATAACTCTTGCTTATCTCCATCCATTTTCCACATTTCATCGTGAGTCTGGTATATATGTCCCCCATCCTGGGCCCCTTCCTGGTATATATCCCCAATCCTGGGCCCCTTCCTGCTATATATGTCCCCCATCCTGGGCTCCTTCCGGGTATATATATGTCACCCATCCTGGGCCCCTTCCTGGTATATATGTCTCCCATCCTGGGCCCCTTCCTGCCATATATCTCCCCCATCCTGGGCCCCTTCCTGCTATATATATGTCACCCATCCTGGGCCCCTTCCTGGTATATATGTCCCCCATCTTGGGCCTCTTCCTGCTATATATGTCCTCCATCCTGGGCCCCTTCCTGCTATATACATATCCCCCATCCTGCGCCCCTTCCTGCTATATATGTCCTCCATCCTGAGCCCCTTCCTGCTATATATGTCCTCCATTCTGGGCCCCTGCCTGGTATATATGTCATGCATCCTGGGCCCCTTCCTGGTATATATGTCCCCCATCTTGGGCCCCTTCCTGCTATATATGTCCTCCATCCTGGGCCCCTTCCTGCTATATATATCCCCCATCGTGGGCCCCTTCCTGCTATATATGTCCTCCATCCTGGGCCCCTTCCTGCTATATATGTCCTCCATCCCGGACCCCTTCCTGCTATATATATCCACCATCCTGGGCCCCTTCCTACTATATATGTCCTCCATCCTGGGCCCCTTCCTGCTATATACATATCCCCCATCCTGGGCCCCTTCCTGCTATATATGTCCTCCATCCTGAGTAGAGTTGAGCGCGGTTCGTGGTTCGTGGTTCTCCAGTTCGCGGCTCGAGTGATTTTGGGGCATGTTCTAGATCGAACTAGAACTCGAGCTTTTTGCAAAAGCTCGGTAGTTCTAGAAACGTTCGAGAACGGTTCTAGCAGCCAAAAAACAGCTAAATCCTAGCTTGGTTTCTGCTGTAATAGTGTAAGTCACTCTGTGAATCAAACTATTATCACATTTCAGTGTATAGTGTGCGTGAACAGCGCCTTCAGATCACTGCTGTTTCTATAATGGCGATCGCCATTTTTTTTTTTTTTTTTTCTTGTCTTCCTTCCCTAAGCGCGCGCGTCTTGTGGGGCGGGCCAGCATGTCAGCCAATCCCAGACACACACACAGCTAAGTGGACTTTGAGCCAGAGAAGCAACGGCATGTGTGATAGGATCTGCATGTCACATGTCCCTGCATTATAAAACCGGACATTTTCTTCACGGACGCCATTATCTGCCTTCTGCGTCTTTGGTGTCAGACATCACTGTCGCAGCTCCGTCTTCCTGAGTCCTATAGCCGATACAGCTGTATGCGCTGCATACACAGCGTTAGACAGCTTAGGGAGAGCACTTTATAGCAGTCCTTTTAAGGGCTCCAACCGGCAGGGTCAGAGAGCCATAGGTGACAGGTCCTGCAAACAGCAACAGCGTCTGTGTAGCCCAGGTCAGGGATTTCCTACCTGCATTTCACCATTAGGAGGGAATAGAAAGGCAGGCTTCCATTCCTCTACCCAGAGCACCACAATCCTGCCACTGTACCCTCCTGTCCTCTGCACACTCCAACTGATAACTAAGCCATTATACTAGCAAACACTCAGTGTACCTAGTGGCATCCTATACGTGGCTATTGGACTTTGCTATAGTCCCACTAGTGCAAAGACATTTGCAGAGCGCGTCTGCCTGCATTGCACACTACAACTCATTCTAACCAAGCCATTATACTAGCAAACACTCAGTGTACCTAGTGGCATCCTATACGTGGCTATTGGACTTTGCTATAGTCCCACTAGTGCAAAGACATTTGCAGAGCGCGTCTGCCTGCATTGCACACTACAACTCATTCTAACCAAGCCATTATACTAGCAAACACTCAGTGTACCTAGTGGCATCCTATACGTGGCTATTGGACTTTGCTATAGTCCCACTAGTGCAAAGACATTTGCAGAGCGCGTCTGCCTGCATTGCACACTCCAACTCATTAAAACCAAGCCATTATACTAGCAAACACTCAGTGTACCTAGTGGCATCCTATACGTGGCTATTGGACTTTGCTATAGTCCCACTAGTGCAAAGACATTTGCATAGCGCGTCTGCCGGCATTGCACACTCAAACTCATTTTAACTAAGCCATTATACTAGCAAACACTCAGTGTACCTAGTGGCATCCTATACGTGGCTATTGGACTTTGCTATAGTCCCACTAGTGCAAAGACATTAGCAGAGCACATCTGCCTGCATTGCACACTACAACTCATTCTAACCAAGCCATTATACTAGCAAACACTCAGTGTACCTAGTGGCATCCTATACGTGGCTATTGGACTTTGCTATAGTCCCACTAGTGCAAAGACATTTGCATAGCGCGTCTGCCTGCATTGCACACTCAAACTCATTTTAACTAAGCCATTATACTAGCAAACACTCAGTGTACCTAGTGGCATCCTATACGTGGCTATTGGACTTTGCTATAGTCCCACTAGTGCAAAGACATTAGCAGAGCACATCTGCCTGCATTGCACACTACAACTCATTCTAACCAAGCCATTATACTAGCAAACACTCAGTGTACCTAGTGGCATCCTATACGTGGCTATTGGACTTTGCTATAGTCCCACTAGTGCAAAGACATTTGCAGAGCGCGTCTGCCTGCATTGCACACTCCAACTCATTAAAACCAAGCCATTATACTAGCAAACACTCAGTGTACCTAGTGGCATCCTATACGTGGCTATTGGACTTTGCTATAGTCCCACTAGTGCAAAGACATTTGCATAGCGCGTCTGCCGGCATTGCACACTCAAACTCATTTTAACTAAGCCATTATACTAGCAAACACTCAGTGTACCTAGTGGCATCCTATACGTGGCTATTGGACTTTGCTATAGTCCCACTAGTGCAAAGACATTAGCAGAGCACATCTGCCTGCATTGCACACTACAACTCATTCTAACCAAGCCATTATACTAGCAAACACTCAGTGTACCTAGTGGCATCCTATACGTGGCTATTGGACTTTGCTATAGTCCCACTAGTGCAAAGACATTTGCATAGCGCGTCTGCCTGCATTGCACACTCAAACTCATTTTAACTAAGCCATTATACTAGCAAACACTCAGTGTACCTAGTGGCATCCTATACGTGGCTATTGGACTTTGCTATAGTCCCACTAGTGCAAAGACATTAGCAGAGCACATCTGCCTGCATTGCACACTACAACTCATTCTAACCAAGCCATTATACTAGCAAACACTCAGTGTACCTAGTGGCATCCTATACGTGGCTATTGGACTTTGCTATAGTCCCACTAGTGCAAAGACATTTGCAGAGCGCGTCTGCCTGCATTGCACACTCCAACTCATTAAAACCAAGCCATTATACTAGCAAACACTCAGTGTACCTAGTGGCATCCTATACGTGGCTATTGGACTTTGCTATAGTCCCACTAGTGCAAAGACATTTGCATAGCGCGTCTGCCTGCATTGCACACTACAACTCATTCTAACCAAGCCATTATACTAGCAAACACTCAGTGTACCTAGTGGCATCCTATACGTGGCTATTGGACTTTGCTATAGTCCCACTAGTGCAAAGATATTAGCAGAGCACATCTGCCTGCATTGCACACTCCAACTTTTTTAAACTAAGCAATTTTACTAGCAAACACTCAGTGTACCTAGTGGCATCCTAAACGTGGCTATTGGACTTTGCTATAGTCCCACTAGTGCAAAGACATTTGCAGAGCACGTCTGCCTGCATTGCACACTACAACTCATTGTTACTAAGCCATTATACTAGCAAACACTCAGTGTACCTAGTTGTATCCTAAACGTGGCTATTGTACTTTTGTCTATTCACAGTATTGGAACGATATTTGCAGCACGTCTGCCTGCATTGCACACTCTAACTTTTTTAAACTCAGCCATTTATAGTAGCAAACACTCAGTGTACCTAGTTGTATCCTAAACGTGGCTATTGTACTTTTGTCTATTCACAGTATTGGAACGATATTTGCAGCACGTCTGCCTGCATTGCACACTCTAACTTTTTTAAACTCAGCCATTATACTAGCAAACACTCAGTGTACCTAGTTGTATCCTAAACGTGGCTATTGTACTTTTGTCAATTCACAGTATTGGAACGTTATTTGCAGCACGTCTGCCTGCATTGCACACTCAAACTTTTTTAAACTCAGCCATTTATAGTAGCAAACACTCAGTGTACCTAGTTGTATCCTAAACGTGGCTATTGTACTTTTGTCTATTCACAGTATTGGAACGTTATTTGCAGCACGTCTGCCTGCATTGCACACTCAAACTTTTTTAAACTCAGCCATTATACTAGCAAACACTCACTGTACCTAGTTGTATCCTAAACGTGGCTATTGTACTTTTGTCTATTCACACTACTGCAAATCTATGTGCAGCACCTCTGCATGACAACCTCGTGCTCTGTTTTTAATAAGCTATAATGATAGCACAAAATACTGCCATTTTGTGGCATCATAGAACTGGCTGTTGTATTCCATTAGTGCCCCACTGGTGACAAGCTATTTCTAGCACCTCTACATCACACCCTCATGCACATTTAGCTACGCTAATGTTATAGCAAACTCATGGAATTCATTGCTGCATTTCATAATTCGGAGGGATAGAAAGTCAGGCTTCCTTTAGCTTTTCCTTCTGTTCATAGACAGCATCTCCAAGACAAATTTCCCCTCCACGTCTAAGTGTGGAGAGGCAGCTAGTGCGCATGCGTGTGCCGATGTACCCCAGCTGCAGCATAATTACAGTGTTTCGCCTAGTGAGTATGCTCAGCCTGACTGTGCCATTCCTGACGCTAAGTCTTCATTTCGGGATACAGCGCATGCTCCCACACTAAGTGTGAAAAGCCTCTTTGCACAGGTGCTTGCATTCTGTGCCGGGTCTAAGTCCTGTTTTGTGCCTAGACACCATGCTAAAGCTGATAGTCTTTTTTCAGAGACTGTATTTCATGCTACTGAGCATGCTCAGGCACTTCCTGCATCAGAGACTAGGTCCGGTAATGAACTCTTTGGCCCTGGCCCTGATGTGGGGGTCCCATATAGACCACAGGGCATCAGGTGTCCTCCCAAATGGCTTGCAGAGGCCCACACCTATGACTTGTCACCGCATTATTGATGGTCAGACGATGACTGGTGAGGTGTTTGGGTCATGGCAGCCATGAGGTCATCATTGAAGTTGCGTTTCCAAATAGGACGCTAGTTATGCCACTCATGACGTGTCACTCTGCTTTTGTCTCCAGGAGGTGCATTGTGGTTCACCCTGGTTTGGGGCGGACCCAGGTTATAAAAGGGGCTGGAGCCAACAAGGAGGTGCGCAGTCTTCTATTATGCTCCGAAAGAGCACACCTCCATGTGTTGAACCCATTGCGGCTTTAGGCCAGAGGTAGGCAGGGATAGGGTGGTGGATGCAGGCCACCACCACAGTTGGTAACGCAGAACGGTTAAGACCAGCTCCTGTCCTAACAGTCCTGCTTGTGCAGCCCAGTGGCATTAACAGGCCTGCTGCTGCTGATGCGCCTGCTGTCCACAGGTGTGGCCCCTACGCACACGGTCAGCGTACTCAATGGCCCCTGTGTTGTTAACAGGGAGTTCCTGGGCTGGGTGGGCATGTGGACCCTGTGACGCTAACAGGGCTCACAGTCTCCAGATCCGAATGGCGTCTAACTCGGTTCAGGCTACTATTAGTTTCATAGCCACACAGCTCTGTATCCTCCACCAAACCTTCAAGTTGCCAACCTCTCCTTTTCCAACTGGGAGCACGGTGGACACTGACTGCTGAAGGTGATATATACCTTTCTCTTTCTTTTCTTATTAATTTTTGTTATATAGCGGTCACAGATTATATACCACTTTATCCAAATCTGCCAGTCCCACTGTAACAGATGTTGTTTCTTCAGCAAATGTTACAGTTGTTTAACCACCAAATCCACGGACCAAAATTTTTTTCCCCTTTCCAACACACCTGTTCCCCTTTCCAACAGCATCTGTCCTTTTTCAACTCATTTTGGGATATGACCAAAAGTGCAACTGTGCAGGGACACCGTACTCAACGCCATCTCAGCACAGCAGCCATCCCTCGGTCCCTCCGATGTGGACAAGTAAAAGACCATTTCCTCCTATCCATGACAAAGTGTTGAGATTCACTCTGTGCAGCACTGGTGTTTAGTGGAAAAGTAGATCTAAGATTGCGTACCACATTCTGCAGATACTCCTGTATACGTGCGTCTATTTCTATGGCAGGAATTAGTTCGCCAAATTTTGTCTTGTACCGGGGATCTAACAGTGTGGCAACCCAGTATTCAGGATTAGTTCAAATTCATACAATCCGAGGGTCATGTAGGTAGTGCAGCAAGAAGGCGTCATGTGTCTTGTGCATCCAGGAGGACCAAGTCCTTGGTGTGTTGGTGGCAGAGAGGTGAGAATCGTGCATCCTTCCTCTGCCCTCTACCCACAACCTCGCACAACCGAAATGTGAGCAAGCTCTCACTCATCTGCTGAGTCTTCCATGCCCATCGCCAGTTCGTCCTCCATTTCTTCATGGGCTCCTGCACTTTCATCAACACTTTTTGCTGATACTATGCGCCCTTGTTAATCCCTCTCCCTCACCATGACTGCCGCATAGGTGCCGCTGACCATCTGGACCTCGTAGATCTTGTTATCCCTTCCGCATATGACTCCTCCTGTACTTCCTCCCCTTCCTCTTGTCCCAACACCTGACTCCGAATAATAATTACAGTGTGCTCCATCATGTAGATGACCAGAATTGTCACGCTGAGAATGACATTGCCAGTGCTAAACATCTTCGTCGACATTTCAAAACTGTGTAGCAGGGTGCATAGGTCCTTGATCTGACACCACTCCAGCAGCGTGATCTGCACCACCTCTGGATCAACTTATCCCAGGCTATATGTCTTACCGTATTTCAGCAGGGCTCTGCGGTGCTGCCACACACGCTGCAACATGTGCAGATTCCAATTCCTGCGTGTCGGAACATCGCATTTCCGGCGTTTAACTGCCAGACCCTAAGACTTCCGGAGTGATGAAAGTTGTTGAGCTGCTGTGTGCGCACGATGGAAGTGAGCACATAGCGAGCGTGCCCGCTGCACAAGGCCATGTAGGCCGTGATGGTGTTTTAAAAATTGCTGGAGAATTCGGATCAACACGTGAGCCATAAAAGGCACGTGTGTCACATTGCCCTGAGGATGGCCCGCAGCCAGGTTTGCATCATTGCCGCACACGGCTGTTAAGTCACCAACGGAGTCCGCTCCGTCAATTTGTACTCCGGTCGCCAGGTGACAACGTGTTCCTTTCATGAATAGTGCTGATGATGGGAGAGTAGTCGATGCCAGCGGCGCAGGTGGACGCAGGTTATGCTCACCCACTGGGCTGCATTACCTTGACAGATGCAGAATCTCTGGCTGAATGTAGCTGGTGGGTATCTCACAGATGAAATACCATCATTCAGCTACAACCAATGGGAAGACACCACACCCTTTTTTATGCCCATCCTGTCTGCAGACCACTGCCAGACATAGCTATGAACCTCTGGTTAATTTTACCCCCAGTTCAGTTTTATGATTTTGTGTGCTTGTTACCTGACTACTTTTCCTGCTTGCTGTTTATGTACCTTGTTGGCCGATACGCATTTCACCTCTGCTTGTTTTCTGATTAAGTCCTGGCCGTCCCATTCTGTTCCTGTTCCTCAATTAATGTTTTGACCCTGCCTGACTACTATTCTCTGTAATAGCGGTGTGACTCACATTTCCCATACATTTCAAAGTAAAACTTTGACCGCCTGATGGCATTGAGCTCTGCTGCCAGCATAGTAAGGAGGTGTGTGGTAGTCCTTGTGCGCAGTTGCAAGGAAGGGTGGCCTGACCACACAGGGTTTGCGCAAAGGTAGAGGACCCACACGAGGTTGAAGAGGCAGAAGCAGTGTATTAACTTCTACATACAGAACAAGGATTGAAACAACTCGTGGGGACGGCAAGACTTGTACAGCAGACCCTTCTCCATCTCTCACCATAGTTTGCCAGTGCCCAGTCAGTGACATGTAATGACCCTGTCTATGCTTACTGGTCCAAGTATCTGTGTTGAAATGCACCCTGTCGCACACAGATTTTCTCAAGGAAGTGGTGATGTTGTGTGCGACATGCCGGTGTAGCGCGGGCATGCTTTTCTTGGAGAAGCAGTGGTGATTGGGCATCTGGTACTGGGGCACAGCGACAGACATAAGGTCTGTAAAATCCTGTGTGTCCACTACGCGTAAAGGCAGCATTTCGGTAGCCAACAGCTTACAGAGGGATAGAGTCAACCACTTAGCTTTGTCATGGGTCGCAGTAAGTGGCCTTTTATTTGACCACATCTGAGGGACAGAGATCTGGCTGCTGTCTGTAGACGGTGTTGAGTAGGGTGTCCCTGGAAAAATGCAGGTTTGTGAGAAAAGTGCAGGCGGAGACATGATGTTGGCTTCATCTTGCCTTCAGATCTGTTCATCTTGTATCATTTTTAAAAAACACAGCAAGCAAGGGTTACTCCAAGCGGAGTCTCCCTTTTTTTCCAAAAATTGGGCCCCACACAGACACCTTATCAGTGGCAGCACTTGTGCCCTAGTTGCAAACAGGATGTTTTGATTTGCATCAAGCACATTCCAAATCCACAAGCATTTACTCTCCCCAGGATGACACAGGGGTAGTAAATTCCTTCTGGATCCATGACTTGTTCATTTTGATGAACGTCAGTCTGTCCACATTGTCACTGGACAGACGCGTGCGCTTATCTGTCAGCACACACCCAGCAGCACTGAAGACACGTTCAGAGACAACGCTGGCAGCTGGACACGACAAAATCTTCGAGGCGTAACTGGAGAGCTCTTGACATTTTTCTAGATTTGAAGCCCAAAAGGAGCAAGGCTCCATTTGCAAAGTCATTGCATCGATGTTCATTTGGAGATACTCCTGTATCATCCTCTCCATCCGTTGACTATGTGTCAGACTTGTTGTCTCTGGTGGCCTTGCAAAGGAGGGTCTAAAAAAATTATGAAAAGATTCCATAAAATTGCTGTTACCAGCACCAGATACGGTCCTACTGGTACGGGTAGACTGTTGAAGATGACGAGGCCGTCCCATGTTTGTCAAGTTACAACTGGGAGAATCACTCCCTTCACCTGCACGGTTGTTTGGTGGAAAAGCCGAGCTAAGATCGAGTAACAGCTTCTGCTGATACTCCTGCATACGTGCGTCCCTTTCTATGGGTGGAATTATGTCACAAAATTTGGACTTGTCCCGGGGATCTAATAGTGTGGCAAGCCAGTAGTCATCATCACTTCTAATTTTGACAATACGAGGGTCATGTTGGAGGTAGTGCAACAAGAAGGCACTCATGTGTCTTGCGCAGCCATGCGCACCAAGTCCACGCTGTGTTTGTGGCATAGAGGTGCTAACCGTTCTTTCTTCCTCTGTCATCTCCCCCCAACCTCTTTCAACTGAAATTTGACCAAGGTCCCCCTCATCTGCTGAGTCTTCCATGTCCATGGACAGTTCGTCCTCCATATCTTCATGTCCTCCTGCACCTTCCTCAACATCTCACCTGCTACCATGCGCCCTTGTTGATCCCTGTCCCCCATGGTCCCATGCCTGCCGCGTTGGTGATGATGAACGTCTGGACCTTGGTGATGTTGTTGTGTCTTGCGCATATGAATCCTCCTGTAGTTCCTCCCCTTCCTGTTGTCCCACCCCCTGACTACGAATAGTGTTTAGCGTGTGCTCCAGCATGTAAATGACTGTAATCGTCATGCTGATAATGGCATTGTCAGCGCTAAACATATTCGTCGCCATGTCGAAACTGTGCAGAAGGGTGCATAGGTCCTTGATCTGAGATCACTCCATCAGGGTGATCTGCCCCACTTCTGCATCTCGTTGGCCCAGGCTATACATCATGACGTATTGCACCAGGGCTCGCCGGTGCTGCCACAGTCGCTGTAACATGTGGAGAGTTGAATTCCAGCGTGTCGCCACATCGCATTTCAGGCGATGAACCGGCAGGCCGAAAGACTTCTGGAGCGATGCAAGTCGCTCAGGTGCGGCGGTTGAACGGCGGAAGTGAGCACTGCAGACAGTTTCCGTGCCCTGGTCAGAAGGCCATCTAGGCCGGGATAGTGTGTTAAAAATTGCTGGACAACAAGGTTAAACACGTGAGCCATACAAGGCACGTGTGTCACCTTGCCCAGGCGAAGGGCCGCACCCAGGTTTGCAGCATTGTCGCACACGGCCTTACCAGGCTGCAGGTTGAGTGGAGACAACCATTTATCAAAATCAGTCTCCAGAGCTGCCCACAACTCAGTCGCTGTGTGACTCCTATTTCAAAGACATGTCAAGCTAAAGACCGCCTGATGCCGTTGCGCTCTGCTACCAGCATAGTAATGAGGGGTGCGTGATTCCTTCTGCGCAGTGAGAACGCTGGTGGCCTGACCAGGCAGGCTTGGGGCGGAGGTGGAGGACCCAGATGAGGTGGAGGATGCAGAAGCAGTGGCGGAACTTGGACAGACAGAGGATTGACACACAAGTCGTGGGGACGGCAAGACTTGTGCAGCAGACCCTTCACCATCTATCACCATAGTTACCCAGTGGCCAGTCAGCGACATGTAACGTCCCTGTCCATGCTTACTGGTCCAAGTATCGGTGGTGAAATGCACCCGTTCACACACAGAGTTTCTCAAGGAAGCGGTGATGTTGTGTGCGACATGCTGGTGTAGCGCGGGCACACCTTTCTTAGAGAAGTAGTGGCGACTAGGCATCTGGTACTGGGGCACAGCGACAGACATAAGGTCTCTAAAATCCTGTGTGTCCACTAGGCGGAAAGGCAGCATTTCTGTAGTCAACAGCTTACAGAGGGATAGAGTCAACCTCTTCGCTTTGTCATGGGTCGCAGGAAGTGGCCTTTTATTTGACCACATCTGAGGGACAGAGATCTGGCTGCTGTGTGTAGACGGTGTTGAGTCGGGTGTCCCTGGAAAAATGCAGCTTTGTGAGGAAAGTGCAGGCGGAGACATGATGTTGCCTTCATCCAAAGTTGGTGCTATCGATGTCTGAGAGAGCTGTACACACTCACTTGTTTCCCCTTCCAAACCAACTGACGACCTACCAAGCAAACTGCCTGTTGCGGTTACAGTGGTGGAAGTTGTGGGTGGAAAAACAGGTGTGACAGCTGTCCCCACAGTCCTAGAAGATGACGAGCGCGCGGATGCACTGGAAGGGGCAGGCGGTGGATGGTTCGCTCCGCTAGGCCGCATTGCAGCACGGTGAGCTTCCCATCGGGCCATATGATATTTATTCATGTGACGATTCATGGAAGAAGTTGTCAAACTGCTGAGGTTTTGACCTCTACTAAGAGAACCATGACAAATTTTACAGATCACATAATTTGGGCGATCTTTTTCTATGTCAAAAAAGGACCTGGCTAGGCAAGGCTTAGAGGCCATGCGACCTGTTGATCCACCCCGAATAATGCTCAGAGGCAGAGTGGTGGCTGAGGATGCAGTTGTAGACGTGCTACCAGTGCTCCGACTGTGTCCAGGAAGGCGCCAGGTTACTTCGACGTCGGTTGCATCCTCCTCCACCGCCTCTGTTGACCTCCTCGAGTGTCTGACTGTGGGTTGACAGTAGGTGTGATCTAGAACTTAATCATCAATTGTTGTGTTTGCACTCCCCTACCCCTCAGACCGAGTTTCTTCTTGCCCTGACCGAATATTTAAGTTGTCATCCCAATCGGGTATCTGCGTCTCATCTTCATCAGTATGTTCCTCATTGCCTATAACCACAGTTGTTGGAAAGGCAGCATTTTGGTAGCCAACAGTTTGCATATGATGAAAGTCAACCTCCAAGCCATTTCATGCCCTTCTAAAAGCATGTAAAACACAGCGAGGGGACTCCAACCACAGTCTCCCTCGTTGCCACTAACTGGGCCACACACACCCCACTTGACTGGCATCGGTTGAGCCCCCTTTTGAAAAAGAAAAAGATGCTTTGCATGAAGCACTCTCAAAAATACGCGTGCCTTTCCCGTCCCCTGGCTGACCCAGGGGAAGAAAAGTCCTCTGAGAGCCATGACTTGTTCATCTTGGTTCTTTTAGAGACACAGCGAGGGGACTCCAACCACAGTCTCCCTCGTTGCCACTAACTGGGCCACACACACCCCACTTGACTGGCATCGGTTGAGCCCCCTTTTGAAAAAGAAAAAGATGCTTTGCATGAAGCACTCTCAAAAATACGCGTGCCTTTCCCGTCCCCTGGCTGACCCAGGGGAAGAAAAGTCCTCTGAGAGCCATGACTTGTTCATCTTGGTTCTTTTAGAGACACAGCGAGGGGACTCCAACCACAGTCTCCCTCGTTGCCACTAACTGGGCCACACACACCCCACTTGACTGGCATCGGTTGACCCCCCCTTTTGACAAAGAAAAAGATGCTTTGCATGAAGCACTCTCAAAAATACGCGTGCCTTTCCCGTCCCCTGGCTGACCCAGGGGAAGAAAAGTCCTCTGAGAGCCATGACTTGTTCATCTTGGTTCTTTTAGAGACACAGCGAGGGGACTCCAACCACAGTCTCCCTCGTTGCCACTAACTGGGCCACACACACCCCACTTGACTGGCATCGGTTGAGCCCCCTTTTGAAAAAGAAAAAGATGCTTTGCATGAAGCACTCTCAAAAATACGCGTGCCTTTCCCGTCCCCTGGCTGACCCAGGGGAAGAAAAGTCCTCTGAGAGCCATGACTTGTTCATCTTGGTTCTTTTAGAGACACAGCGAGGGGACTCCAACCACAGTCTCCCTCGTTGCCACTAACTGGGCCACACACACCCCACTTGACTGGCATCGGTTGAGCCCCCCTTTTGACAAAGAAAAAGATGCTTTGCATGAAGCACTCTCAAAAATACGCGTGCCTTTCGCCTCCCCTGGCTGACCCAGGGGAAGAAAAGTCCTCTGAGAGCCAGGTCCACATTGTCAGTGGACAGACACGTGTGCTTATCTGCCAGCAGACCCCCAGCAGCACTGAAGACAGGTTCCGAGAGAACGCTGGCTGCAGGACACGACAAGATCCTCAAGGCGTACGTGGCGAGCTCAGGCAATTTATCCAGATTGGAAGCCTAAAATGAGCAGGGCTCAAGTTGCACAATAATGGAATCGATGTTTCTTTGCATATACTCATATATCTGTGTGTCTCCCTCTTTTTCCTTGTCCAGCTGTTTTGTTTTCACATGAGTATATGTCCTTGTCACTTTCCCATGTGTTTGTGTTATGTTGTGAGTTGTTTGTCACCTTTTGGACACCTTTCAGGGTGTTTTCTAGGTGTTTTACTGTGTTTGTGATTGCCTGCCATTGTTTCCTATGGGCTCGAGTTCGGTTCGTCGAACGTTCGACGAGCCGAACTCGAGCCAGACCCCCCGTTCGGCGAACCGCCTCGAGCCGAACCGGGACCGGTTCGCTCATCTCTAATCCTGAGCCTCTTCCTGCTATATATGTCCTCCATCCTGGGCCCCTTCCTGGTATATATGTCCTCCATCCTGGGCCCCTGCCTGGTATATATGTCCTCCATCCTGGGCCCCTTCCTGGTATATATGTCCCCCATCTTGGGCCCCTTCCTGCTATATATGTCCTCCATCCTGGGCCCCTTCCTGCTATATATATCCCACATCGTGGGCCCCTTCCTGCTATATATGTCCTCCATCCTGGGCCCCTTCCTGCTATATATGTCCTCCATCCTGGACCCCTTCCTGCTATATATATCCACCATCCTGGGCCCCTTCCTGCTATATATGTCCACTATCCTGGTATATATGTCCTCCATTCTGCAGCTGTACTTTAACTCCTAAAAAAAAAATATTCTACTCACCTTCACCTGCTGCTGCAATGCATGGCATCCTTTTCTGACATAGAAGCCGCTAGCTGACTTTAGCGTGTAATCGAATGGCAGCGCCTGACGTCACTAACATGTGTCGCAGGCAACTTGAATGTTGACGTCAGCTGCCAGCCTCTGATTGGCCAACAACTTGTATTGTGATACATGGACCCAGCTGGTCTCAGACGCACAGCCAACATGCGCTGGCATCGGCAAACACCCCTCCCATACAGGCTCGGTCACGATTGCACCCTATGCAACCACGATCGTTATGCCCCTGTACATGTAAGACCTGACATTGAGCACAGACAAGAGCAGCAGACATAAAAAAAGGGAATGGAGCTTGGCCCTGAATAATAGGTGCGTAACTCCATCCTTTCCATTGGCAGTAGGGGGGGGCGTTATGTGAAGACGTGGCTGTTGATTGATTCCTGGCACAAAACACAAAGGTTTATATGGCATTGTCATGACTTCTCTCCAGGGTTCAAATCAGTGATCTATGGTTTTTGGATGATTTCCCTCTTGGTCGGACCACAGCCTGTTTGGTGTTGGTCCATCTCCTGAAGGATCTCTTGTCTTTCTTTCTTATGTTGTACCTTCCTGTTTCACTTATTTTCAAGTGTGTGCATTTTCTTGTTTGGTTTGCCCAATCACATTTTGGAAGGGGCTACTTATACTTACTACTCATAAGCCTTAGTGCTGGCTATATTTATGGATGGATGATTGTATGGAGTCCCAGCTATTGCTATGCCCCGCAGTTTGTTTATGTGAATCCCTTCCTAGTTATCTCCTATTTTGTTTCTTTTAGGTATTGGAGGGTTTTTTGTTATTTTTGTTTTCTTTAATTCCATCATTCCTGTATGACTGTGTTTGCACATTTCTAGGCCTGTGTCTCACCCTTTGCCTTATGTGCTTCATTTTTGTTTATTGTTTTTTTGTGTTACATTTCATTTTGTGTAACAGGGTACCAAAACTTATTGTCTTTTAACTAACAATGGAGGATACCATAATGTGCCGCGCATCTATGGAACTAAAAGATCTTCTGAAAAATACCTGTGGCCAAACATTTCTGTGCTTCAGGACACAACATAAATCACATGAAAGTTGTCATATTAAAAGGCAACTTCAGATCACAAAATAATTGAAGGATCTGGGAATACAAATTCATTACAATGTTTGACTCTGTCTAAACAGGACTCTACCTGTCGGGAAGATTTATGACACACTACCAAATCTCTGGGGTCTGTTCCAGAGACTGTGAGGGCACCAGGCCTCTGATCCTACATGGATATTGGGACAATAAAACTTTCACACTACTAATAATTAAGGATTCACTCTCTAAGCTCAGTGTTTGTTTATTTAAATGTCCTTTTATTATGCCATCCCTCTGCTCTGTTTGTGTTCCTTCAGATATTTTGTCATACCATGCCTGATGAAAAGACCTGAGAAGTCTGGAAAGCTTGCTTTGTAACATCATTTTATTTTATTTAGCCATTAAAAGGTATAACAACTACAAAATTATAATTTTCTTCCCTCACTGAGAGCAATCAATCATTTGGTTTATAGCTCAGAGTGCTAAGGACATTCAAAGTCAGCCGTCGATGAGTGGGGACGCCATTACATGATCTTAGGGAACCAACGTCCGCTGCCAGGTAGGGACAAAGTAGGGTCACGTCTAGGAGAAGTACAAACCTGTTTTGGGACCAGTGGATTTCTGGTTTTACATCTCCCCTGGTTTGTCCAACCCCGTGAGAGTGTTATGCTGGTGTCACATGGTACGATCTATCGTGCGATCGCACGAGCGATCGTACCTGCCCCCGTCGTTTGTGCATCACAGGCAATTAGTTGCCCGTGTCGCACAAAGTCATTAAACCCCCGTTACACGTACTTACCCGCTGAGCGACGTCGCTGTGGGCGGCGAACATCCACTTCCTGAAGGGGGAGGGACGTTCGGCGTCACAGCGACGTCACACAGCGGCCGCCAAATAGAAGCAGAGGGGCAGAGATGAGCGGGACGTAACATCCCGCCCACTTCCTTCATTCCGCATTGCCCGCGGGTCGAAGGTAAGCTGTGTTAATTGTTCCCGGGGTGTCACACGGAGCGATGTGTGCTGCCTTGGGAAAGATGAACAACCGGCGCACAGAAGAAGAAACGACTTTTTGAAAATGAGCGACGTGTCAACAAGCAATGATAAGGTGAGTATTTTTGCTCGTTCACCGTCGCTCGTAGCTGTCACACAGTACGATATATCAAACGATGCCGGATGTGCGTCACTTACGACATGACCCTGCCAACATATCGTACGATATATCGTCTCGTGTGACGCCCGCATTAGGGTTTGGTTGTAACAGGCATATTACAGATGGCCAAACCCTGCAGTTCATCGGCATATATACTAGTATTGATCAAGCCTCAGTAGTCCCATTTCCTTTGTTACCAGGTGGTCAAAACTTACATAAGACTCAACTCTCCAAAATTAATTTGTTAGTCAAAAAATTGGATCTCAATGGGCACAAGAGTGATGGAAAGAGTATAAGTAGCAAAGCAAACACCAGAACTCTTTGTCTTGACATCACAATAAGGGTCTCGTGTTAATCTTTGTTATGGGACCCTTTCCTTCTACGTGAACCATTGCTTGAACGGAGGTGGTGTGAGGAAGAGTGCGGTCTCCAATTCATTGATATTATCTTCTAACTTGTCTCAGTGAAGATGCAAACATCTCTTCCTGGCCCGGCTCTTAGCTCATGCCGAAGGTGTAAGCAGTAGTCAAGTTAAAACTTTCCACTGGGAAACCCTTAATAATGAAAATCAGATTTAGCTGCGCCGCTCTCCTCTGTGATTTTCTTGGGAGGAAATTACTGCTGACACTTGAGGTATCAATTATTTAAATAATGAAGTATAGTAACGGCGAGACGTAAAGTGGATGTCAAAAGTACTTAAAGAATTCTCTGGAGAAGCCGTTTGGCTGAATATCTTCCGAAAGGTTAAAAATCAGAGAATGTTCAAAGTTATTTTGGACGAGCTCAAATAGTGTTGAAGCCAAGTAATGTGGAGTCTCGCGCCAAATCTAAGAGATTGTGCAACGTTACATGATTGTATTTCTGTCTATTGTCACATAGACACCGAGAATTATTTAGATCATCGATTATGTTTCTCACAAACGGCCATTCTGTTGGGAAGAAGTTCTCTGATTTTTTTTTTAATTTTGAACTTTAAAGGGTTTGTCCACTACAAGGACAACCCCTTCTGATTCCGCAGCTTTCCCCCAGGTAAAATAATAGAGACTATACTACCCTTTGGACCAAACGAGCAGAGAACAGGAAGTGAGAGCAGTATCAGCACTCACTTCCTGTTGGTTATCTCGTTTGGTCCGAAGGAAGCTGGCGCTGATTGGACATGGGGCTAATATGACATCACAACCCCATGTGAGCCCCTGCACCGAGAATCCTGATGCTGCTGGAATGGAATGGCACAGGAGGTGAGTATAGTCTATACAATTAACGGTAAAACTTCTGGCACGAGCATGAGCTTTAGGTCCACCAAACATCTGGGGGAAACATGTGGAATCAGAAGGGGTTGTCCTAACAGTGGACAACTCCTTTAATTAGGCTTTAACTAGATAATGGCTGGTTGAGGTCGCACTTGTTACGCTAGTTATGGGGAGTACCAAGCAAACGGCGAAAGGAAAGAGAAGGGAAACCCTGTGTCCAGGGAAGAGGGACATGGTGACCCCCGACCAAACCTACTGTAGGTTCCTGGCTTCCCACACCATCCTAGATAGGTTCTGCACCTATGCACTTAGCAGGATACCTGACTCTAGGCTGACCTTCGAACTGGGCCCTAGGTAAGGAATGGGTGGGATGAGTGCTTAGTCAACCCCACTAAGCACTAAAGAAGACACAGGGAGTACACACGGGGAAAACACATGGACAACTTATCTCTTATATCTGACCCTGGCTGAAGTAGGCACTAGGATGGGGTGAGCACTTAGTCAATCCCACTAAGATCTAATGAAGACAAAAGGATAACAAATAGGCAAAAAGCAAACAAAAAACATGGGCAGATGACTCAGGGAGAAGAAATGAAACAGAAAAAGTTTCTCCAGATATATACGAGCTGACTGCTTGCACTGAAGACCTGTTAAGGGTATAAGAGCTATCACCAGCAAAGACTAAGGGGAAATAAGGTTTATAAAGACACAAAGGGAAGAGCTGATGAAATGCAGCTGGAAGGCTGAGGAACTCCACAGGGTCCTAAAGGGAAAAGGATGAAAACCAAGCATAGGAGCTATATAGGATACCAAATACACCGAGCAGGAATAATAGAAGGTCAGGGAGCAGTTTGCGCAGACAAATTGTGTGACCTTCTATAGCCGGACACCACAAAGCTGTCTGTTTGAGGTGGCTTTCTAAATATCAAATGGTTCTGAGGACCTCTAGCTAATCTATACCAAACAGGAGTCTATCCTATTATTCAGGAACCAATTCAGGACACAACTGGATTTGTAGCTTCAGAACAGAACTGTCAATCAAACTGCAGCACCGCCCACATTCAGTTGTGATATCAGCTGTGAAGCCTGAAGAATTCGGAATTCAGCTCCGGAGTGTTATACAAACTGAAATTATGTTCACAAAGTGTCTCTGCTTTCTGTGTTCTGTGTGCAAACTGTAAGAATGTGTCCAACGTCTCCCGGTGCCTCATGTTGATTATCTCGGACGTATTAATTTTCTTGTACATAACAATGTACCATCAGGAATGTGAGATATTACATGTCGGAAATGGCTGAAACGCGTTTGGCATTTGTTATATAACACACAAACCCCGAGGGACAAATCTCCTGGTGCTGAAGTATTATTTAATATTCTCCCTCGTATGATCCGGACAACCCAGGGCCAATTAAATTTTAATTGTGTTTGTAGTGTGCAGCTCAGCGGCTCGCAGGCGGCGTGTGATGGCCGGTATTACGTGCCAGAGCCGGGATATCACGGTATATGTCATTCCTTATCTATAGAGCTTTGTACGGTTTGGGATCAGAGCTACTTTACAGTTTGGGGGAATTCTTCAGTAAGCTCCAGTCTTCCCATACATAACATTGCCGGAGAATCGCTGCATTCCTGCGCTCGCTGACATTCTGGACTGGCCGGAAAAATAAATAATATGTTCTGTGGATTTATCAGCCCTGCTGAAGGAAAATTTACTATGGAGATATATAAAATGTGCTAAAGAAAAAGGCGCTTCTGCATGACAGCTAAAGATTATACGCGACAATCAATACAGACACTAAACGTGACCCCAGAGAAGACCCTCTAAATCATTTACCCAGAGTAAAACACCTAAATAAAAACACCAACCTGGACAAGACCCTCTCAAACACTGAGACTTAATACATACAGATCTCAAATAAAATCAGACCTGAGACTGTACCCCTGAAAAACTGCAGACCCCCGACTGGACCCCATAAAAAAAACAGACCCAAGACATGACACTGTAAATACATAACCCAGTCTAGTGTCACGGCTGTGTCACAAGCGGCTGACAATCCAGTGGCAGCGAGTGTTAGAAAATCCCAGACATTGGTGGCACATGTTGTTATCTGACAGTTCCCTGCTTCTACAGCAGCGGACTCTATGACCCAGGTAAACTGTCAGTTTTAACTTTCACTCACAGCCTCTGACTTCCTTTATAAACCTCACCCTGGGATGGTTTTGGGTGCGGTTCATAGTTGTTCCGAGCTGTGATCTGCAGCGCTCATCTCCTCCTGTTGTTCCAGAGACGTCTGTGGTAGTTGTGTTTGACTTTTGCTATCTACCCGGACTCAGGCAGTAGCATTTGTATTTCCCCAATATTGTTTCCGTTTGTCTCCCTTAATGTTAGTGGGGTTGACAAGTGTTCATACCTGTCATACTTACTTAGGGTTTAGATCAGGGTTTACCTAAGGTGAGGTATTCCTGCTTGGCGACAGGACCGGGTCCTGTATAGGGTCTGTGAGGGCAGTGAGGATGACCTGCAGGTTGTTGTCAAAGATCACCACTCCCCCCCTAGTGATAGGGCATTCCTTTCCCCCTTCCCTTTGTATTGTACTATACGGCCGATACAGATTCTATCCCTGGCCGTGATATCTAGACCCTGAAATACATACAGGCACTAGACTGTACCCCCTAAATACAGACCCAGACCCCAAACTAGACCCTCTAAATAGTTACAGACCCCAGACTATAACCCTAAATAATTGTAGAATCCAACTAAACCATCTAAATAATTAGAGACCCCAGACCATATACACTAAACACAGTAATTATAAACCACAGACCCGACCCCATTAGTCCAAAGCCCAGGTCATACCTGCAGATCCTCGGGGTGCACACTTTTCCCTTTTTGTCTGATATAGGGTTGTTGTTCACAGTGGAGCCTAGGAGCAGCGTGAATTGCAGGTCCGGGATAACGTTAGTTTACTTCAAAGGATACATACATTTCCCACAAGCTTTTGTCAGGATTAAAAAAAATTAGATTGGCCCAATGTATGATCCGTAGCTTCTTCTGAAATGATGGACCCCAGATAATCCGCTGCATCCATGATTATTATTTACACCATACTTGTTATTTTACACAAAACTAATAGAAACCTGCAGTTTTGCTCCCTTCATCTCACTCCGCTATTGGTGCATCATATACCAATCTAGGGGATTGTGCACATGTTACGCGTCTGATGCAAAAACAGTTGTGTTCGTAGAAAAATAATGCAGTAAAATGAGTGCGTTTTGCCACATTTTTGCATGCCATCTTGATGTATTTTTCCCCATTTTTTAGAATAGTAGAATTGCTGAAAGAATTAATATGCTGCAGATTCTAAACTGCTTCAAATCTGCAAGGAAAAGTAAGTAACATATACATGACACTTCAGGAATCTCATGCACTTTGCTTGTTCTAGGAAGTCCTTCAGTTTTTGTGGCAGTATTACCGGTATGTGGAAAGAAACACGACAAAAATGCAACAAATACTTAATGAGTTCATGTACCCTAACATGCCAAGTAACTGTCACTATTCTTATCAGCATCCTTATGGTACTAAAGGGGCTGGAAGTTCCTTTCTCCTTATTTGGCAGCATTAATTGTCTGGCCATTAACCAATATCTTGACTTTCAGAAGAAGAAAGACAATGACCCGTTCCTACTTCCTGAAGAGATTCCAAGAACCAACCCCACTTCGTGTAGAAAGAAAAGAACCACCCCTACTTCCTGTAGAAAGAATAGACCCACCCCCACTTCCTGTAGACGGAAAAGACCCACCCACACTTCATTTAGAAAGACAAAGACTCACGCCCTCTTCCTGCACAAAGACAAAAATCCACCACTTCCTGTAGAGAGACTAAGTCTTGCCCACCTTCCTATAGAATGACAAATACCCACTCCTACTTCCTGTGCAAAGACAAAGGCCCACGCCCACTTCCTGTGGAGAGACAAAGACCCACTCCCACTTCCTGTAGAGAGACAAAGACCCGACTCCACCTCTTCTAGAGACACAAAGTCATGCCCTCAGTTCCTCTAGAGAGAAAGTTTTGCCCCCATTTCCTGTAGAGAGGCAAATACACTCTTCTACTTCCTGTAGAGAGACAAACACTCAATCCCACTTACTCTAGAGACCCAACTCCACTTCTTGTAGAGACACAGTCATGCCTTTAGTTCCTCTAGAGAGAGAAAGTCTTGCCCCCATTTCCTATAGAGAGGCAAATACCCTCTTCTACTTCACTTCCTGTAGAGAGACAAAGACCCAATCCCACTTACTGTAGAGTGTAGAGACACAAAGAAACACCCCAAATTCCTGGAAAAAGACAAAGACCCACCACCACTTCCTGTAACAAGACAAAGACCCACCCCCACTTACTATAGAAAAATAAAAAACCCAACCCCACTTATTGTAGAGAGACACAGAGCCACCCCCGTTTCCTGCACAAAGACAAAGACCAACCACTTCCTTTAGAGAGACAGTCTTGCCCCACTTCCTGTGGAAAGACATATGCCCACTCCTACTTCCTTTCAAGAAACAAATACCCATTCCCACATCCTGCAGAGATACAAAGCCGCACCCTCACTTCCTTTAGAAAGACAAAGATCCGACCCCATTTCTTGTAGAGACACAAAATCCTGCTCTCATGTCCTCTACATAGAGAAAGTCTTGCTCTCACGTCCTGTAGAAAGACAAATACCCACTTCTTCTTCCTGTAGAGAGACAAAGACCCAACTGCACTTCTGATAGAGACACAAAGACCCACCCTCATTTCCTGTAGAAAGACAAAGATCCAACTTCACTTTCTCAAGAGAGAGAAAGTCATGCCTCAACTTCCTGTAGAGAGACAAAGACCCAACCCCATTTCCTGTTGAGACACAAAGACCCAACCCACTTCCTGAAGAGACACAAAGGCCCACCCACACTTCCTGTAGAAAGACAAAGATCCAACCTCACTTCCTGTAGAGAGACAAAGACTAACCCTCACTTATGATAGAGACAAAGCCCTGTCCCCCACTTAAGGTAGAGACAAAGACTCTCACCACTTCCTGTAGATATACAAAGACACACTCCCACTATAAATGAGACTACTGCTGGCCGAATCCATCAATATCAATGAGTTAGGCCAACTCTCTAGTATGTAATTGATCGTCGTGGGAGATGCTGATCAAGGTTGTCCAATTTTGGACTGCCAATCACGTTGTTCTCCCAGAAATAAGTCTCTGGCAGAGATCTCTGTCAGCAATATCCCCATAGAAAATAAGAGAGATCTTGGCCCATCATTCGTAAGACAGTTTTGTAATGTGTATAGCCAGCTTCGGGTGTTGAATTGTACTTTTTTGCACCACCATGATATCTCGATATATTGTAGTATGTGTAATAGGTTATAAAATCTCTATCAAGAAGTATATTTTTATGGATAACGGGAATCAATTGACGATGTATGCTACTGTATGTCTAGGAAAAATGTGGATGTTTCCTTCAAAAACTGAGAACTTGGTAACTGTCCATGTGCTAATGTGTGTTACGTGGCTTAGCTTTAGTTTACTCAGTTTCTCAGTGCCAAATCTTTGTTTTTGCAAGAGATTTGGGAATTTGGATGTTTCTTATCATTGCCAAATAATACACTATGTCTCCAGATAAAATAAGGACAAGAAGCTAATTTAAGGAGTTGGTGGGTTTCAACTGGATTCGAACAGAACAATAGAGTGTATTTGGGACTAGGTCCATGTAATACTTGTATTGACAAGGGATCAGACCATGATGGATTTAGGTGTAAATTACTATTGGAATCACGTCTAAAGCTCTTTAACATTCGTTTGATGATGTTGCCCAATCAATATAGCTTTCGTTTATGGTCAAGACTGGTTAATGAAACACCCATATCTAACACAACATGAAATATTCAAACTGTTGTGGTGCCAACCATTGGAGTAGGGTGACAAATCTCGCTGCCACTATTGGGCCCATGAGTTGGGGTGGCCCGATGCCAGCCATCATGGTATCGGACTTCCAACTGTATCAGCATCATAAATGTCGACCAGTATGCACCAACACTGGAAACGTGTAGAAGAGACCTGGGATCAAATTTTGGTCAAGATATGCTTAAATCTTATATAATGGTATCCTTCACATGGTCTCATAATATCATGAAATGTCACGCTAGTGCTGGAGGTGGACTTAATTGATGGAACGTATCTAAGTGACTCCAGAATTAGTGTTTTCCATTATATCTGTCCCCAAAGTTCTGATATGTTAGAAAAAGAATGTGCCACTACTTTAAAAGGTTTTTCTGAAGTTTTTGAGATGTGTCGACCTTTGAAGCCGAACATGTTTGACATTTACAACTCAATATCCAGCAGCCGAAGATCCCAAAAAATGTAAAATATACAGTGTAAGTATATGGTAATGACCTCATGTTCTTTACTATGTTCCTTCGGATAAATGTATTTTGTTCTTGTTCTTCAGGGTTCAACAACCCCATATATTACCAGCTATGGGGAATGGAGTGAAAGAGGAATTTTTAAACATTTATACACAGGGTTTTCCTGTCTGTTTGACCCCTTCATCTAGACTAACATTTCTGTGCTGCACCGAGTGTTGTAGAGCAAAGGTTCTCGTTAATCGGCCAATCAGTATTTATACTTGTCTTTCATTGACCCGAACCACAATCCTCACGTTGTGTTTTACTTAGACCGTCGTGAATTATTAGTCCTTTCTTTCTACTTCCAAAGTTTACTTTATGTGAATTCCTTCTCTGAGGCCTTCCTTGTTTTCATATAAAAAACGTCTGCAGTAAATAATTGAATTAGTGCTAATGGAAGAACCAGGAGAAGAACCGGTCTGATGAGTGTCCGACCACCTTCTAAGTCAACGGATGTTCACATCATGGGTGAAAGATCCTTTTTGTTGAGTTTGCATTCAAGATAGGCAAACCTGAGCTGGAGGGCATCTTCTCATAAGAAAATATATATATTTCTATACAATGTGAAGTTGTATCTTCACAGTATGGACTTTATATGGACTTCTTGAAGATCAGTTGAGACCTACAACGTAAGGCTCTTGTAGCTCGAGCGGTCATCTCGTTTAGCAAATATTATGCAATTTATAGCCCTTGTTCTTCTGGTTTATTTTATGAGCCATTTTACATGTCACATCTTTACATAGAATAGAGATAAATGGGAAACAGGTGGGAATTGGGAACCAGATGTTCAGACAATGGGTCATAAAAGCTTTGATCAGAGAACTTGATCAGTGAAGGCAACAAGTAGAGCAAGAAATTGTGCTTTACAAGTAAGCAACTGTAGCCAGTTGTATGAGAAGTCCTTGAATTGTTGGGTATATAGAAATGTTTTTTGTTTTCTGTCAGGCCTCTTATACAGTGCTAATCATAATGTGCCTCCATACAGTCCTAACCATAATGTTCCTCCATAAAGTCCTAACCATAATGTGCCTCCATACAGTCCTAACCATAATGTTCCTCCATAAAGTCCTAACCATAATGTGCCTCCATACAGTCCTAACCATAATGTGCCTCCATACAGTCCTAACCATAACGTGCCTCCATACAGTCCTAACCATAATGTGCCTCCATACAGTCCTAACCATAATGTGCCTCCATACAGTCCTAACCATAATGTGCCTCCATACAGTCCTAACCATAATGTGCCTCCATACAGTCCTAAAACCATAATGTTCCTCCATAAAGTCCTAACCATAACGTGCCTCCATACAGTCCTAACCATACTGTGCCTCCATACAGTCCTAACCATACTGTGCCTCCATACAATGCTAACTATAATGTGCCTCCATAGAGTCCTAACCATAATGTGCCTCCATACAGTCCTAACTATAATGTGCCTCCATAGAGTCCTAACCATAATGTGCCTCCATACAGTCCTAACCATAATGTGCCTCAATACAGTCCTAACTATAATGTGCCTCCATAGAGTCCTAACCATAATGTGCCTCCATACAGTCCTAACCATAATGTGCCTCCATAGAGTCCTAACCATAATGTGCCTCCATAGAGTCCTAACCATAATGTGCCTCCATACAGTCCTAACCATAATGTGCCTCCATACAGTCCTAACCATAATGTGCCTCCATACAGTCCTAACCATAATGTGCCTCCATACAGTCCTAACTATAATGTGCCTCCATACAGTCCTAACCATAATGTGCCTCCATAGAGTCCTAACCGTAATGTGCCTCCATAGAGTCCTAACCATAATGTGCCTCCATACAGTCCTAACCATAATGTGCCTCCATAGAGTCCTAACCATAATGTGCCTCCATACAGTCCTAACCATAATGTGCCTCCATAGAGTCCTAACCGTAATGTGCCTCCATAGAGTCCTAACCATAATGTGCCTCCATACAGTCCTAACCATAATGTGCCTCCATAGAGTCCTAACCATAATGTGCCTCCATACAGTGCTAACTATAATGTGTGTTCTTAGGCTATGTTCACACAGGGCGTTTTTGATGCGTTTTTTTCCTGATTTTGTGGCAGAAGTCTCCTGGGGGTCTCCTGGTGGCTTTCTGCGTTTTTGGTATTGTTTTTGGCCACGCTTTTGGTACGGTTTTTATGGTGTTTTTAGTGTTTTTACCACTTTTTTTGCACTTCCATGATGGCCAGACCAAGTTCAGACCCGCCGGGGTTCAAATGTACCTGAGTGCCAGGCTTGGGCTGGGATTAATCTGGATCCGGCACTTGGTAATTAAAAAAAATGAAGTAAAACTGAAGAAAAAAATAGCAAGCGCGTTTTACTTACTAGTATTCGGCGTGGCTGTATCTGCTCCTGCGGCTCCTCCTTCTATTTCTGGGGCCGCTGATTTGCCTCATGCATAATCACTGCTTTCTCTGGCCACTGACGTCTGTGATTGGTTGCAGTCGGACGTGCCCACACCCTGTATGACAGCGTCTCATTACAGACCTGGTCTGTGGGTCTATCATACAGTAAAAATGGGTCCGCCCCATATTATGATACCCAGCACAGATAAAGCCTATGACTAGAGGCTGCAGCCCCCAGCCATGTGCTTATCATGGCTGTGTATCAAAATAAAAGGAACCGCATTCAGCTTTTTTTTTTAATTATTTAAATACATAATTTTAAAAACCAGCATGGGGTTTCCCCCACCCCAATTTTAATACCCAGCCAAGATAAAGCCCAACAGCTGGGGGCTGCTATTCTCTGGCTGGGAAGACCTATTTCTATGGGGCACCCCAAGCCTCAAAAATAGCATCCTGCAGCCGCCCAGGCAGTCCCAGCATTTTATGCAGCGCTTCCTAATTGCCCTGGTGCAATGGCAGTCAGTGTAATAAGGGGTTAATCTCAGCTCACAGCTGCCACTAAGCCCTAGATTTGTAATAGAGGGGTCTGTAAGACACCCCCATTACTAATCTGTATGTGAAAGTAAATAAACACAAACACCAAAAAAATCCTTTATTTGAAATAAAATACAAAAATCCCCTCTTTTACCACTTTATTAACCACAATGATTTCAGCTCTGCTACATCTAAAGCTCACTGCGAGTGCCATAGAACATGACTGCCCACTCTGAGGTTCAGGCAGAAACTGAGTGAGCCATGTAATGAGCGGTGACATCACTCAGGCTATTTGCGGTCACAGGTGGCGGACTGTGGGAACCTCCAGCTGTGACCGCAAATCACCTGAGTGATGTCACCACTGATTGCGTGGCTCACTCAGTCTGTGCCTGAGCCTCACAGTGGGTAGTCATATTCATAATGTGCCGCCATACAGTGCTAACCCTAAGCTGCCTCCATGCAGTCCTAACCATAATGTGCCTCCATACAGTGCTAATCAGAATGTGTCACCATATAGTGCTAACCATACTGTGTCGCCATAAAGTGCTGATGTTTTTCCTGTATTTAGTTCATCACAAGAAATCAACAATTTCTTGAATAATCAGCATTAAATTGTGAACTAAACCTCCTAAATCTTTATATTGGCCCCCTGGAGACTCTGGTACGATGAGATGACCTCTGCCCCAACCCAATGTTTTAGTAAAACCAGTGACAGATTTCTTCATATTCAATCAAGTGATGGCGTCCGTCCTGACTTTTGCCAGTGAGTCAGTGATCGCTACAAAAAAAAATCACCATTTTTGATAAACCTTTAGATAAACTCCGGCAATCAGACTGACATCCCCAGTGTCGGATATCACCCCATGTTCCAGCTAATGCTGCTGTGTCCCGGCCCGTCACCCACAATTATCCTGTGCGCCCTCACTGGAGGGAACGGAGACATAGCATAGAATTCGAGCATGTGGTCTTCATTAGGGAATAGCAAAAAATATCCAAGAACAGCAAATCTGAAAGCGAGATGTGGTCAAAGACAAGGAGACTATAGCTGCCTGGAAAAAACGAACCCCCAACATTGCCTAGAGAAAAGGGACATTTTTCCCATAGGTGCCAATGACATCTTATCTTGATGGCATATCAAAATGTCTGATGAGTGAGGGTCCCACCTATCAAGATGATGGGGATCTGCTGATCTAAAGCAGCTCCCTGTGTCCACCTACATTCCTATAATTAATGGAGTAGACCCACGTGGGTCTCTCCATTAAAGTTGGTGGTAGCTACAATAAAAGAAGAACTTGCATAGACTTCAATAGACAGCAGTCATGGATGTGTCATGGGTGACACAGTCATGTGGTGTATGGCTATAGAATGTCGCAGTATTTGGTTGCACAAATTGCTCCCTGACCTTCTATTGCATCTTATGTATCTCCTCTCCTTAGAACCCTGTGGAGTTCCTCACTCTTTAAGCTTGTTTTCATCAGCACTTCCCTTTGTGTCCTTAAATACTCCTATTACCTTCTGGTCTGTGCTGGTGATAGCTCTAACTTCCTACAGATCCTAAGTGCAAGCAGTCAGCTTGCATTCATCTGGAGTAACTTTGCTGCATTTTGCAGCCTCTCCTTGATTATTCTTGGAGATAAGTTGTTTGTTATTTACCCTTGTTTGTTATCCCTGTGTGTCCTTTAGCCCTTAGTAGGGTTGACTAAGTGCTCATCCCATCCGTTCCCTACCTAGGGCCTAGATCAGGGTCAGACTAGAGCCAGGTATCCTGCTTGGTGCATAGGAGCAGAACCTATCTAGGGTGGTGAGGTAATCCTGGGCCCATAGGTAAGCTTGGTCAGGGGTCACCATCTCCCCCTTCCCCAGACACAGGGTCTCCATTCTCTTCGCAATTCACTGGTACTTCCTCATACCTAGTGTGACATTACCACCAGCCAGCCCAAAAGGGAGTGACAGTATTTAAGGACACAAAGGGACGTGCTGATGAAAACAGCTGAAAGTGTGAGCAACTCCGCAGGTTCCTAAAGGGAAAGGGATAAACCCCAAGGAGACGAGATATATAAGATACAATATAAGCCAAGCAGGAATAATAGAAGGTCAGGGAGCAGTTTGTGCAGCCAAACACTTCAACCTTCTATAGCCAGACACCACAGGACTGTCTGTCTCCTGTTACACACCCCTGACAGTAGTGAGAGACAGTCCTGTGGTGTCTGGCTATGGAAGGTCACATATTTTGGCTGCACAAACTGCTCCCTAACCTTCTATTATTCCTGCTTGGTGAATATGGTATCTTGGTGAGGGCTCACCGTCTCCCCCTTCCCTAGACACAGAGTCTCCCTTCCCGTTCGCTGTGTACTTCCCTGTACCTAGAGTAACAACCAGTTCTCCATAGAAGCAGATGCGACAAGTAGGCAGACAAAGGACCTACATTCTAGGCTAACGTTACCTATAAACAGTTATTGCATATATATATATACAGGAGGAATGGAAGTCTTTCATTTTGCCAAAATAACCACATACCTCATAGTCAGCAACGAAAGATAGTCATAGGCACTAGTGTGCAGATAAAAAATATATTCTTTATTGATCAGACAATAGTGTAGTACAAGGCATGAATAATATAATATAAAGGTACAGTAGGTTACAAAGACATAGAGGGTGATTGGTTCCCCATATGTGGCTGCATGCAAAGTCATACCAAAAATAGTTAAGTGTAGCTCACTGGTATGGTCAGTGCTGGAAAAGGGGTTAATAATACATCATAGTGCAAACCTGAAGGGGTAACAGCTGAAAAAATCAGCGTACCAGCTAAGAAAAGATACACAATCAACACAGCACAAAACCTGAAACCAGTATAGAGCTTACCAAATTAGTGTGGAGGGGCATGCAGGCACACACGGGGATAGTCCCAACACGTGTTTCGTGTGGTGACTTCTTCAGGGGACTGAAGAAGTCACCACACGAAACACGTGTTGGGACTGTGCTGTGTTGATTGTGTATCTTTTCTTAGCTGGTGACTATGCTGTGTTGATTGTGTATCTTTTCTTAGCTGGTGACTATCTTTCGTTTCTGACTGAGGTATGTGGTTATTTTGGCAAAATGAAAGACTTCCATTCCTCCTGTATATATTTATGTCCTCAGAAGTTGTTGCCTTTTACTGCTGCTAAGATCGAGTTGTACTGTTCTACGTTTTTCAGTTATTGCATATATGCAGAACCCTTCAGATAGGACTATCCGTTTAATAGGTTTTATAAGCTTGTCAAAAATCTAAATATCTCATTTACTGGTTCTAATTCCACCAAAATTACAGGGTCTGATATTTATTTGTTTTTCCTGTTTTCATTTTTATACAAGAGTTCAAAGCGACCCTTAGGGCAAGTTTACTTTTGTATTGATGCAATAAAAGTTCTGTAACAGGGGAGGTCCTATAAAAATAAACCCTGCCCATGAGGAACAGAGCTAAACATGGGCTCCTTTTATTTCCTACAAACCAAGTACTTTTATTGGTTGAGCAGTATAGAAGAAAAAAATGAAAGTTTAGTCAAATTTGTTATAACAATCATGGTAAGTATCGAGATGACGGAAAGAATCCAGAGTCGTGTTTTGGCAACGTCTACATTTGTCATCAATGATGGCAAACACTTATCGGAAAAATGCCATACAATTCATATTTACTGCACAGAGAAGATCTAGAGATAATACTACTGCCCACGAGATTGTACAAAAATAACAATCGAGGTTGCTCCGTCCTTTATGTCTCAGGCAATACAGTGCAGCCACAATAATATTGATAGGTATAATGCACTTGATCAATTCGGGATGCTCAACCTTTCCATCCAGAATTAAAATCCCCCCATCCAGATTAAACTAAAGTGATCCGAACCCTCCGATATCGGTGGAATCAGCTGACAGTCTAACTTGTATGGTGGCTTCAACCTATACACTTGGTTGAGCAATATTTTGGTCTGGGCAATACCCAACCTTATTTTTCACAGGGACAGATTTCTGATTTCCAAATAGGTATTTCAGCAACAAAACGTTTTGCATATGAGGGCAAACTTTGTCAGAAGATCTCATATCGTAGAATGGTGGAGTTGGAAGGGACCTCAAGAGCCATCGGGACCAATCAGCTGCTCTTGTCCAGTACTACATCATATTGGGGCTGTTTCTATTGAAACTGTCGCGGGCGGGGAGGGGGGGCCGCTGCGCTCACCGCGCTCGGGTCCAGCTCTGGGCTGCTGCTTGCTCACCGCTGCTCGGTGGCTCGAGCGGTGGGCCGGATCCGGGGACTCGAGCGGCGCTCCTCGCCCATGAGTGAAAGGGGTGGTATGGGGTTAGAGGGTATGGTCCGTGACGCCACCCACGGTTTGTGCTGAGGTTGGGACACCACCGCTGCTCTGGACGGGGATCCCGGGAGCGATGACAGGGAGCAGCCGAGATGTTTCTCTCCCCTCCATGGGTAGGGGGATTTGGTGGTCCCGGGGCCCAGTGAGGTGTCGGGGGAGGCAGGGTTGGCGAGGTGCAGGGTCGCGGAGGCAGCGCGGTGCCTGACGGCATGGTGGTACTCACTCAGCCAATGATGAATACAGAGTCTCCGGTAAAACAAACGGCTGGATGGACGGGTCCCGCAGCCGGCTGCGGTGGTTACTCCCGGACGGGTGGTGGTGGCTGCCTTTCCCTGCACCTGTTGTGTGTCTTCGGTCCCGATGGATTCCCACCGGTAACCCGCTCCCCAGCTTGGATGTGTGCCAGAGGAGCCCCTTTTGCCCGCAGGCTCTGGCCCTGGGAATTCTAGCTGTGGCGGTAGCTGTATTTCCCTTTCTCGGTTTGGACGGTTGTCTTCTATCAGGTCTTTGCTGCTAGGAAACCCCGGAGGTTCCAGTCGCTAACGGATTTGACCAGTTTAACGGTGACTCCAAGCCTGGTCGGGGTCCGTAGGCCCTGCCGGTTTGTGCTGGCTTCTCTTCGCTCCCCGGTTCGGTACCGGCGGGCCACCGCCCGTCCCCGGTCCTACGGTTCCGCGTCGATCGGCCTCTCCTGCAGACGGCCACCACTGTCTGCCAACCTTCCTCTCGGTGCCCGGGCCACATACCCAGACACGGTCAGTCTGCTCTTTCTCCTCAACTACCACTTCTCGCTCCTTCACTTTCACTCTCCTTAACTACACTACACTGACTTCCTTTCCCGCCTCCAGGACTGTGAACTCCTCAGTGGGTGGGGCCAACCGCCTGGCTCCACCCCACCTGGTGTGGACATCAGCCCCTGGAGGGAGGCAACAAGGATTTGTGTGTGACTGATGTGCCTATCTCGGGGTGTGGGGTGTGTTGTTGCAGTTGTCCAGGACGCCACAAAACCACCTGCTCTTCTGCAGTACTACACATCACATTGGGGCTGTTTCTCCTGAAGCCACCTGCTCTTCTGCAGTACTACAGATCACATTGGGGCTGTTCCTCCTGAAACCACCTGCTCTTCTTCAGTACTACACATCACATTGGGGCTGTTCCTCCTGAAACCACCTGCTCTTCTTCAGTACTACACATCACACTGGGGCTGTTTCTACTGAAACCACCTGCTCTTCTGCAGTACTACACATCACATTGGGGCTGTTTCTCCTGAAGCCACCTGCTCTTCTGCAGTACTACACATCACATTGAGGCTGGTTCTACTGAAGCCACCTGCTCTTCTGCAGTACTACACATCACACTGGGGCTGTTTCTACTGAAACCACCTGCTCTTCTTCAGTACTACACATCACACTGGGGCTGTTTCTACTGAAACCACCTGCTCTTCTGCAGTACTACACATCACATTGGGGCTGTTTCTACTGAAACCACCTGCTCTTCTGCAGTACTACACATCACATTGGGGCTGTTCCTCCTGAAACCACCTGCTCTTCTGCAGTACTACACATCACATTGAGGCTGGTTCTACTGAAGCCACCTGCTCTTGTGAAGCCCCGCTAGTATGTGTCGGTGCAGTACCTTCAGGGACTCCACGTGGATTGAACAGTCTGGTCACAGGTAGGGAACCTTCTTTTAGGATTGTCGTGACGCCACTCTCAGTATTGCGGTCAGCGGGGACCGCCACTGCAGATTAAGGGATGCCTGGGGCTGATGGTGGGTGCAGTCAGTATATTAGCCCCCTGAGAGTGAGGCAAGCCCCAGGCCCCGGTGTATGTGTGTGGGACCACAGGTCGCAGAATGACTCAAACACAGTCCAAGAAGTCTTTCAACGTGTTTACTCACTGTTTGGAGGTCACGGTGAGATGCCCGGGCGACACTGTGATAACCAGGTTGAACCAGGAATTCCAGGAGGCCGTTCTGAGGGTAGCTGTCCACTCGCCTTCCTTGCACTCTTTCTGTTTTAGGAGGATCCTTTGCTTGAAGCGTGGTAGGACCCCTCCAGGGAAGCTGTTACCACCCTGCTCCCCTCTCTCTGGCTCGTCTGCCGGCAGCGTGGCCTTGGTGGGATGGCTTCTGGCCCTGTCCCCTTATGGGCCTGGTGATTGCTGCTTGGCTCAAGCTCTGTGTAGTCGTGGTGAGGGCATGAAGTACCCCCTCCACCTGTAGGTTAAGCAGCTCTGGATGATCTGCTGCCTGTACTGGGGATCTAGTTCCCCTTGTGTGCTCGGATACCGGGATCTCCGTACTCAGCCACCCTTCTCTCTCTGGATGGTTTTCAGGCCGACCCACGGTACTCCTTTCTCCCCCGCTTTCAGCTACTGCACTCCTCAGGACCTGTCTGACACGAGAGCTCCTCTGCTCCCTTCCACACACTTCAACTTCTTCCTCTAGACTCTCCTTCTTCCTCTCTCTCTGCCCTGCTTCCTAGCAACCAGCCCCTGAACACACCCCTAGCTGGGAATTGAAAGTTAACCCCTTCTGGCTACCCAAGGGTCCCCTCTGGTAATGTGGGAGGCCTGGTCACTATATGTTTGTGTGTGCACCTCATCCTGGCCTTTGGAGATTACCTGGAAGCATTGTTCCCGCATGGGTGCAATACTCTGTGGTGCCTGACCAGGTCAGGGGCGCCACACTCTTCTGCAGTACTACACATCACACTGGGGCTGTTTCTACTGAAACCACCTGCTCTTCTGCAGTACTACACATCACATTGAGGCTGGTTCTACTCAAACCACCTGCTCTTCTGCAGTACTACACATCACATTGAGGCTGTTTCTACTGAAACCACCTGCTCTTCTGCAGTACTACACATCACACTGGGGCTGTTTCTACTGAAACCACCTGCTCTTCTTCAGTACTACACATCACATTGGGGCTGTTTCTCCTGAAGCCACCTGCTCTTCTGCAGTACTACACATCACATTGGGGCTGTTTCTACTGAAACCACCTGCTCTTCTGCAGTACTACACATCACATTGAGGCTGTTTCTACTGAAACCACCTGCTCTTCTGCAGTACTACACATCACATACTGAAGCCACCTGCTCTTCTCCAGTACTACACATCACACTGGGGCTATTTCTACTGAAACCACCTGCTCTTCTGCAGTACTACACTTCACATTGAGGCTATTTCTACTGAAACCACCTGCTCTTCTTCAGTACTACACATCACACTGGGGCTGTTTCTACTGAAACCACCTGCTCTTCTGCAGTACTACACATCACATTGGGGCTGTTTCTACTGAAACCACCTGCTCTTCTTCAGTACTACACATCACATTGGGGCTGTTTCTACTGAAACCACCTGCTCTTCTGCAGTACTACACATCACATTGGGGCTGTTCCTCCTGAAACCACCTGCTCTTCTTCAGTACTACACATCACACTGGGGCTGTTTCTACTGAAACCACCTGCTCTTCTGCAGTACTACACATCACACTGGGGCTGTTTCTACTGAAACCACCTGCTCTTCTGCAGTACTACACATCACATTGGGGCTGTTTCTACTGAAACCACCTGCTCTTCTTCAGTACTACACATCACATTGGGGCTGTTTCTACTGAAACCACCTGCTCTTCTGCAGTACTACACATCACATTGAGGCTGTTTCTACTGAAGCCACCTGCTCTTCTGCAGTACTACACATCACATTGAGGCTGGTTCTACTGAAACCACCTGCTCTTCTGCAGTACTACACATCACATTGGGGCTGTTTCTACTGAAGCCACCTGCTCTTCTGCAGTACTACACATCACATTGAGGCTGGTTCTACTGAAACCACCTGCTCTTCTGCAGTACTACACTTCACATTGAGGCTATTTCTACTGAAACCACCTGCTCTTCTTCAGTACTACACATCACATTGGGGCTGTTCCTCCTGAAACCACCTGCTCTTCTGCAGTACTACACATCACATTGGGGCTGTTTCTATTGAAACCACCTGCTCTTCTGCAGTACTACACATCACATTGGGGCTGTTTCTACTGAAGCCACCTGCTCTTCTGCAGTACTACACATCACACTGGGGCTGTTTCTATTGAAACCACCTGCTCTTCTGCAGTACTACACATCACATTGGGGCTGTTTCTACTGAAACCACCTGCTCTTCTGCAGTACTACACATCACATTGAGGCTGTTTCTACTGAAACCACCTGCTCTTCTTCAGTACTACACATCACATTGGGGCTGTTTCTACTGAAGCCACCTGCTCTTCTGCAGTACTACACATCACATTGAGGCTGTTTCTACTGAAACCACCTGCTCTTCTGCAGTACTACACATCACATTGGGGCTGTTCCTCCTGAAACCACCTGCTCTTCTTCAGTACTACACATCACACTGGGGCTGTTTCTACTGAAACCACCTGCTCTTCTGCAGTACTACACATCACACTGGGGCTGTTTCTACTGAAACCACCTGCTCTTCTGCAGTACTACACATCACATTGGGGCTGTTTCTACTGAAACCACCTGCTCTTCTTCAGTACTACACATCACATTGGGGCTGTTTCTACTGAAACCACCTGCTCTTCTGCAGTACTACACATCACATTGAGGCTGTTTCTACTGAAGCCACCTGCTCTTCTGCAGTACTACACATCACATTGAGGCTGGTTCTACTGAAACCACCTGCTCTTCTGCAGTACTACACATCACATTGGGGCTGTTTCTACTGAAGCCACCTGCTCTTCTGCAGTACTACACATCACATTGAGGCTGGTTCTACTGAAACCACCTGCTCTTCTGCAGTACTACACTTCACATTGAGGCTATTTCTACTGAAACCACCTGCTCTTCTTCAGTACTACACATCACATTGGGGCTGTTCCTCCTGAAACCACCTGCTCTTCTGCAGTACTACACATCACATTGGGGCTGTTTCTATTGAAACCACCTGCTCTTCTGCAGTACTACACATCACATTGGGGCTGTTTCTACTGAAGCCACCTGCTCTTCTGCAGTACTACACATCACACTGGGGCTGTTTCTATTGAAACCACCTGCTCTTCTGCAGTACTACACATCACATTGGGGCTGTTTCTACTGAAACCACCTGCTCTTCTGCAGTACTACACATCACATTGAGGCTGTTTCTACTGAAACCACCTGCTCTTCTTCAGTACTACACATCACACTGGGGCTGTTTCTACTGAAACCACCTGCTCTTCTGCAGTACTACACATCACACTGGGGCTGTTTCTACTGAAACCACCTGCTCTTCTGCAGTACTACACATCACATTGGGGCTGTTTCTACTGAAACCACCTGCTCTTCTTCAGTACTACACATCACATTGGGGCTGTTTCTACTGAAACCACCTGCTCTTCTTCAGTACTACACATCACATTGAGGCTGTTTCTACTGAAGCCACCTGCTCTTCTGCAGTACTACACATCACATTGAGGCTGGTTCTACTGAAACCACCTGCTCTTCTTCAGTACTACACATCGCACTGGGGCTATTTCTATTGAAACCACCTGCTCTTCTGCAGTACTACACATCACATTGGGGCTGTTCCTCCTGAAGCCACCTGCTCTTCTGCAGTACTACACATCACACTGGGGCTATTTCTACTGAAACCACCTGCTCTTCTTCAGTACTACACATCACATTGGGGCTGTTTCTACTGAAACCACCTGCTCTTCTGCAGTACTACACATCACATTGGGGCTGTTCCTCCTGAAACCACCTGCTCTTCTGCAGTACTACACATCACATTGGGGCTGTTTCTATTGAAACCACCTGCTCTTCTGCAGTACTACACATCACATTGGGGCTGTTTCTATTGAAACCACCTGCTCTTCTGCAGTACTACACATCACATTGGGGCTGTTTCTATTGAAACCACCTGCTCTTCTGCAGTACTACACATCACACTGGGGCTGTTTCTATTGAAACCACCTGCTCTTCTGCAGTACTACACATCACATTGAGGCTGTTTCTACTGAAGCCACCTGCTCTTCTGCAGTACTACACATCACATTGGGGCTGTTTCTATTGAAACCACCTGCTCTTCTGCAGTACTACACATCACATTGGGGCTGTTCCTCCTGAAACCACCTGCTCTTCTGCAGTACTACACATCACATTGGGGCTGTTTCTACTGAAACCACCTGCTCTTCTGCAGTACTACACATCACATTGGGGCTGTTTCTACTGAAACCACCTGCTCTTCTGCAGTACTACACATCACATTGGGGCTGTTCCTCCTGAAGCCACCTGCTCTTCTGCAGTACTACACATCACACTGGGGCTGTTTCTACTGAAACCACCTGCTCTTCTGCAGTACTACACATCACATTGGGGCTGTTTCTACTGAAACCACCTGCTCTTCTGCAGTACTACACATCACATTGGGGCTGTTTCTACTGAAACCACCTGCTCTTCTGCAGTACTACACATCACATTGGGGCTGTTTCTACTGAAACCACCTGCTCTTCTGCAGTACTACACATCACATTGGGGCTGTTCCTCCTGAAACCACCTGCTCTTCTGCAGTACTACACATCACATTGGGGCTGTTCCTCCTGAAACCACCTGCTCTTCTGCAGTACTACACATCACATTGGGGCTGTTCCTCCTGAAACCACCTGCTCTTCTGCAGTACTACACATCACATTGGGGCTGTTTCTACTGAAACCACCTGCTCTTCTGCAGTACTACACATCACATTGGGGCTGTTTCTACTGAAACCACCTGCTCTTCTGCAGTACTACACATCACATTGGGGCTGTTTCTACTGAAACCACCTGCTCTTCTGCAGTACTACACATCACATTGGGGCTGTTCCTCCTGACGGGACCATTCACATGTTTGACACAGCTCTTCAGTATTGTTGCTCTTGGGTTGTCCTTCCTAAGCACACGCCCCTGAGTAATATTTGTGCAGTGATTTTAAGGATCTGAGGTCAACAGAAAACCTAACAGTCCATTTTGTCCCGAAGGCTTGCTAGATCATTCAGCATGGTGCTTCCTATTTTATTGTTACTGTGCTCTACTTTTATCACATAAGCCTCTAGTTTAAGGATCAGTTTTCCAGTCTGCACCTACAGTAGTTTATATAAGAGAAAAAGCCATTTTAATTCCAGTTTTACGGCTGCTGCTGCCCGAAGAGACTTGTGATAAATCGTATCCCTATAAAAACGTAAACTTGATAACTGGTCACAGGAGTCTCCTTATCTTCAGGAACATCTATGCCATGTCCTACGGTAAATTAACATGTGAGCGAATGAGCGTGAAAGGATTTCTGAAAAGCAATAACCTTAACACTTAGGGACTGGAAACGCGTGAGTTTTCTGTGTACATAACACCTAGAGAATGCAGAATATCCACCTGAAACACTGAATTATTTTTTTTGTTATCAGATTGTCAGTGACATTGATTTGTTAAACCAGTTCTCACGCTGCCTGTGTAATACATGCACTAATTTAGGGGCTGGAAGCGGCATAACTGATTTCTTATATATATTTTACTTGTTCCTTATGTACACTGAAGACTTTTATGTGCTCCTGGATCATACACAGGAAATGTGCAGCCATATTCAGTCACTCAGTGCTGCACACTCCCTCCAATATCTCTCTGTCACACGGAGAATTTCCCTAACTTTGCCCACTGTCATGGCGGCGTCAGGTCCTGTTCAGATTACAGACTGGCACTCTGTCTGAGCGATTCTCTGGTGTCTGGGAGCAGCACAGGCAGGCAGACTCGGGCATCGACCTGCTGTGTGCTAATTCATAGGCAGGCTAGCAAGAGTTAATCTCTCCTAGTCTGCTTGTTTGCTCTCTTTGATCACCTGTTGTGAGGAAGCCAATCACATCTGCTCCCCCCTATTTATACTAGCTGGGTCCTTTTTCTTATGCCAGCTATAGTTTATCTTAGTTGGTCTGGTGTGATGTGGTGTCCCAGACGTTCTGGTGCTTGTAGTTCTTGTTGCTTTGTGCAGTTGTAGAGTTTACCCCAGTTGTCTTTAGTAGTTGCCTTCCTGCTCTTGTTTTCTTACTGAATTTCTTATTGTCCTATCCTGTGTGTGTATGTGCAGTGTGTGAGAGTTTTGTTTTTCCCTTGTTGGTCTTCTACTGTTTTTAACATAGCACTACTGCCCCTTCCTTCCCTGGTGGGAGGGGAAGGGGAAAATCAGACTAGGTCTTGTCGTGAGCAGGACCAGGAACGGGACTCAGGCATCTCCACCATCAGGAGTATCCCTGAGGTTAGAGATAGTAGTGTGAGGGACAGTGTAGGGGCTCCTATCCCTCATTATCTAACAAGTCACATATAGACAATCAAAGTAAAAGACTGATGGCACATCCTACCTTTCTAATGTGAACAGGTACAAATTGAACATGAAACAAAGTAGCAAAAAAGAGACAGTTGCACTTTGTAGTTCTAAGATATGTGGAACAATGAATATGGGAATATAGACATGCATTACTGCTATGAAAAATGTCAAAATTGAGATACTTAGCATACAAAAATGGCCAGATTTTATGTGAGCCCAACAGCCAAAGGCAAGGCAACTTATTTTTGTTGGGTCCCTGCCTACTCTAATGCCTCTGAGTTAAAAAAAACCTACAATTTATGGGTGGACAGGAACCTACAAATGGAGAATTAAAATCGCCTGAGGCTGAAGAGCAGGAGTGCTCAATCAGAAGGCATGAACCTATAATTTAAGAAAAAGGCTGATGGCACATCCTACCTTTCTAATGTGAACAGGTGCGAACTGAACATGAAACAAAGTAATGAAAAGGAGATTGCTGCACTCTGTAGTGCTTAGATATATGGAACAATGAATATGGGAATAAAGACATGATTTACTGCTGTGGAAAAACATGTAAACGTTGAGATACTTAGCACACAAAAATGGCCAGTTTTATGTGAGCCCAACAACCAACGGCAAGGCGACTTCTTTTTGTTGGGACCTTGCCTACTCTAGTGCTTCTCTTTGGGTTAAAAAACCTACAATATTTTGACGTTTTACAATGTGAAAAAATTGATTTGTCACCAATTATTATATGTTAGCCTGCTTTTTCAAAAAGTTTAAAAGCAAGAACTGAATCAAGAGAGGATGTAGCTAGCTTCTTCTCCATATTGTGTTTCATTTCATATCAAGATGGGCAGGGATATCAATGCATTAATGACAGTGTTCAACGTTAAAAAATTAAATACAGAATAAAAATGATTTTAACGTAGACTTGTCATTTGCTCTAAATATGTAAAAAAAATTGCGTAAATGCCGCTGTTCTCCTGAATCTGATGATTTTTTTTTGTTTCTGCACCTCCCATTCCTGAGATATGGCCTCTTCTTCCCAGTATATAAACCAAGTCTTGTTAGATACAAGTGGGTGTGGTTCTATTTTGTTGTATGGGACTGATCCTGAAGACCACAACCAATTCGACAACTTCATATCTCAAGAATGGAGAGGCATAGGAACTTAAGAAAATCAACCATATTCAGGAAAACCGCAGCATATACACCAGGTAAAAACCTTACATACTTACGGCAAGTGACAGGTCAACTTTAAAGAGTAGATTATATCAGTAATTTATATAGCGCCATTACACCAGGGCCTGCTCGTGCCCCAATTGTCAGCTGGTCTCCTTGGTTACTTTTATTGACAGCTTCACTTTTGGTCCTGTGCTCCTCACAAGGCACATCATCAGTGTCGGCACATTATCAGAGATGAGTGTGAAGGGGGCTGACTGCTTATGTCAATAAATAAGCCAGCCCCCTTCCATGTCAAGTCACTATTAGACAGGATCTATCAATTCTTACCAGTCGTAATTTTGGAAAGTGCTATAGTTTGTCACATATATATTTTGGTCAATTGAGTCCTCTAGTTTTAATTCTATAGAGCTTCCCTTTAATGCAATGCAGATATGCAAGCTGAGTGACAATCTCTATTGACCACGTCATGTCTACGGTAAGTAGTTATCACCCAGCAAAGTGATTTAGATCCAGCGGATTGGAAGTGAGAAGGGGATAAGATGGCTCTCGTGTTGTTCTTGATGTAGGGTTGCAGTTGAACTGCCCATTGCTCAGTCTTGTCAGAAAACTGATCGATAACCATGTGTCACACGGTGTTGGTTCTAAACTCGCCGAGTGTCATGGCGGCATCAGACGCTGTTCAGATTAAAGACTCTGAAATTTCACGATGTTTTCTCTGGTGCTCCTGAGTTGCATAGGCAGGCTCAGGCATCGACCAGCTGTGTGCTCATTAGTGATTGGACTAGCAGGAGTTAATTTCTGCTAGCCTAATGGTTGCCTTTTTAATCACATGTTGTGGGAAGACCTATCTTTCTGCTTTTTTAAGAGGGAAGAATCTGTCTTCCCATGCTGACTATAGTCTTCACTAATCTGGTCCATGTGCTGTTTTGTTCCTCTTGCTGGTGATTTACTGTGTGCTACTTGGTGGGCTGTGGAAATTGTCTCGTCATCTAGTTATTTCCTCCCTGCTCGTTATTTCCGCCTAATCACATATTGTATTATATCGCAGTGTATGCTAGCTGTGTGGTCAAGTTTTGGTTTCCTCGTTTACCTATATCTATGGGTTCAACCACTCCTGTCCAGGTCCTCCCCTGGGGTGAGGAAAAAGGAATATTAAATCAGGGCAGGCCAGAAGCAGGGCAAGGAAGGCGGCCCAGATATCGTCACCATTACACGTATCTCTGTGAGGAGGGAAAGCTACAGTAAGGCCCCCTAGCCTGAGAGCCAGTCTAGGAGCCCTGGTCCCCTGTTATCCCCTCATATCCCGTGGAACCATAGCATCCTATCCTCAAGTTATGAAGACAGTTGTCTTCTGTTATCTGTGAGGAACCATTACAGTATCCCCTTGGCAATTGTGTTTAATTTATATTATCCACGCTTTTGGTTCTGCTCGGATATTCCAGTGATTTATTATGTAGTAGTTTTGGATACTGTCCCAAGTTATGTGTGCAATGCTTCCGATAGCCCTAGAAGAAGAGATGCAATGTGCAGGAGATGCCTGTAGCTTGAGAAGTGTTCTTCAAATGGTTTTATATGCGGCGCAAGAGCACGTACTCCATCTTTTTATGTAGAGAACTGGCGAAATTTCAATTTTTGACTCTTGATATAGCATAAAATATCTGTAGGCATCAAGAAAAAGACAAATGAGGAATGTTGGTGATTCAAAGACTCCTCAACCTCCAAAATACAGCATGACCATGGAGCATGCCATTTTTTATTTTAGGATTCTCGCTGAATAAAAAAAAAAAAAAGACAAATGCATCTGTGTAAAACTTTTCTTCCAAATCTTTCAAACTTGACATCTGGAAGGTGAATGGTTTGAAAATGTTTATCCGTAGCCATGACCCATTTCCAGACTCTTGAATGAATAATTCGGAATAGATTAATTCTCTGAAGTTTTTAACTTTCCAGGAGTTGTAAAATTCGTCTTTTACTTTAGGAGACTCATAAGTATGGTGTTAAATCAGACGTGTGGAGTTACAGTATCGGAACTGCTGTCAACCAATCATGAGTGAGTCTTCCAAAATTCGAATTTAGGGGATTCATTCGAATCAGTGTGGGAAATCTGATTGTGCTAAATTACCGTCAACGTTCCCTCACCTGTCCCACTGCGTAGACCTGCTCTGGTCCAGTTTTTATCTTCTGTCTGGTCACTGGTCAGTCCATTCACAAAGGCAACTTCAGTGCCCCCCAAACATGTAAAGCCGGTGAGACAAGATGAAACACAGTACACAGGTAGAGAACAGATTCAGCAAAGATGAGGCCCAAACTATCTATATAGGAAAGGACAGAAAAGAGCACTGTCTGCAGCCGTGCAAAACCCTAACAAAAAATTAACACACCTGATATGAAAAAACTGAGATCACACGATCTCTCCCCCACTATATCAGTACTCTGGTGTTACTGGGATCCAAGCAAAACACTAATATAGAGGAAGGACTGAAATTAATACCAAGCATGACAAAACTTAAATACGTTGCAGAATATGGAGCTGGGTACACGGACATTCCCAGCAGGGAATAATCCCACTCCACCCAGAACTCTACACAAACAGAAACCAGGAAACAAGCCTTAATACCACAGAAACAAAAACGACAAGAAAGTGGAAACAAACCAGCAAATTGTACAAAGACAAAACTTATCTGTAAGGAGTTCAGGTGGAAACAGAAGATAGGCCAGGCTCCAGAATGTCCACAGCACCACAGGAGACAACATTGATCACCGGCCCAGACCGAGAGAACACTGCTTAATTATATAGGCCCAGTCTGAGCAGCCTTATTTCCAATCATCATCAGCTGTCTGGCTTCTGTTACGCAGAATAACTCTACTACCATAGAAAACCAAACAAAGATATTCAAGAGTGCCTCTTGATTATCTTTGTTTGTTTTTTTAACTCTACTACCAACACTGGCCACAAGAGGGAGCCCAAACCAGAACCCAGCCCAAATGTGTTCACAACGGACACCAGACAACTTGATATAAACAAGGCACACTTTATTTGGCAGACAACGTGGGTACAGAGGGCAGCAAGCAGCACACTTCACTTTATCTTCTATATCAAACAGAGGCAGACTCTTAATGGATTCAGGCAATGGCATTTTACTTGTCTACAGTGCACAGATGGAACAACAGAGGGGCACCTAGTTCTTCTTTGACCACACAGGTCAATGTGTAATGCTATGGCTCCCACGCACAAACCACTGTCTGATTCATTACGAAAGCCGATCCTTGAGCCAATACCCTCTACTCGTGTTTTCGGCAATAGATCAGGAACTGAATAAAGGTGGAACTATTTCTGCGCTGCTGTAGGAATGACATAAATCCAAAACTACTGAAGTATAGCTGGTTTTATTCTACGCGTTTCAAAGTGTGTCCTCACTACTTCATCAGGAAAATCCACCGATCCAAACCACTGTCTGTGATTCCTTACGAAAGCTGCTCCTTGAGCTGATATCCTCTTCCCGTATTTCCAGCTAGACAGATTCTTTCTCTTATAAGGTCCCCTTTCACAGCCGGCCAACACTGGAGTCGCTCCTGTTGAAGACTGCTCTCGTACAGAGTTCACTCACTTGCTTCCATGATAAATTTCTGTTGTCACTATTATTTGTTTCATTTCTTGCTCCCTTGTACTCTCCAACAACTCATTCCCCTTGTTGGATAGTTAACCCTATAATTTCCATCTACAGACTGCTACAGCTCTCAGGGAAATTTAAACCTACCAAAAGGAAAACAGTGACATTTTGTGACAGGTGGTAGTCCTGCAGACAACATAGCAGATATAAATAATAAAACAATACTATAGGGTGATTGATGTCTTCAGCGGGGAATATTATAACCCAGCCACCTCTTCTCTTTAATGATGTCATCCCTGACCATCTTGGAAACCTGCAAGATACTAATTCACACCACCTAAATCATTAATAAACACAACGTCTTCATCTGTTCTTCTCCAGAACTCAGAGACGGTCTCTTCCTCTGCTTGGGTCAGCACAACACCGGTCTTACTAGGTTAGGACACCGGAACAACAAACATTCAAGTTTTTTTAAAAAAAAGAGCCTTGAGGCCAAAACCACAAGCTGCTCTCTGAGTCCAAGAGCACAGTGTTTTTTTCTTCAACCCAGCACAGCTATCGAGTTCTCCGATCCCTCACAAAAGGTTGTCCTTAGTACAGGGACACAGACCATTGTAGGCAAAGTCCTAATTTGTGAGCATCAGTCCATCCTCTGGACTGATGCTCACAATAGCCTCTTCCAGCCAACAGGGTTTCTCATACAGAGACCCAACTGGTTCCCACCTCTCTTTTTAAAAAGATTCTTTGGAAGTCTCCACCCCACTTCAACAGTGCCTATCGGCCAACGGGGAACCATTTAAGATTTTTCTCTGCCTTCAGCATCTCTTGATGTATCCTGCACTTCCATGAGAAAGGCAGATCCTTTCTCTTACAAGGTCCCCTTTCACAGCTGGCCAAAACTGGAGTCACTCTTGTTGAAGAATGCTGTAATATCATTTGCATCAACTTGCTTCCATGATAAATTTCTGTCGCTGCTAACGCTTGTTTCGGTTCTTGCTCCCTTGTACTCTCCAACACCTCAGTACACTTGACTGCTCCTATCAACTATTCTTCCCACACTTCCCTGGCCTCTTAACAGAAACAGACCCATATTTTGTGCCCTGTCGTTCCACAACTCCCCTGGCTACTAAGTGTTAACCCTATCATTTCTGTCTACAGACTGCTGTCATGGGAATAAAAACCTAGCATAAGGAAAAATAGTGAACACTTGTGGCCAATGGTGGTACTGCAGACAAAATAGCAGGTATAAAACAATACTATAGGGTAATTGGTGTCTATAGGGGAGGAATACAACAACTCGACCACCTCCTTAGACTTTGTATGGCCAAAGGTGCTATAATTTGGAGGTGTCTTTAAAGAGAACACACCAGTGACTAGACAAAAGAGGACAACTGGTTTGCCCAGTGGGACAGACAAGGAGACTGTAAGTATCATTATGTGTATTTTAACCCTTTTCCAGTTCTCAATAATCAAGGAAAATAATGGATCGAGGAGAATCACAACATTTTCAGATTAGGGTGCATCTGAATTTTTGGGGAAAATTTGAGGAATTTATTGACTTCAAACAGATTTGCTCATTTTTATTCTTCACAAATCTGTAAATGACAAAGGATGATCCCGAAGTACACCCGCCAGAACTACTTTAAATGACGTGAAATGTCATTACTTTTTTTGTTTCTTAGAGTTTAATTTTATTAGCCTTATGTGAAAAAATAGACTACTTTGTGGCGGTACTGTTCCCCATAGCCGTGCCTATGTTTCTTGGAAGACTGTAGATTTCAATCATTTTTCTCTAAGGAATGACAATGCAGAAACTCCTTCTCTCTGATGTTGATGGTAATAGCAGCATTCCTTCCTTTCCCTTGTGTGTTTTGCACATATAACATTGCTGGCGGTATTTCATCAAGTTTCATGGTCAGGTGGAAACCACGTGCATATCAGGGATGTCTGCCTGGGGAGACTACTCTTAAAGGAACAAATGTCAAGGGTGAAGCGCTAATATAAAATACAAAAGAATCAAAGTTTTGAACATTTCCTAAAAGTCTTGAAAGACTCCAGACAAAAATATAGATGTCTGATATTGGGGCCTGTTAAAGGTGTGAGACCGGCATTTTGAAAAGTGACTGATGTCTGTTTTTGATGAGGTGGTCTAGTCCTAGATCTGTATTCATTCAGAAGTTCTAGTTTGAGGTCTGATGTTGATCAAACGTTTTGGTCTGGAGTCTGTACTTTTAAGGGGTCTGGTCTAAGAACTGTATGCATTCAAGGGTTCTGGTTTGGGGTCTACATTTCTGTAGGAACCTATAAATACAGTCAGGGGTTTGTATTTTGTTGAGGGTTTGGGGTCTGTAATGAATCTAGGTTTTGTTTTTTGATCAGGATGTCTGTTTCTGGTTCTTATTTGTTTAGTGGTCTGGTTCTGGGGTTTGTATTTTTAGAGGTCTGATATGGGGTCTGTATTTGTTTAGGAGCTCTGGGACTTGTAGTAGATCAAGTGATCTGGTCTGTATTTTCTGAACGGTATTTTGTAGATGGATTGAAGTATGCTTTCGATTAAGAGGTCTGGTCCTAGGTCTGTTTTTATTAAGAAGTTCTGGTTTGGGGTCTATATTTGATTAAAAATCTGGTCTGTTTTCTGTGTTTGTTAACATGGTGTGAGGCCGATAGTAGATCAAGAAGTCTGGTCTGGAATCTGTATTTTTTTAAGGGATCTGGATCTAGTTCTTTATTTGATCAGGGGATCTTGTCTTGTGTCTGTGTGGCGCCCCTGACCTGGTCAGGCACCACTGAGTACTGCACCCATGCTGGGAACAGTACAACACAGGTAATCCAGAAGGCTGACCGGGGTGTGGTACACAGGCGCATAGTGATCAGGTCTCACACATGTACCCATGAGAGGACCCCTGGGGATCCCAGGAGGGGGAAAAGCCTTCACCTTCACTGGAATAGTGGAGGGGGCCAAAAGCCTCCATCTCCTCTCAAGGGGTGTGGTAAGAGAGTCTGGTTGTTAGGTGGCGTAGGCAAGAACAGGAGAGGAGGGGCAGTGAGCCAGAGCAGTGCAGAGTCCAGGGAGCTCGAGTGAGGAGCAGATCCCTGGGGCTGTGCAGTCTGACAGCGCCCGCGCAGTGGCTACTGACGGGGGAGAACGGTCAACTAGGAGGGCTACCCGAAATCCATCTTCAGCTAAAGAGAGAGAGCACGGAGTGGGAAGTAAGGAGACTGCTAGAGAGTACCAGGCCCAAACGGGCGGCAGATCCCGAAGCGGAGATAGATCCAGCTTTCTTTTGCTAAACCTGCCGGTGTGGGGCTCTCAAAGCCCACGCCACAACACTACAAAAGCCGCAGCCACGTAGCCACAGTTAGGGCCCATAGGTCACAGGAGGCAAGCAGCTGGAGTGGCCTGGTCCAGGCGACAAGCAAACGGCAACCGAAGGGGAGAGAGGCTGCCGCATCTTCCCTGGGTGACCCCCATAGGGACTCAAAGTCGGGGTTACCCCAAACCACCAAGGGCTAAGGAAGGCGAGTTAGTAGTCACCCTCACAAGTCAGCCTGAAGGATACCTGGTTCCCGCCTGGTTCATCCCAGCTACGCCCGGGTTACTCACCCTGCCACCTGAAGTGAGTAAAACCCCTGAAAGACATCCTGCGTGTGTGGAGTTATTCTGCGCCTTGTGGTACTACGCACCTACACAGGGCCCTGGGGCTTGCCTCACTCTCAGGAGGCTATCCCAACTGACTGCACTTACCATCAGCCCCAGGCGTCCCTCAACCTGCAGTGGCGGTCCCCACTGACCGCAATACTGAGAGTGGCGTCACGACAAATAGAAGATCTCCTACCAGTGACAAGGTCCAGCCGAGTGGAGTCCCTGAAGGTAATGCACCGACACAACACCTGTGGGGCTCCACATCTGGCGTCACGAACAGGATAAGGACTAGACCTGTTCAGACAGGTGACCATGTGCCTGGGCGGTCCGCTTGAAAAATTGGAAGCGCCGCCATATTGCCACCATGAAAAGCGCGCTGAAAAACAACAGCAGCCCGCGCTGGGAGAAGTTACCGCCCACGAAGAGGCGTGGCTACCCAGAGATCCCCTGCAGAGTTCTGACCTCGCTTGTGAAGAGAGCGGAAGCGTCCAGAGACGGCGGGAAGGAAAGAGAGCCACAAGCCTGCTGCTGCAGAGAGAAGAAATGGAGTCCGGACGTGGGTACCCAGAACCAGGCTCTGCTGCCTGGTGGTGCCGGGAGCTTGCTATCTTCTGCGATCAGCTGGAGGCCAGGATTATGCGACAGCTCAGAGAGGAACGCATGGAGCTTCTGGAGATGGCTGCGGCGGTTCGGACCTACGAGGAGGGAGCCGCGCGACGCCTGCCAGATCGAGCGGCGACGACTCAGATCCCGATGGTGCCACCGATGGGTGAGTCCAGAGTTGCCCCGGCCAGCGCAAGTGCTCCGACCCCTGCTGCTACGACCGCGGTCCCAGAAGAGGCGCCTGGCGCGGCGACGCTGAGCGAGGCCGCAGCCACGCTAGGTGCGGCCCGCCAAATCCAGGCCGCCGCAGCGACACCCCGCCTGGCCCGCAAAGGTCCGACTGCCACGGCGATACTCATCCGTGCCGCAGGTGTGACGCTGACCCAGGCTGCCACCCTGCTGAGCCCAGTCCGCCAAGACCCCACCGCAGCAGCGACGCTCGTCCGCGCCGCAAGTGAGATGCTGAACCAGGCCGCAGCCCCGCCAGGTGCGGCCCGTCAAGCCCCGATCACTGCAGCGACGCCCAGCTCCACCTGCACGGACCCCATCGAGGATGCGGCGCCAATTCAGACCGCGGCTGCAATGCCCAGTCCGGCCCGCCAAGAACTGGCCGCAACAGCGACGCAGATCCAGGCCGCCGCCACGCCAGGCTCGGCCCGCACAGACCAGGCCGCCGCCATGCCAGGCGCGGCCCGCCAAGACCAGGCCGCCGCCATACAGGGCGCGGCCCGCCAAGAGATTGCATCACCATTTACCCCGGCCTGCAAGGCCAGAGCAGACACCGCTCCCCAGTCTAAGGAGGTCCCTGCAAGGAAATCCCTGATAGGTGAAGACCCCGCGTACTGGCAGCTGAAGGCTGACATGGAGGCCAAGTTTCCACAGGAGATGGTGGATCAGTACATGCTCCCTCCGCACACCCCTAAGGCAACCCCTGCGGCAACCACGCCGAAGAGTCCACCGCCTGGGCCAGCTGAGGAACACTCATCCCCAGCGCTGCCACGACCAGAGTGCAGCGAAGAACTAAGGGGGAGAGGAGGGCAAGAAGTTGAGGAGTTGCCCCCGGAGCCAGCAGCAGTGCTAGTCCCAGAGCCGGAGATGCTGCCATATTCCCGCTGGGACGAGGAAGACCTGACACCTCCTGCTGAAGAAGACCTGCCCAACCGCCCCACCTGGGAGCTTGTAAGCTGCACTTCGCAGAATCCAACCCGCAAGACACAGCGCCGCAGTAGAACCCAGTCTTTCCCTGCACCGCCATCCCCAGAGCAGAGAGATGACATCACGGCCAGAGACCTACAGGAAAAAAGGTTCCTGAGAAGAGCCAAAGCACAGGTCCGAGGACCCCTTTGCAGAGGAGTAGTGGAGGACTTCAGCCTCAAGTCAGGATACGGGTTCATCGTAGCACCTGGTATCAAAGAACAGAGAGTCCTCAGTGGTTGATACCTTTTAATGGCTAACTGAAAAGATGGTAATAATTGCAAGCTTTCGAGACTACTCAGGTCTCTTCATCAGGCATGGTATAACACAAAATCTGAAGAGTCACGTATTTATACACAACAGGACTTGGAATAGTGCAGTAAAAAGAAAAAAAAAAAAAAAAAAAAAAAAAGAACAAGTTATATGAAACAGAACTATCTCTATGGCAGGGGGACAAGCTGTTCTAGCCATAAATACTGCTGCAGTTCAGTGTGAAAGTTTTATTGTCCTTTGATAAGGGTCTGGTCCAGGGCTGGGACACGCTCGGATGGTCAGAGGAGCACATCTTTTAACTGATGTAAAAAGACATGAATCCATGAGACACATTCATTCCTTCTCTGAATGTGTCAAAGGTCATCATAAGTTTGTACTCCCATAGTCTCCTGTCTCTCTGGGACTTGAAGTTTCCTTTCAATACCAGCAATTTCATGTCCATGATGCTGTGGTCTGGGTTACAAAAATGTTTGGCCACAGGTAGATCCATCCTTTTTTCTCTAATTGTGTGGCGGTGAGAATTCATCCTTGTCCTGAGCTGTTGTCCTGTCTCCCCTACATACAGACCCCCAGTTGGACATTTGGTACATATAATTAAGTACACCACATTGGTTGTGGTGCAGCTGAACGTACCTGGGATCTTGTAGTCCTGATGTGATCTGGGAATCTTTATCTTGTCCGTTGTCAATATTAATGGACAGGTCTTGCATTTTTTCTGGTTGCAGGGAAATGTTCCTGTTGATGTTGGAGAGGACAGGGAGCTTCTGACAATGATGCTTCTTAGATTTGGGGGCTGTCTAAAACACAGAAGTGGGGGGTCTGGAAAAATAGATTTTAACCGGGCATCTTTTTGCAGTAATGGTTGTAGTTTCCGTGCAGCTCCTCTAAACACCTCCAGATGTGGATTGTAGGTGACTACAAGAGGGACCCGGTTGTTCTCTTCTTTGGTTTTATAATGTAGAAGATGGTTTCTTGATATTCTGGTGGCTCTTATAATCTGGTTTTCAATTGTTCTTGGGTGGTAGCCTTGATTCAAAAAGGTTTTTCTGAGGCCCTCAAGGTGATTGTCTCTATCTGTACTGTTGGAACATATCCGATTGTACCTGATAGCCTGGCTGTATACAATAGAGTTTTTTATGTGTTTTGGATGAAAACTGTCCCATTTCAGGTATGTTGGACGGTCAATTGGCTTCTTGTACAGGGATGTCTGTATTTCATTGTTCCGTAGTTTAATGATGGTGTCCAAGAAGTTGATTTCCGTGCAGGAGTAGTTGAGTGTTAGGTTGATGGTGGGATGAAACTGATTAAATTGTTCATGGAAGGTCTTCAGCTGCTCCTCAGACTCTGTCCAGATGATTAAAATATCATCAATGTAACGGTAGTAGGCCAGAGGCCTGATAGGACAAGAGGATAAAAAGTCACTCTCAAGCTTGGCCATGAAAAGATTTGCATATTGTGGTGCCATTTTGCTTCCCATTGCAGTCCCAGTCTCCTGTAGATATAGGTCATTGTCAAATTCAAAGTAATTATGGGTGAGGATAAATTTTGTAAGCTTCACCACAGAATTGGCATCAGTTCCTGTATTTTCCAGGAAAATTTTGCAAGCATTTAATCCATCCTGGTGTGGAATATTCGAGTACAAGGATTCCACATCCATGGTAACAAGGATGGTTCCCTCTGGAAGAGGACCTATTGCTGATAGTTTTTTCAATAGGTCAGTAGTGTCCTGGATGTAGCTGGTTGTATCCCTTACCAAGGGTTTAAGGATACCCTCTACCCATCCAGAGACTTGTTCAGTGAGGGTGCCCACACATGAAATGATGGGTCTTCCTGGGTTTCCAGATTTGTGAATTTTGGGAAGCATGTAGAATGTGCCTATTCTTGGACTCACCGGTATCAGTTCATCAGTTCTTATGGATATGTCAGGCAGACAAGAGGCCAACTTGTTAAGTTCCTTGTAATAGTCCTGTGTAGGGTCAGACTCCAATTTCTTATAGTAGCGTGTGTCCATCAGTTGTCTGTGTGCTTCCTTCATGTAGTCTGATTTGTTCATCATGACTATTGCACCCCCCTTGTCTGCAGGTTTAATGATGATTTCTTTGTTGGTTTTCAAAGATTTTATGGCCCTTCTCTCCTGGGCACTGATGTTGGATGGTTGCCTCCTGTGTGTGTCTAGGAAAGTGGATTTTACCAAATGTCTGAAAGTGTCTATATAGTTATCCAGATGAGGGTTGCGTCCTGGTGGAGGTGTCCAATCTGATCTTTTCCTGGTTGTCAAGATCCGTCTTCCTTCAGTCTGGGAGGATTCTGAAACATCTGCATCGCTAAAATATTCCCTCAGACGTAGTCTCCTGAAGTAATCTTCCATGTCGCTGCAGAGTTCAATTTTGTCTAGAGCTTTAGTCGGACAAAATGAGAGTCCTCTAGAAAGCACAGCAACTTCCATTTTGTTTGGTTTGTAATCCGAGAGATTGATAACACAGTTAGATGCTTTTGTGCCTTGAATGGACTTGGTTTCCAAGTTGTCAGGTTTTGGCTTTGTTCTCCACCTGTTTGTATTAAGTCCTGAATTGAGGCGCAGTCTGTGTAGCTTCTTTTCCTTGTTGTGGATCAGAAGGGTTCGTAGTCTGTAGTAGTATTGTTGTACTTCTTGTTCTGTGCTTTCTGGAAGTGTCTTCCTTTGTGTTTCAAATTCCCTCTGGATTTTACTCTTGATGCTGTAGAAGACATGCAAAAGGTGATTCCTTAGTCTCTCAGAAGTCCTGTGACAAAGGTTTTGTGCATAAATTTTTGTAACCCAGACCACAGCATCATGGACATGAAATTGCTGGTATTGAAAGGAAACTTCAAGTCCCAGAGAGACAGGAGACTATGGGAGTACAAACTTATGATGACCTTTGACACATTCAGAGAAGGAATGAATGTGTCTCATGGATTCATGTCTTTTTACATCAGTTAAAAGATGTGCTCCTCTGACCATCCGAGCGTGTCCCAGCCCTGGACCAGACCCTTATCAAAGGACAATAAAACTTTCACACTGAACTGCAGCAGTATTTATGGCTAGAACAGCTTGTCCCCCTGCCATAGAGATAGTTCTGTTTCATATAACTTGTTCTTTTTTTTTTTTTTTTTTTTTTTTTTCTTTTTACTGCACTATTCCAAGTCCTGTTGTGTATAAATACGTGACTCTTCAGATTTTGTGTTATACCATGCCTGATGAAGAGACCTGAGTAGTCTCGAAAGCTTGCAATTATTACCATCTTTTCAGTTAGCCATTAAAAGGTATCAACCACTGAGGACTCTCTGTTCTTTTAAACAATTTTTTTTATCTCTACTGGCTAACACGGTACAAAGATATATTTTACTGGTATCAAAGAAGGCATTTTTGTCAATAGGAGAGACGTCAGAGCTAATCTGCCCAGAGGACACCCTGGCAGAAACTTAAAGATGGGAGACTCCGTACAGTTCACCATGCACCAAGGAGAAAGAGGCTGGTACGCGCTAGATGTAGTACCATGTCCCAAAGAAGAAAGGAAAGACAGTAATAAAGAAAGAAAAGACCAAAGACCTAATGATGAGACCACTACAGATGAGGAAAAAGGTCAAGAAACCAACAGGTGCCGCAGCCCTACAGGCCCAAGCCCTGGTGAAGAGGAGTCTGCATAAGTTTAAGTAAAGTTTTGAAAAGTTGGAAGTTTTGCAACGTTTACGTTTAAGTATGTGCCCACATAAACTTGTGTGAGAAAACCATAAACCTTAAGGCTATGAACTGGCTATAGCCACAAACTCTCGCAGTGTAAATAGTTACACCAGAGGGCACCACCACCACCAGAGTCAGCCTGTTTAGGGGCTTGGCTCGTCTGCAACCAGGAGGAGCCCGTCCGTATATAGGGCCTTGGCTCACCTGCGACCAGAGAGCATGCCTGTTTATGGGGCCTGGCTCTCCACCACAAAGAGGGTACCTGGTCAGCACCAACTGTGGAGGCCGCCTCTACATCCTGCCAGAAGAGGCTGAGGGCGCGGATCCACCAGGCCAGGTATACCCTGAAACCACCAGCCCATGAAAGCCGCCTCTACATCCTGCCAGAAGTGGCTGAAGCCGCGGCCAACGGGAGAGGCAGATTGGAGGAAAGGTCTGGGGAAGTAGATGGCCCAGATCTGGTTACCAAAAGGACCGGTGACCTGCCTCCTGAAAGGGTTTGGGTGGGTTAACGGACTTGTGGGTGGAGGGTGGTGATGTATGGTACCTGGTGCTTTTAAAATGTTTTACATGTTTTAATGTTTTATGCATTTTTAAAATGTTGTCTTGCAGCCCGAGGACGTGCTGGTGATAACTAAGGGGGAATGTGGCGCCCCTGACCTGGTCAGGCACCACTGAGTACTGCACCCATGCTGGGAACAGTACAACACAGGTAATCCAGAAGGCTGACCGGGGTGTGGTACACAGGCGCATAGTGATCAGGTCTCACACATGTACCCATGAGAGGACCCCTGGGGATCCCAGGAGGGGGAAAAGCCTTCACCTTCACTGGAATAGTGGAGGGGGCCAAAAGCCTCCATCTCCTCTCAAGGGGTGTGGTAAGAGAGTCTGGTTGCTAGGTGGCGTAGGCAAGAACAGGAGAGGAGGGGCAGTGAGCCAGAGCAGTGCAGAGTCCAGGGAGCTCGAGTGAGGAGCAGATCCCTGGGGCTGTGCAGTCTGACAGCGCCCGCGCAGTGGCTACTGACGGGGGAGAACGGTCAACTAGGAGGGCTACCCGAAATCCATCTTCAGCTAAAGAGAGAGAGCACGGAGTGGGAAGTAAGGAGACTGCTAGAGAGTACCAGGCCCAAACGGGCGGCAGATCCCGAAGCGGAGATAGATCCAGCTTTCTTTTGCTAAACCTGCCGGTGTGGGGCTCTCAAAGCCCACGCCACAACACTACAAAAGCCGCAGCCACGTAGCCACAGTTAGGGCCCATAGGTCACAGGAGGCAAGCAGCTGGAGTGGCCTGGTCCAGGCGACAAGCAAACGGCAACCGAAGGGGAGAGAGGCTGCAGCATCTTCCCTGGGTGACCCCCATAGGGACTCAAAGTCGGGGTTACCCCAAACCACCAAGGGCTAAGGAAGGCGAGTTAGTAGTCACCCTCACAAGTCAGCCTGAAGGATACCTGGTTCCCGCCTGGTTCATCCCAGCTACGCCCGGGTTACTCACCCTGCCACCTGAAGTGAGTAAAACCCCTGAAAGACATCCTGCGTGTGTGGAGTTATTCTGCGCCTTGTGGTACTACGCACCTACACAGGGCCCTGGGGCTTGCCTCACTCTCAGGAGGCTATCCCAACTGACTGCACTTACCATCAGCCCCAGGCGTCCCTCAACCTGCAGTGGCGGTCCCCACTGACCGCAATACTGAGAGTGGCGTCACGACAAATAGAAGATCTCCTACCAGTGACAAGGTCCAGCCGAGTGGAGTCCCTGAAGGTAATGCACCGACACAACACCTGTGGGGCTCCACATCTGCATTTTTTTAGATGTCTTTGGTGGGTTCTGTATTTTCTAGTGGGATTTGCGGGCTGTATTCAATCGAGGAGTCTGATCTGAGTTTTCTTTTTTATCTTGTTTAGGATCTTTAGTGCTCTGGTTCTGGGCCTGTATCTTCCAGACGGTCTGGGATCTGTGTTTTGTAGGAGATCTGGGATCTGTTTTGTGTAGGTTGTCTGGGATCTGTATTTTGTAGAGGGTCTGGGATCTGTATTTTCCAGAGGGTCCGGGATCAGTATTTTGTACAGGGTCTTGGATCTGTATTTTGTACAGGGTCTGGGATCTGTTTTGTGTATGGGTCTGGGATCTCTATTTTGTACAGGATCTGGAATTTGTTTTATCTACAGGGTCTTGGATCTGTATTTTGCAGAGGGTCTGTTTTGTGAACAGGGTCTTGGATCTGTATTTTGTAGAGGGCCTGTTTTGTGTAGAGGGCCTGGGATCTGTATTTTGTAGAGGATCTGGTATCTGTTTTGTGTAGCGGGTCTGGGATCTGTATTTTGTAGAGGATCTGGTATCTGTTTTGTGTAGAGGGTCTGGGATCTGTATTTTGTATAAGTTCTCGGATCTGTATTTTGTACAGGGTTTGGAGGCTGTATTCAATCAGGGATTCTGGTCTGGGGCCTTTGTTTAGGGATCTGGTTCTGGTGTGTGTGTGGTTTATAGGTCTTATATGGGGTCTGTTTTCAGAATACATTGATGCTTGGAATCTCTCCATGATATTAATTCACATAAGCAGGCAAGTACTCTGGTATTTCTGAGTGAAACTATTAGTCCCTGGGTAAAAGGGATTGTCATGGTGGCCATATTCAGTGATGACCACAATAAAAAGATATACAAAAGAGACCCCTCCAAATTTGCCTTTTTATAGACAATAAATCTTTGCCTCCCATATTTTTGCCATTCAGGCCTCTAAAATAGAGAATCTCTGATGGAGTTGCCATGGCGGCCATGTTGTTTCTCACACAGTTTTACTCCTGAACAGTTTTCTGCTGAAAAGACCTGAGGAATGTTTCTTGGCGAAAAACTTCCATTTGTTGCTGAGGATAAGACTTTGTGACAAGTATACTCTAAGGAAACGGCAAGGTCCTGTAAAGTTTTCTCAAGCTGACATGTTCGCGCTGTTGGCGGCGAGCGGTCAGATCCAATTCTGTTCACAGCTACCTGTGTGAGGCGACGGGTGACCAGGACACATGTGCCAGATTATTACTACATGAGATTTCTTCCAAGGAAAGTGGTAATTTTATCCGGCTGTTGGTGACCCAAACAGACAGGAGGAAACCATGAGGAGCAATAACCATCCATATTTATGAGGCACTTGTGATCCCTTCCAGCTGGTCAGGTCTCCTGCTGCACTCGCATGGAAAACAACCTGTCGGGGAACATCACATCATATAGATAGGTCAGAAGAGGACGTCGGTGGGGGTCAATGAGCTCAACTTTCCAACCTATGACTTTCCAAATTATGTAGAGGCAATGATTTATAGCAGGACTGCTCAACTTGTAAAGGTCTCCATACTTGGGTCATATGGAGGTCCCACCTGAAAACCAACAGTAAAGTTGTCATCTTCTAAATTTATTATCATAAGATTTATTGTTTATTAGTGGGAAAACCAGAACCAATCCCAAAATTAATTCAACCCATGGACTAGGGCTCTAAAATTATCCATACCCTCTGAGTCTATAAAATTAGACTACAACAAATACTTTGGGCTTAAGAGCAGACCTCTAAAATTAATCAGACCTTAGACTAGATCCCTAAAAATTAATTCAGACCACAGATTAGGGCTCTAAAATTATCCATATCCCCTGACCATACCCGGTAATTAGAATACAACAAACACCATTAAAAATAATTTGGGCCTGAGCCCAGACCTCTAAAATTAATCAGACCTCAGTGTAGACACCTAAAAATTAATTCCACCTCTGAATAAACCCCTAAAAATCAATCAGGCCCCCAAGCCATTCTCTAAAATCTATCAGAATTAGGCCAGATGTAATATTAATGAGGCTCCAGGCCAGACCCAAAGAATTAATGTAACCACAACACAGATCCTTAAAATTAATCAGACCTGAGACAAATAGACTCCTAAAATGAATCAGAACTCAGATCATCCCTTTAAAATGTATTAAAACTTTGGCCTCATACTGGATCAATAAATTATTCATACCTCATAAAAATTAATAAAAAAATAAGACCAAAGACCTAAAATTAATTCAGACTCTAAACCTTCTCAGACTCAAGATCAGACAGGAAAAATGAATTCATAGCCACGGACCAGCCCCCAAATTAATCAGAAATCAGAATAGAATATGTATTAGTATATTAGTATTAGAATATTTATTAGGATATGTATTTATATTCGTAGATTAGAACATATTTTAGTGACAAAATATATAATTGGTGGGGGAAGGTTGAACTAGATGGACCAAGGTCATTTTTCAACCTATGTAACTACGGTAAGTAAATTAAAAGACAGATCAGACCCCTAAATTGATCCAGACCCCAGTCTTCTAAATTAATTCAGATGACAGACTCCCAAAAAATTGTGTACATACATTATATTACTTACACTATACTGATCCTGAGTTACCTCCTGTATTATACTCCAGAGCTGCACTCACTATTCTGCTGGTGCAGGCACTGTGTACATACATTACATTACTGATCCTGAGTTACCTCCTGTATTATACTCCAGAGCTGCACTCACTATTCTGCTGGTGCAGTCACTGTGTACATACATTACATTACTGATCCAGAGTTACCTCCTGTATTATACTCCAGAGCTGCACTCACTATTCTGCTGGTGCAGTTACTGTGTACATACATTACATTACTGATCCTGAGTTACATCCTGCATTATACTCCAGAGCTGCACTCACTATTCTGCTGGTGCAGTCACTGTGTACATACATTACATTACTGATCCTGAGTTACCTCCTGTGTAATACTCCAGAGCTGCACTCACTATTCTGCTGGTGCAGGCACTGTGTACATACATTACATTACTGATCCTGTGCTGATCCTGAGTTACATCCTGTATTATACTCCAGAGCTGCACTCACTATTCTGCTGGTGCAGTCACTGTGTACATATGTGACGCCCTGGGCAAGCCAGGGGTCACAGGTCATTGCACCAACACACCCTACACCCCAGTTAGGCACATCAAAGCTACCAAAATCCTTGTTGCCTTCCTCCAGAGGCTGATGTTCACACCAGGGGGTGGGCCAGGCGGTTGGCTCCGCCCACCGAGGAGTTCACAGCTCTGGAGGCGGGAAAACCAGGCAGTCCAGCTAGGGACGGAAAGGAGTAAACAGCTAAGATGAGCTAAGGAAGTGAAAGTGGTGAAGTGAAGGAAGTAAAGTGGTAAAGGAGGAAAGTAAGAACAGTGACAGTAAGAAAGCCTGAAGTGGGTCCAGCTGTGTGCAGGACAGAGTCAGCAAGGTCAGCAACGGTGGTGATTGTCTGAAGGGGTGACCGTTTGGAAGTTCCTGGAAGGACCGCGGACGGGTAGTGGCCCGGTGGTCTGGAGCAGTGTACCAAAGGACAGTCAGCACCAGGGCAGGGGCCTCTCGGACCCCAGCAAGGCTTGGAGTCGCCATAATTTGCCAAATCCGTCAGTGAAGGGGACGTAGATCCCCCAACAACCAAGTCCCGATTGAAGGCAACAGCCCAACCATTACAATAGAGACACCGCCAGGGCACTAGTTTCTAAGGGCCAGCGCCTGCGGGCAAAGAGTAGAGCTCCTCCGGTCCAGCTTGAAGCCGGGGAGCGGGTTACCGGTGGGAACCCATCGAAACCATCCACAACTAAAGGTGCAGGAAAAGGGACATCACCGTCACCTTCTGGGGAAAGCAAGTGCAGCCGTCCGTGGGAACCATCTTTCCAGCCGTGTGGTTTACCGTAGAACTGTGTCAACGTCTCAGGCTGAGTGAGTACCACAGTGCCGCAAGGCACAGCGCTGCCCCCGCGTCCCTGCGCCCACCAGGCCCTGCATCTCCCATCTCATCACCGGGCCCCGGGATCACCAACCCCTACCCACGGAGGGGCGATACATCAACTAGCTGCTCCCCCACCATCACTCCCGGGATCCCCACACCGAGCAGCGGTGGTGCTAACAAATCACCACAACCGTGGGTGGCGTCACGGACAATAAACAATCCCCACACCCAACAACCCCCTTTCACTCACGGGCGAGGAGCGCCGCTCGAGAACCCCCGGGATCCGGCCCACAGCTCGAGCCACCACTGTGCAGCAGCCGCCGGACCCGAGCAGAGGGGTGAGCGTAGTGTGCTGACACCCTCCTCCCCGCCCGCGACACATACATTACATTACTGATCCTGAGTTACCTCCTGTATTATACTCCAGAGCTGCACTCACTATTCTGCTGGTGCAGTCACTGTGTACATACATTACATTACTGATCCTGAGTTACCTCATGTATTATACTCCAGAGCTGCACTCACTATTCTGCTGGTGCAGTCACTGTGTACATACATTACATTACTGATCCTGAGTTACCTCCTGTATTATACTGCAGAGCTGCACTCCCTATTCTGCTGGTGCAGGCACTGTGTACATACATTACATTACTGATCCTGAGTTACCTCCTGTATTATACTGCAGAGCTGCACTCCCTATTCTGCTGGTGCAGTCACTGTGTACATACATTACATTACTGATCCTGAGTTACCTCCTGTATTATACTGCAGAGCTGCACTCACTATTCTGCTGGTGCAGTCACTGTGTACATACATTACATTAATGATCCTGTACTGATCCTGAGTTACCTCCTGTATTATACTGCAGAGCTGCACTCACTATTCTGCTGGTGCAGGCACTGTGTACATACATTACATTACTGATCCTGTACTGATCCTGAGTTACATCCTGTATTATACTCCAGAGCTGCACTCACTATTCTGCTGGTGCAGTCACTGTGTACATACATTACATTACTGATCCTGAGTTACCTCCTGTATTATACTGCAGAGCTGCACTCACTATTCTGCTGGTGCAGTCACTGTGTACATACATTACATTAATGATCCTGTACTGATCCTGAGTTACCTCCTGTATTATGCTCCAGAGCTGCGCTCACTATTCTGCTGGTGCAGGCACTGTGTACATACATTACATTACTGATCCTGTACTGATCCTGAGTTACCTCCTGTATTATACTCCAGAGCTGCACTCACTATTCTGCTGGTGCAGTCACTGTGTACATACATTACATTACTGATCCTGAGTTACCTCCTGTATTATACTGCAGAGCTGCACTCACTATTCTGCTGGTGCAGTCACTGTGTACATACATTACATTAATGATCCTGTACTGATCCTGAGTTACCTCCTGTATTATGCTCCAGAGCTGCGCTCACTATTCTGCTGGTGCAGGCACTGTGTACATACATTACATTACTGATCCTGTACTGATCCTGAGTTACCTCCTGTATTATACTCCAGAGCTGCACTCACTATTCTGCTGGTGCAGTCACTGTGTACATACATTACATTACTGATCCTGAGTTACCTCCTGTATTATACTCCAGAGCTGCACTCCCTATTCTGCTGGTGCAGGCACTGTGTACATACATTACATTACTGATCCTGAGTTACCTCCTGTATTATACTCCAGAGCTGCACTCACTATTCTGCTGGTGTAGTCACTGTGTACATACATTACATTACTGATCCTGAGTTATATCCTGTATTATACTCCAGAGCTGCACTCACAATTCTGCTGGTGCAGACACTGTGTACATACATTACATTACTGATCCTGCGTTATATCCTGTATTATACTCTAGAGCTGCACTCACTATTCTACTGGTGCAGGCACTGTGTACATACATTACATTACTGATCCTGAGTTACCTCCTGTATTATACTGCAGAGCTGCACTCCCTATTCTGCTGGTGCAGTCACTGTGTACATACATTACATTACTGATCCTGAGTTACCTCCTGTATTATACTGCAGAGCTGCACTCCCTATTCTGCTGGTGCAGGCACTGTGTACATACATTACATTACTGATCCTGAGTTACCTCCTGTATTATACTGCAGAGCTGCACTCCCTATTCTGCTGGTGCAGGCACTGTGTACATACATTACATTACTGATCCTGAGTTACCTCCTGTATTATACTGCAGAGCTGCACTCCCTATTCTGCTGGTGCAGGCACTGTGTACATACATTACATTACTGATCCTGAGTTACCTCCTGTATTATACTGCAGAGCTGCACTCCCTATTCTGCTGGTGCAGGCACTGTGTACATACATTACATTACTGATCCTGAGTTACCTCCTGTATTATACTCCAGAGCTGCACTCACTATTCTGCTGGTGCAGTCACTGTGTACATACATTACATTACTGATCCAGAGTTACCTCCTGTATTATACTCCAGAGCTGCACTCACTATTCTGCTGGTGCAGTTACTGTGTACATACATTACATTACTGATCCTGAGTTACATCCTGCATTATACTCCAGAGCTGCACTCACTATTCTGCTGGTGCAGTCACTGTGTACATACATTACATTACTGATCCTGAGTTACCTCCTGTGTAATACTCCAGAGCTGCACTCACTATTCTGCTGGTGCAGGCACTGTGTACATACATTACATTACTGATCCTGTGCTGATCCTGAGTTACATCCTGTATTATACTCCAGAGCTGCACTCACTATTCTGCTGGTGCAGTCACTGTGTACATATGTGACGCCCTGGGCAAGCCAGGGGTCACAGGTCATTGCACCAACACACCCTACACCCCAGTTAGGCACATCAAAGCTACCAAAATCCTTGTTGCCTTCCTCCAGAGGCTGATGTTCACACCAGGGGGTGGGCCAGGCGGTTGGCTCCGCCCACCGAGGAGTGCACAGCTCTGGAGGCGGGAAAACCAGGCAGTCCAGCTAGGGACGGAAAGGAGTAAACAGCTAAGATGAGCTAAGGAAGTGAAAGTGGTGAAGTGAAGGAAGTAAAGTGGTAAAGGAGGAAAGTAAGAACAGTGACAGTAAGAAAGCCTGAAGTGGGTCCAGCTGTGTGCAGGACAGAGTCAGCAAGGTCAGCAACGGTGGTGATTGTCTGAAGGGGTGACCGTTTGGAAGTTCCTGGAAGGACCGCGGACGGGTAGTGGCCCGGTGGTCTGGAGCAGTGTACCAAAGGACAGTCAGCACCAGGGCAGGGGCCTCTCGGACCCCAGCAAGGCTTGGAGTCGCCATAATTTGCCAAATCCGTCAGTGAAGGGGACGTAGATCCCCCAACAACCAAGTCCCGATTGAAGGCAACAGCCCAACCATTACAATAGAGACACCGCCAGGGCACTAGTTTCTAAGGGCCAGCGCCTGCGGGCAAAGAGTAGAGCTCCTCCGGTCCAGCTTGAAGCCGGGGAGCGGGTTACCGGTGGGAACCCATCGAAACCATCCACAACTAAAGGTGCAGGAAAAGGGACATCACCGTCACCTTCTGGGGAAAGCAAGTGCAGCCGTCCGTGGGAACCATCTTTCCAGCCGTGTGGTTTACCGTAGAACTGTGTCAACGTCTCAGGCTGAGTGAGTACCACAGTGCCGCAAGGCACAGCGCTGCCCCCGCGTCCCTGCGCCCACCAGGCCCTGCATCTCCCATCTCATCACCGGGCCCCGGGATCACCAACCCCTACCCACGGAGGGGCGATACATCAACTAGCTGCTCCCCCACCATCACTCCCGGGATCCCCACACCGAGCAGCGGTGGTGCTAACAAATCACCACAACCGTGGGTGGCGTCACGGACAATAAACAATCCCCACACCCAACAACCCCCTTTCACTCACGGGCGAGGAGCGCCGCTCGAGAACCCCCGGGATCCGGCCCACAGCTCGAGCCACCACTGTGCAGCAGCCGCCGGACCCGAGCAGAGGGGTGAGCGTAGTGTGCTGACACCCTCCTCCCCGCCCGCGACACATACATTACATTACTGATCCTGAGTTACCTCCTGTATTATACTCCAGAGCTGCACTCACTATTCTGCTGGTGCAGTCACTGTGTACATACATTACATTACTGATCCTGAGTTACCTCATGTATTATACTCCAGAGCTGCACTCACTATTCTGCTGGTGCAGTCACTGTGTACATACATTACATTACTGATCCTGAGTTACCTCCTGTATTATACTGCAGAGCTGCACTCCCTATTCTGCTGGTGCAGGCACTGTGTACATACATTATATTACTGATCCTGAGTTACCTCCTGTATTATACTGCAGAGCTGCACTCCCTATTCTGCTGGTGCAGTCACTGTGTACATACATTACATTACTGATCCTGAGTTACCTCCTGTATTATACTGCAGAGCTGCACTCACTATTCTGCTGGTGCAGTCACTGTGTACATACATTACATTAATGATCCTGTACTGATCCTGAGTTACCTCCTGTATTATACTGCAGAGCTGCACTCACTATTCTGCTGGTGCAGGCACTGTGTACATACATTACATTACTGATCCTATACTGATCCTGAGTTACATCCTGTATTATACTCCAGAGCTGCACTCACTATTCTGCTGGTGCAGTCACTGTGTACATACATTACATTACTGATCCTGAGTTACCTCCTGTATTATACTGCAGAGCTGCACTCACTATTCTGCTGGTGCAGTCACTGTGTACATACATTACATTAATGATCCTGTACTGATCCTGAGTTACCTCCTGTATTATGCTCCAGAGCTGCGCTCACTATTCTGCTGGTGCAGGCACTGTGTACATACATTACATTACTGATCCTGTACTGATCCTGAGTTACCTCCTGTATTATACTCCAGAGCTGCACTCACTATTCTGCTGGTGCAGTCACTGTGTACATACATTACATTACTGATCCTGAGTTACCTCCTGTATTATACTCCAGAGCTGCACTCCCTATTCTGCTGGTGCAGGCACTGTGTACATACATTACATTACTGATCCTGAGTTACCTCCTGTATTATACTGCAGAGCTGCACTCACTATTCTGCTGGTGTAGTCACTGTGTACATACATTACATTACTGATCCTGAGTTATATCCTGTATTATACTCCAGAGCTGCACTCACAATTCTGCTGGTGCAGACACTGTGTACATACATTACATTACTGATCCTGCGTTATATCCTGTATTATACTCTAGAGCTGCACTCACTATTCTACTGGTGCAGGCACTGTGTACATACATTACATTACTGATCCTGAGTTACCTCCTGTATTATACTGCAGAGCTGCACTCCCTATTCTGCTGGTGCAGTCACTGTGTACATACATTACATTACTGATCCTGAGTTACCTCCTGTATTATACTGCAGAGCTGCACTCCCTATTCTGCTGGTGCAGGCACTGTGTACATACATTACATTACTGATCCTGAGTTACCTCCTGTATTATACTGCAGAGCTGCACTCCCTATTCTGCTGGTGCAGGCACTGTGTACATACATTACATTACTGATCCTGAGTTACCTCCTGTATTATACTGCAGAGCTGCACTCCCTATTCTGCTGGTGCAGGCACTGTGTACATACATTACATTACTGATCCTGAGTTACCTCCTGTATTATACTGCAGAGCTGCACTCCCTATTCTGCTGGTGCAGGCACTGTGTACATACATTACATTACTGATCCTGAGTTACCTCCTGTATTATACTGCAGAGCTGCACTCACTATTCTGCTGCTGCAGTCACTGTGTACATACATTACATTACTGATCCTGAGTCACATCCTGTATTATACTCCAGAGCTGCACTCACTATTCTGCTGGTGCAGTCACTGTGTACATACATTACATTACTGATCCTGAGTTACCTCCTGTATTATACTGCAGAGCTGCACTCACTATTCTGCTGGTGCAGTCACTGTGTACATACATTACATTACTGATCCTGAGTTACCTCCTGTATTATACCCCAGAGCTGCACTCACTATTCTGCTGGTGCAGGCACTGTGTACATACATTACATTACTGATCCTGAGTTACCTCCTGTATTATACCCCAGAGCTGCACTCACTATTCTGCTGGTGCAGGCACTGTGTACATACATTACATTACTGATCCTGAGTTACCTCCTGTATTATACTCCAGAGCTGCACTCACTATTCTGCTGGTGTAGTTACTGTGTACATACATTATATTACTGATCCTGTGCTGATCCTGAGTTACCTCCTGTATTATACTCCAGAGCTGCACTCACTATTCTGCTGGTGCAGGCACTGTGTACATACATTACATTACTGATCCTGTACAGTGTACTGATTTATATGCTGTATTGGTGACAGGTATTAGGTGCACAAGCCTTCTAATGATGTGATCATCTGTTGCGTCATTGGATCCATCACAATCATGGTAAATGCTTATCAGTCCCAGAGACAGCGCAAAATTGTTATTTTAATATGGAGAGAAATGAATAATAATAATAATAATATTTATTCATATATATAGCGCTTTAAATACATCAGCATGATGAATAAGACGCCGGTGTCTGTACAGGAGGACATTATTAATAAGCGGGCTGGCTCTCTCATTAACTTATCTCCAGGCAGATTTGCCATTCAGGGGGTATAATGCTTGATCACAACTTGACCACTTTGTCTGTGGCTTACGATTTCTTCCATGTGGCGCCCCCCACCCCTGCTCCCCATATAGTGGACAGATGTGCTGAGTGTATGAGGAGACTGATGCTTCCATTATGGGCCCTGCAGAGGTGGCGGAGGACACAGGTGATAGGGAAGACCCGGGTGGGATCATCTCCATCGGTGGGGGATGAGAACCAGGGCAGGATGAAAGGATGATATATACGAGAATTGGAGGTGGAGGAGATGATGGAACATTTCCATATGTGAAGACCTGAAAATACAGATCCTTCACCCTTCCTCATGTCTGATTTTGACTTCTCTTGGTTGCTCAGCTTTCCTTAGACCCCCAACAGGCATTGTTTAACACTAGAACTACTGGACTCGTGACACCTATATAGAAATACATAGTGCAAAGTAGTGAAAATGACTACCTCAGTAGTTCTAGTGTTAAAGAGTATCACACTTTGTGGGCCGTCATGGGAATGTAATTGTAGTTTTATCAGTAGCCTCAATCTCTAGTAAGAAACTGATTATTAGTTATCATTTATTGCCTCGTACAGGGTGCCCAGCTCCCCAGGGTGGCATCAGAGGGTTTTGAAGAATAAAGACATTAAGCCAGTGATGGCCGGTTCAGCTGCACATAGTCCCCAAAAAATGAGGGAGGGCCCCGAAGAACTAAGGAAAGTGCATAGTCCAGCCAGCGGTAGAAACGGCAGAGGCCCGCTATGTTGCACCTACAGATGATTATGCTAAAATGGGCCTCTTTCCTCACCTGTTAGTGTTGCTGCTGATGGGAGGAAGGAGGGAGCTCACAGCTTCTTGTGCTGCTGACGCCTGACTTTTCCATGCTGCTGACATCTGCCTGTGCCATGCTGCTGACATCTGCTTATGCCATGCTGCTGACATCTGACTGTTCCATGCTGTTGACACCTGACTGTGCCATGCTGCTGACACCCACCTGTGCCGAGCTGCTGACTGTTCCATGCTGCTGACACCTGACTGTGGTGTGCTGCTGACACTTGTCTGTGCCATGCTACTGACATCTGCCCGTGTCACGCTGCTGACACCCACCTGTGCCATGCTACTGACCCTCGCCTGTGCCATGCTGCTGACACCTGCCTATGCCGTGCTGGTGATACCCAACTGTGCCGTGCTGGTGATACCCAACTGTGCCATGCTGCTGATACCCATCTTTGCCGTGCTACTGATACCCAACTGTGCCGTGCTGCTGATACCCATCTGTGCCGTGCTACTGATACCCAACTGTGCCTTGCTGCTGATACCCAACTGTGCCATGCTACTGATACCCAACTGTGCCGTGCTACTGATACCCAACTGTGCCGTCCTGCTGATACCCAACTGTGCCATGCTACTGATACCCAACTGTGCCATGCTACTGATACCCAACTGTGCCGTGCTGCTGATACCCAACTGTGCCATGCTACTGATACCCAACTGTGCCGTGCTGCTGATACCCAACTGTGCCATGCTACTGATACCCAACTGTGCCGTGCTACTGATACCCAACTGTGCCGTGCTGCTGATACCCAACTGTGCCATGCTACTGATACCCAACTGTGCCGTGCTGCTGATACCCAACTGTGCCGTGCTGCTGATACCCAACTGTGCCGTGCTACTGATACCCAACTGTGCCGTGCTGCTGATACCCAACTGTGCCATGCTACTGATACCCAACTGTGCCGTGCTGCTGATACCCAACTGTGCCATGCTACTGATACCCAACTGTGCCATGCTGCTGATACCCAACTGTGCCGTGCTGCTGATACCCAACTGTGCCGTGCTGCTGATACCCAACTGTGCCGTGCTGCTGCTGACACCCACCTCTTGTATGTAGCTTGCACACAGTGTGGTGTGTGGACCCTTAGATTTACTATTGTCCCCGTACACTATTCTATGGGTGTGCGGTTTACTGGAGCAGTGCACTTTCGAGAGATGTTTTGAGCAACTGTTGGGGGTCTCAGTATCCAGACCCTCACTGATCACAGGCTGTTTGCAGTACCTATTGTATACGGTATTTAAAATATAATTATTATAATACTAAATAAACTAACAGGTACACTTTCAAGGTGTTATCCAGGACTGTATTAATTATTTACTATATGCCTAAGACCCAACAGAAACACAAACGGGAGAACACAGCAGCACTCTGTAAGCGCTAAGATATATGCAAGCATAGGATATAAACTGCATTGATGCTATATGGAAAATATGAAGTTATTTAGCACATATATTGGGCAATACATGGGCTTGGGCAATACATGTCAGCCCATCAACCGCGACAAGGTGACCCTTCTTTGATAGAACCCTAACTTATTTCAGGCCTCTCCTAGACTTAAAGTCTATAAATGTGTTAACAGATAGGATCCAGTACTAATTAAAAATCCAATTCTTCTAACTACGGTATTTCCTCCAATATGTAAAGTAATGAGAGCCCATCAAATATGTCGCCTTCGTTGCATCATCGCCTTGTGTTATATTCAGTTGTTAAATTTGGAACTTCCATTTATGGTTTAGATTTGATTGTTGATTACGGATATGCAAAATTTGTATATATTTTTTTATGGTTTAGATTGAAGAAAAAAAAGGTTTGTGTTGCCATTTTCTGAAATACGTAACTTTTTTATTTTTTGTTATATGGAGCTGTGTGAGGGTTTGTTGTTTGCGCAGCGAGCTTGTCCTACAAATCATTTTTTATTTACTTTTTATTCCATTTTTGTGCAATAAAACTGTAATCCTGGCCTCTATATTCATTATTTTTATTGTGTTTACCCCATAGATTAATTTTTGATAGATTAGACTTCTACGGACACAGAGATACCAAATGTTTGTTTTTTTTTAATTTATGGTTTGGAGAAAAAGAAGGGTTTTGAACATTTGTATTTTCATTTTATTTTATTTATTTATTTTTTTTATTTCTGTTAAAATAGCTGTTAAAATGTAAAAAAAAATAATATTTTTTGTAATATGTTTTGAAAAATATTTTTTTTCAATCCCTAAAATGCATAAAAACTATACGAGTTTGATATCATCATAATCATACTGACTTGGAGAATCATTTTAAATGAGTCCTGTTTGGCCATAAAATGAACATAACAAAATCCCAAAAAAAAAAAAAAAACAATGGCGCAACTGCATTTTTTTCAACATTCCAACCCCTTTTGAAATGTTTTTTCCTTGCAAAAATTAAAACTTGTCCCGAAAAAGCAAAAAAAAAACCCAAAAATTAAGCCTACGTGAATGGAAAAATAAAAATTAAGTTTATGTTTCTTGGAAAAAATGGAAGAAAAGGCGTGCAAAAAATGACATGAAGGAGTTATGGTTTGTCCCCTTCCCCCTTCTACTTTTCGTTATCTCTTTTCTCTCCCATTACAGAGTCGAGATGGCGAATATTTTTTTTTATATATTCTATTGAATATCTCTAAAAGACTGATTAATATGAAGAAGCATTGTCCGATTTGCTTTTAGGAGTAATTGCCTTGTATCAAGACTGACCTCGCGCCTCATCATTACATTATTCACTGCCGGATAACCACATTAGGGCTTAATTAACTTTTCTTCCATTCGTGGGGGCACAGAAACCTGTTTTTGCCTGTTGATCTTGTCATATAATTAGGGGAAAAAAAAGAAAAATAAAGCAGAGTGAAGGATTATGGGTAACGACCTTGACACTTCACTCTGAAGGTCATACATTACGTACGGCGCCGGCGTCTTCAGCCGTCGGTTAGATTGACGCCCAATTATGTCAAAGCTTGAGATGCTATCTAGTCAGACGTGTCATTCTATACTATAGAAATAAGATGGAAAAGTTAAAAACAATAGGATATTTTCTTAAAATTGTATTCTTTGTCCTAAGTTATTTAAAAACCTTAAGAATAAGGATATTTTTCATTTTTGCACTTTAGCTTTATTTCCCTTCCCTTCTTATTTTTCCTTCAATATATATGAGATTGTTGTCACGAGTGTGTCACGGCTTGCTGTGATCTCGGAGGGGATCAGCGATCAGAAGGTCACATAGTGTTTAACCTGAGTATTTAATTCCTTCCGGTACTGAAGGAGTTAAGGTTCATTTGTATCCTGCAGTGATCTAACAGGTAGTTGTAACCTTATCTGCAGCCACTCCCTTCCGCTGTAAATATTTGCCCCTTACTCTTCCCTATGCCGGCTATAGCTCATTCATATGCTATCCACTTGGAAGGAGCCAGTCTCTGGAAAAAGCTGAGGTGTGTCTTCAGTTGCAGCTGAGAAGTTCCATCTAGGGTGTTAATTGTTGTGTTGTTCTCCACCGGTTTGACTTTCCTACCTTATGTTGTCTTATTGCAGTATTCAAATCAGGGGAACAAGGGGGCCATGTCGTTATTTTTTCATCTTTTAGACCTTTGCTGGCCAGCCACGCTGTGGAGTAGTTGGATGCATGTGATGGAGCATTGTCCTGCATGAAAATCATGTTTTTCTTGAACGATAGTGACTTCTTCCTGTACCACTGCTTGAAGTTGTCTTCCAGAAACTGGCAGTAGGTCTGGGAGTTGAGCTTCACTCCATCCTCAACCCGAAAAGGTCCCACAAGTTAATCTTTGATGATACCAGCCCATACCAGTACCCACCTCCACCTTGCTGGCGTCTGAGTCGGAGTGGAGCTCTCTGCCCTTTACTGATCCAGCCTCGGCCCATCCATCTGGCCCATCAAGAGTCACTCTCATTTCATCAGTCCATAAAACCTTTGAAAAATCAGTCTTAAGATATTTCTTGGCACAGTCTTGACGTTTTATCTTATGTTTCTTGGTCAGAGGTGGTGGTTTTTCAGCCTTCTTTACCTTGGCCATGTCCCTGAGTATGGCACTCCTTGTGCTTTTGATACTTCAGTAACGTTGCAGCTCTGAAATATGGCCAAACTGGTGGCAAATGGCATCTTGGCAGCTTCACGCTTGATTTTCCTCAATTCATGGGCAGTTATTTTGCGCCTTTTTTTGCCCAACACGCTTCTTACGACCCATTTGCCATGAAACGCTTGATTGTTCGGTGATCACGCTTCAAAAGTTTGGCAATTTCAAGACTGCTGCGTCCCTCTGAAAGACATCTCACAATATTGGACTTTTCAGAGCCCGTCAAATCTCTCTTCTGACCCATTTTGCCAAAGGAAAGGAAGTTGCCTTATAATTAAGCACCCCTTATATAGGGTGTTGATGTCATTACACCGCACCCCTCCTCATTACAGAGATGCACATCACCTGATTTACTTAATTGGTAGTTGGCTCTCAGCCTATACAGCTTGGAGTAGGACAACATGTATAGAAAGTATCATGTGATCAAAATACTCATTTGCCTAATAATTCTGCACACAGTGTATATGGTATATACATGTGTCGCCCACCTGCAGCGGTCACCTCAGGGACATCACCCCACCCTCCGGGATGCCACAGGGTCTTCACTTTGGTACGTCTGGCGACAGGTATGTCAGTCTGGTGTATGGATGAGTCGTGACGCCACTCACGGTTGCGGTCAGGGATATGGGTGACCGCCACTGCAGGGCTGATGGTGTCTGCAGTTGGGTGGGATAGCCTCCCGTGAGTGAGGCTGGCCCCAGGAGCTCGGGTGTGTGGAACAACAGGTACCAGAATAACTCAGGCTCAGTCCTTAAAGTCTTTTAACTTGTTTACTCACTTTTGGTTGTTATTGGTGAGGTACCCAGGCGATGCTGAGATTAACCAGGTGAAATCAGGTATCCTGGTCTAAGGGTAACTGTTAGCTCGCCTTCCTAGCACTTCTTGTTTCGGATAACCCCTGACTTGAAGTACCGTGGGATTCATCCAGGGAAGTCGCAACTGCCTTTTCTCCCCTTGCTGGCCCATTTTCCGGCAGCGTGGACCAAGGAAGATAGCTCCAGGCTCGATCCCCCCTTATGGGCCCCCTCATTGCTGCTGAGGCTCGGACTCTGTGTAGGTTGGTGAGGTACCTCCAGTCCCCTCACCGGCAGATTTAGCAGATCAGTAAATAGACATCCACTCTAGGGACCTGTTCCCCGTGTGTGCCTAGCTACCAGGAGTCCCCGTACTTGACCAACTGACTCTCTTCAGCGTCTTTCAGACTGACTCACAGGTAACCGTTCTCCCCCACACCCGGCTACCACACGTGCAGGGTCTCACTAGCTCTGCGCGTGCGAATCACTGTCTCCTAGCAACTCCTGTGCTTCACTAGCAGACTGGCTCACTACTCCTTTAGTTCCGTGACTGCCTCTGCAACCTAGCTTCCAGGGCCTCCCCTACACCCCTGGACAAGATGTGGAGGCAAGCCCCCTCTTGGGTCTGCCCAAGGGTCCCCTCTAAAGGTGTGGGAGACCTGGTCACTATGTGTCTGTGCGTACACACCCTATTCCAGCCTTTAGGATTACCTGAAAGCACTGACCCAGCATGGGTGCAGTACTCAGTGGTGCCTGACCAGGTCAGGGGCGCCACACACACATTACAATAAAGAAATGAAAAATACATCATTTTTAATAATCTTACCATGGGGTGTTTGATATCTAACATTGGAATCCAAAATTCCACATGTGTGGTTAATTGTTTCTGCCAATTCCGTTTTCTTTCTGGACACTTAACTTTTTCACTTACATAAAACTTGAAGAACGAAGTGTCTCCGTAAATGTGTTTTTACAAAATGTGTAGCTTGTCTGGCATATGAACTATTTTAATTAAAATCATTGGCTAGGTTGTTCAGCTTTAGTTCTCTTAAGGCTGCTTTACACGCTGCGATCTTGCTAGCGATATCGCTCGTGAGAGCGCCCGCCCCCGTCGGTTGTGCGTCACGGGCAAATCACTGCCCGTGGCGCACAACATCGCTAGGACCCGTCACACGGACTTACCTTCCCAGCGATGTCGCTGTGGCTGGTGAACCGCCTTCTTTCTAAGGGGGCGGTTTGTGCGGCGTCACGGCAATGTCACACGGCAGCCTTCCAATAGAAGCAGAGGGGCGGAGAGCAGCCGAAAGAAAGTGACGCCCACCTCGTTGCCGGAGAACGCAGGTAAGGTGTTGTTCCTCGTTCCCGGGGTGTGACACGTGTGCTGCCTCAGGAATGACGAACAACCTGCGTCCTCAACAGCAACGATATTTGGGATTAGAACGACGTATCAATGATCAACGATTAGGTGAGTAATTTTGATCGTTAGCGGTCGTTCATACGTTTCACACGCAACAACGTCGCTAACGAGGCCGGATGTGCGTCACGAAGTCCGTGACCCCAACGACATCTCGTTAGTGATGTTGTTGCGTGTAAAGCCCCCTTAATAGAGCAACCAAGACAACGGAACCAGCACGCGGTGCGCGCTATGCAATAGACAATATGGTGCGCGTTGCAATTGATAAAAGCATTCATCATGCGCCTCGCTCCACACGGCAAGGTGAAGAAATCCTTTTGAGAAAGCCAATTCCTTCTAGCATTGCGCTCCCTAAACAAGCTGGGGGATAACGTGATCCCTATGGAACGACCTCGCCTTACAAACATATCTACGACCATCATTAAGGATTTTTTTAAGCTTATCATCCGGATTAATAACACCTAAGAATTTAGAAATTATACTTCTGATTTGGATTTAGTGGAGATTCTAAAGTGTAGAAAAGGTTCTGGAAAATGGAGTCATGTCATGAATTATTTGGGCACATTTGATCACACCTTGTCCCACTCAATTGATGGAGATCTCGAGGAGTCGCGTAAAAATACCAAAAGTTGTATAACTTTTGCCCATCTTTGGAATATTTTTAGGTGTTTATCCTCCATACAACGCCCAGACGTTTAATGTAGAAAAAACATTTTTTTTATTGAAGATGCAGGGATGCAGCTCCGGATGTGACTGGAGTAGCAGATATCATATAAGCCAACATTAGTGCAAAATCGGCATTTCTACCGATCTTCAGAGTCAGATGTAAGACGTCAGGGCCGACAGATGATCCTCTTCAGATGTTTACCGAACATATAAACAAGCGCCGCATATTAAAGTATGATTATTAAATTATCCGGCGCAGCGCACGTACAACAACCCCGAATCCCCCATAAGGGACAATGTAATATGAGATCGCTCATGTGCTGTCGTATCTGCGGCTGCGATCTGGGACCCATGTGAAATCTCACTGTAAATGTCTCACGCTGCTCCTAATAACATTGTCAGGTCAGAGGTCGCACAGCGCAGAGGAAACGGCATCTCGGCTGATAAAAAAACCAAAGAGCTCCATTATTAGGTTTATAGATCGTATCAGCATCACACAAAACACAAAAATAGTAATAATAAAAAAATCAGTGAAAAAAAGTATAAAAAAAACATAAATTAAGCTTGTAAACAGTAAAAAAAAAAGTAAATGCCATAATAATTATTTAGATCATTACACTTTTATTGTATATATGTCTTTATAATATTTAGTTATTTTTTTTGTCTTTGCTTTTATTTTTATTATTATTATTATTATTATTATTATTAATTTTTTATTATTATTATTATTATTATTATTTTATCTTTTGTTCTTATGTTCATTACATTTTATTGGGTTTGTTTTATTTTTATATTTTTGTATTATTATTGGTTTATTTTTTTATTAGTTTGGTTTGTTTTATTGTCACACTTTCCAATTATTATTTCTATTATTATTATTTAGTTTATATTTTGTTGTTTTTTACTACATTTATTAGGTTTTTTTATTTTTACATTTTTGTATTATTATTATTATATTTAATATGTTAATTCCATTAATTAGGTTTTTTTGCTTTTATACCTCTTGTATTATCATTGTGTATATATAGCTGTAGACTGTGAGTCCCTGCGGGCAGGGTTCTGTCTCCTCCTGTACCAGTCTGTTTTTGTAATGTTCATGATTGTTGTACTTGTTTTTTATGTTTACCCTTTTCACTTGTAAAGCGCCATGGAATAAATAGCGCTATAGTAATAAATATTTTTTTATTATTATTATGTATTTTTGTTTTATTTTTTCCTGTTTTATCCACTTACCTACTCCACTTTATTGGTCTCTATTAGTACAATATATTATTATTTTTTATTTATTTTATGTTTCCTATCAAAGAGGATATTAAAGGCAGGGGGTAAGGGGCATATACCCCCATGGCCGGTCACGTAGCAGCTGATTAAGGCTATGATAACACCATGTTCAGTGTAGCACTGGGAGAGAGAAAACATGAGCAAAAGGAAAAGAGTGAAAGGAGCAGGTGAAGGAGCAGAGAGAACAGAGGAATCGGAGAGTAGAGACAAAGAATGAGTAAGGAGCAAAGTAAACAGAAAAACCAGAGAGGAAAGAGCAGAGTGAATAAAGGAATCGGAGAGATAGGATCAGAGAGAAGAGCGAAGAGAGGAATCGGGCAGCAGATCAGAGAGGAAGGAGCAGAGTAAACCAAAGAATCAAAGAGAAAGAAGCAGAGAACAGAGTGAACAGAGGAATGAGAGACGAAGGAGCAGAGAGCAGAGCAGACAGGAAGAAGAATCAGAGACCAAGGAGCAGAGAGCAGAGTGAACAGATGAATTGGAGGGCAGAGCAGAAAAGAAGGAGCAGAGAAGAAGGAGGTGAGTAGACAGAAGAATCAGAAAGGAAGGAGTACAGCGAACAGGAAGGCGAAAGAGAAGGAGAAAAGAGCAGGGCAAACAAAGAAATTGTAGAAAAAGAGCAGAGAGAAACAATGACAAGAAAATAATCAGGGAGGCTGGAGCAGAGAGCAGAGCAAACAGGAAGAATTAGAGAGGAAGGAGCAGAGCGTAGAGCGAGAGGATGGAGAAGAGAGCAGAGTGAACAGGAAGAAGAATCAGAGAAGAAGGCGCAGAGACCACAGTGAACAGAAAGAATCAGAGAGGAAGGAGCAGTGAGCACAGCAAACAGAAAGATGCAGACAGGAAGCAGCAGAGAGCAGAGCAAACAGGAAGATGCAGAGAGGAAGAGGCGGAGAGCATAGTGAACAGAGGAATCAGAGAGCAGAGAAGAGAAAAAGAAAGCAGAAAGGAAGAAGCAGAGTAAACAGAAGAATCAGAAATGAATAACCAGCGAACAGGAAGAAGAATAAAAAAGGAAGGAGCAGAGAGCAAAGTGAAATAGAAGCAGAATCAGAGAGGAAGGAGCAGAGAGCGGAGCAGAGAGCAGAGCAAACAGGAAGAAGCAGAAAGGAAGACGCAGAGAGAACAGAAAAAGATGAATCGGAGAGCAGAGTGAAGAGAAGGAAAAGAAAGGATGAAGCAGAGTAAATAAAAGAATCAGAAAGAGAAGATCACAGTGAACAGGAACAAAAATCAGAGAAGAAGGAGCCAAGAGCAAAGCAAAAACAAAGAATAAGCAGCGAGGAAGGAGCAAGAAGTAGAGCAAACAGAGGAAACAGAGAGAAAAGAAGACTCAGAGAGGAAGTAGCAAAGACCAGAGCGAACAGGAACAAGGAGCAGAGAGCAGAGCGAACAGAAACAAGAATCAGAGAGGAAGGAGCAGAGAGCAGAGCGAACAGAAACAAGAATCAGAGAGGAAGGAGCAAAGTGCAGAACGAACAGAAAGAATAGGCAGAGTGGAAATAATAGAGAGCAGAGCAAACAGAGGAATCGGAGAGCAGAGCAGAGAGGAACAAGGAGCAGAGTAAACAGAAGAAGCAGAGAACAGAACAAACAGGAGCAAGAAGCAGAGAGGAAAGAGCAAAGAGCAGAGCAAACAGAAATTATAAGCAGAGAGAAAGGAGTAGAATCAGAGCAAACAGGGAAATCGGAGAGCAGAGAAAAAGTAGAGAGGATGGAGAAAAGCAGAGTGAACAGGAACAAGAATCAGATAGGAAAAAGCAAAGAGCAGAGTGAACAGGAAGAACAAGCAGAGAGTAAGGAGCAGAAAGCAGAGCAAACAGAGGAATTGGAGAGCAGAAAAGAAGCAACAAAGTGCAGAGCAAGTAGAGGAATCGGAGAGCAGAGAGCAAGAAAGAAAAAACAGTAGTATCAGAGAGAAAGAAGAGAGCAGAGTGAACAGGAAGAAGAATCAGAGAGGAAGGAGCAGAGAGCAAAGCAAAAAAGAAGAATTAGAGAGCACAGAAAGAAGGAACACAGTAAACAGAAGAATCAGAGTGGAAGAAAAAGAGAGCGGAACAAACAGAAGGAAGAAGCAGAGAGCAGACCAAACAGGAAACAGAGAGCAGAAAGGAAGGAGGAGCAGAGCGAACAGGAAGAAGAATCAGAGAGTAAGGAGCGGACAGAACAGGAAGAAGAATCAGGGAAGAATTAGCAGAGAGCAGAGGGAACAAGAAGAATAAGAGGAGAAAAAGAAGCAGCGAATAAAGAAAATGAGAAGATTAAGTAGAGAAGAAACAGATTAAATAGAAGAATCAGAGAGATAGGAAAGGAGAGCAGAGTAAACAGAAAGAAATATCAGAGAGAACTGGATCTGTATAACACAGCCAAGAAAAGCCAAAGGAAATGATGGAGGCTAGAGCGACTAACATGATCTTCTCTCACAGCACATGAGGAGGGGAGTATTACACTGTACAAATGTTTGCATTTAATATTACAGACCACCCCACCCCCCTGCATGTGACAACATTGGGTATACAGTACAGACCAAAAGTTTGGACACACCTTCTCATTCAAAGAGTTTCCTTTATTTTCATGCCTCTAAAAATTGTAAATTCACATTGAAGACATTAAAACTATGAATGAAAACATATGGAATGAAATACTCAAAAAAGTGTGAAACAACTGAAAATATGTCTTATATTCTAGGTTCTTCAAAGTAGCCACCTTTTGCTTTGATTACTGCTTTGCACACTCTTGGCATTCTCTTGATGAGCTTCAAGAGGCAGTCACCGGAAATGGTCTTCCAACAGTCTTGAAGGAGTTCCCAGAAATGCTTAGCACTTGTTGGCCCTTTTGCCTTCACTCTGCGGTCCAGCTCACCCCAAACCATCTCGATTGGGTTCAGGTCTGGTGACTGTGGAGGTCAGGTCATCTGGTGTAGCACCCCATCACTCTCCTTCTAGGTCAAATAGCCCTTACATCCTGGAGATGTGTTTGGGGTCATTGTCCTGTTGAAAAATAAATGATGGTCCAACTAAACGCAAACCGGATGGAATAGCACACCGCTGCAAGATGCTGTGGTAGCCATGCTGGTTTAATATGCCTTCAATTTTGAATAAATCCCGAACAGTGTCACTAGCAAAGCTCCCCCACACCATCACACCTCCTCCTCCATGCTTCACGGTGGGAACCAGGCATGTAGAGTCCATCCGTTCACCTTTTCTACAAAGACACGGTGGTTGGATCCAAAGATCTCAATTTGGACTCATCAGACCAAAGCACAGATTTCCACTGGTCTAACGACCATTCCTTGTGTTCTTTATCCCAAACAAGTCTCTTCCGCTTGTTGCCTGTCCTTAGCAGTGGTTTTCTAGCAGCTTTTTTTACCATGAAGGCCTTCTGCACAAAGTCTCCTCTTAATTCTGATGAGAAGGTGTGTCCAAACTTTTGGTCTGTACTGTATGTGACGCCCTGACAAAACCAGGTAGTCACAAATAGGCCCCCGCATAACACCTTCCTTCACCTAGGTAACACCTAGGTAACACACAGCCGACCTGAAACCCTAGTCACCCCCCACCAGTGGGCGGGACCAGGAGGTTGGGAACGCCCACCTATGGGTCTAGACAGCCCGGGGCGGGAAAACAGTAGTTAAGTAAACAGTCTAATCTAGAGTTCAAGTAGAGAGGAGTGGAGCTGGGGCTAGGTATAGTCCCAGCAGGAGGAGAAGCTCACGTTGAACGGAGCGAGGGTTGGAGCCCTGGTGACTTTGGCTAGGTGGCAGACGTCAGCAAGAGACAGGAAGATGGCTCGGCAGATCTGAGGTGGACCGGGACAGGGGTGTAGCCCGCCGGTACCGACACGGAGAACTGACCCAGAGACCATAGCACAGAGGGGGTACTCGGACCCTAAAGCCAGGACCGAAACCAGCGGCCTAGCTAATTAACAGATTGAGAGCAGGAATATAGGTCCTGTCCCACCCAAAGTCCCTAAAGAAGACAACAGCCCAAAGATAGGGATAAGGCCACCGCCAGGACCCATAGATCCCACGGGCCAGCGTCTGCGGGCACGGCTCCTTAGGCCACAGGCAGCAGGGAGCGGACTCCTGAGTTCCAGACCAGGCAGTCCACCATACACAAAACAAGTGCAGAGGGAAAAGGATTGAGACCACCCGGGTGGGGGACCCTAATACAACCAGCCGCGGAGACCGGCCACCAGCACCTTAGTTTACCAAAAGACTCGTGTGATTCATTTACTGTGAGTTACCAAATATCCCCCGGCTTGTTCGGGCGCGCCAGCTCTTGCCATTGCTATACCCTGCACAAAGACACTGGGTCCCGGGGGAACCATCCCTACCCATGGAGGGGTTAACATCCAGCTGCCACTAGATCTCCCCCGGGTGCCCCACAGCAGTAGCGGTGGTGTCTCACCTTACCACACACCGTGGGTTGCCTCACAAACTTAATACGGCCTAGCCCGTACATCTACGTCCCCCCTTTTTATTTGGCGTGTCCGCGTGACCCCTGGGTCCGGAGGATCCATCGAGACACAGCGGGTCCGGACCCGAGCAGCGGCGGCTGCTGGCACGGGGGCGGCACATATATTATCCCTGTACTATGACATCACTGTGAATTAGCTCTGTAGTGTTACATAACTGTGTGCATTATCCCTGTATTGTGAAATCACTTTATATATTACCCCTGTACTGTGGCATCACTGTGTGTATTATCCCTATACCTTGACATCGCTGTGTATTAACCCTGTAATGTTACATAACTGTGTGCATTATCCCTGTAGTGTGACATCACTTTGTATATTACCCCTGTACTGTGATATCACTGTGTATTACCCCTGTACTGTGACATCACTGTGTGTATTATCCCTGTACTGTGACATCACTGTGTGTATTATCCCTGTACTGTGACATCACTGTGTGTATTATCCCTGTACTGTGACATCACTGGGTGTATTATCCCTGTACTGTGACATCACTGTGTGTATTATCCCTGTACTGTGACATCACTGTGTGTATTATCCCTGTACTGTGACATCACTGTGTGTATTATCCCTGTACTGTGACATCACTGTGTGTATTTTCCCTGTACTGTGACATCACTGTGTGTATTATCCCTGTACTGTGACATCACTGTGTGTATTATCCCTGTACTGTGTGTATTATCCCTGTACTGTGACATCACTGTGTGTATTACCCTTGTACTGTGACATCACTGTGTGTATTATCCCTGTACTATGACATCACTGTGTGTATTACCCTTGTACTGTGACATCACTGTGTGTATTATCCCTGTACTGTGACATCACTGTGTGTATTACCCTTGTACTGTGACATCACTGTGTGTATTATCCCTGTACTATGACATCACTGTGTGTATTATCCCTGTACTGTGACATCACTGGGTGTATTATCCCTGTACTGTGACATCACTGTGTGTATTATCCCTGTACTGTGACATCACTGTGTGTATTATCCCTGTACTGTGACATCACTGTGTGTATTATCCCTGTACTGTGACATCACTGTGTGTATTAACCCTGTACTGTGAAATCACTGTGTGTATTTTCCCTGTACTGTGACATCACTTTGTGTATTATACCTGTACTGTGACATCACTATGTGTATTATCCCTGTATTGTGACATCACTGTGTGTATTACCCCTGTACTGTGACATCACTGTGTGTATTACCCCTGTACTGTGACATCACTGTGTGTATTATACCTGTACTGTGACATCACTGTGTGTATTACCCCTGCACTGTGACATCACTGTGTGTATTATCCCTGTATTGTGACATCACTGTGTGTATTATCCCTGTACTGTGACATCACTGTGTGTATTACCCCTGTACTGTGACATCACGGTGTGTATTATCCCTGTATTGTGACAACACTGTGTGTCTTATCCCTGTACTGTGACATCACTGTGTGTATTATCCCTGTACTGTGACATCACTGTGTGTATTACCCCTGTACTGTGACATCACTGTGTGTATTTTCCCTGTACTGTGACATCACTGTGTGTATTATACCTGTACTGTGACATCACTGTGTGCATTATCCCTGTACTGTGACATCACTGTGTGCATTATCCCTGTACTGTGACATCACTGTGTGTATTTTCCCTGTACTGTGACATCACTATGTGTATTATCTCTGTATTGTGACATCACTGTGTGTATTATCCCTGTACTGTGACATCACTGTGTGCATTATCCCTGTACTGTGACATCGCTGTGTGCATTACCCCTGTACTGTGACATCACTGGGTGTATTATCCCTGTACTGTGACATCGCTGTGTGTATTATTCCTGTACTGTGACATCACTGTGTGCATTATCTCTGTACTGTGACATCACTCTGTGCATTATCCCTGTACTGTGACATGACTCTGTGCATTATCCCTGTACTGTGACATCGCTGTGTGTATTATCCCTGTAATGTGACATCACTGTGTGTATTATCCCTGTACTGTGACATCGCTGTGTGTATTATCCCTGTACTGTGACATCGCTGTGTGTATTATCCCTGTACTGTGACATCACTGTGTGTATTATCCCTGTACTGTGACATCACTGTGTGTATTATCCCTGTACTGTGACATCGCTGTGTGTATTATCCCTGTACTGTGACATCACTGTGTGTATTATCCCTGTACTGTGACATCACTGTGTGTATTATCCCTGTACTGTGACATCACTGTGTGTATTATCCCTGTAGTGTGACATCACTTTGTATATTACCCCTGTACTGTGATATCACTGTGTATTACCCCTGTACTGTGACATCACTGTGTGTATTATCCATGTACTGTGACATCACTGTGTGTATTATCCCTGTACTATGACATCACTGTGTGTATTATCCCTGTACTGTGACATCACTGGGTGTATTATCCCTGTACTGTGACATCACTGTGTGTATTATCCCTGTACTGTGACATCACTGTGTGTATTACCCCTGTACTGTGACATCACTGTGTGTATTATCCCTGTACTGTGACATCACTGTGTGCATTATCCCTGTACTGTGACATCGCTGTGTGCATTACCCCTGTACTGTGACATCACTGGGTGTATTATCCCTGTACTGTGACATGACTGTGTGTATTACCCCTGTACTGTGACATCACTGTGTGTATTATCCCTGTACTGTGACATCACTGTGTGCATTATCCCTGTACTGTGACATCACTGTGTGTATTATCCCTGTACTGTGACATCACTGTGTGTATTATCCCTGTACTGTGACATCACTGGGTGTATTATCCCTGTACTGTGACATCGCTGTGTGTATTATTCTTGTACTGTGACATCACTGTGTGCACTATCTCTGTACTGTGACATCACTCTGTGCATTATCCCTGTACTGTGACATCACTGTGTGTATTATCCCTGTACTGTGACATCGCTGTGTGTATTTTCCCTGTACTGTGACATCACTGTGTGTATTATCCCTGTACTGTGACATCACTGTGTGTATTATCTCTGTACTGTGACATCACTGTGTGTATTATCCCTGTACTGTGACATCACTGTGTGTATTATCCCTGTACTGTGACATCACTGTGTGTATTATCCCTGTACTGTGACATCGCTGTGTGTATTACCCCTGTACTGTGACATCACTGTGTGTATTATCCCTGTACTGTGACATCACTGTGTGTATTATCCCTGTACTGTGACATCGCTGTGTGTATTACGCCTGTATTGTGAAATCACTGTGTGTATTATCCCTGTACTGTGACATTACTGTGTGTATTATCCCTGTACTGTGACTTCACTATGTATTATCCCTGTACTGTGACATCACTGTGTGTATTATCCCTGTACTGTGACATCACTGTGTGTATTACCCCTGTACTGTGACATCACTGTGTGTATTATCCCTGTACTGTGACATCACTGTGTGTATTATCCCTGTACTGTGACATCACTGTGTGTATTATCCCTGTACTGTGACATCACTGTGTGTATTATCCCTGTACTGTGACATCACTGTGTGTATTATCCCTGTACTGTGACATCACTGTGTGTATTATCCCTGTACTGTGACATCGCTGTGTGTATTACCCCTGTACTGTGACATCACTGTGTGTATTATCCCTGTACTGTGACATCACTGTGTGTATTATCCCTGTACTGTGACATCACGGTGTGTATTATCCCTGTACTGTGACATCACTGTGTGTATTATCCCTGTACTGTGACATCACTGTGTGTACTACCCCTATACTGTGACATCACGGTGTGTATATTATCCCTGTACTGTGACATCACTGTGTGTATTATCCCTGTACTGTGACATCACTGTGTGTACTACCCCTATACTGTGACATCACTGTGTGTATTACCCCTGTACTGTGACATCACTGTGTGTATTACCCCTGTACTGTGACATCACTGTGTGTATTATCCCTGTACTGTGACATCACTGTGTGTATTACCCCTGTACTGTGACATCACTGTGTGTATTACCCCTGTACTGTGACATCACTGTGTGTATTATCCCTGTACTGTGACATCACTGTGTGTATTACCCCTGTACTGTGACATCACTGTGTGTATTATCCCTGTACTGTGACATCACGGTTTGTATTATCCCTGTACTGTGACATCACGGTGTGTATTATCCCTGTACTGTGACATCACTGTGTGTATTATCCCTGTACTGTGACATCACTGTGTGTATTATCCCTGTACTGTGACATCACTGTGCGTATTATCCCTGTACTGTGACATCACTGTGTGTATTATCCCTGTACTGTGACATCACTGTGTGTATTATCCCTGTACTGTGACATCACTGTGTGTATTATCCCTGTACTGTGACATCACGGTGTGTATTATCCCTGTACTGTGACATCGCTGTGTGTATTACCCCTGTACTGTGAAATCACTGTGTGTATTATCCCTGTACTGTGACATCACTGTGTGTATTATCCCTGTACTGTGACATCGCTGTGTGTATTACCCCTGTACTGTGACATTACTGTGTGTATTATCCCTGTACTGTGACATCACTGTGTGTATTATCCCTGTACTGTGACATTACTGTGTGTATTATCCCTGTACTGTGACTTCACTATGTATTATCCCTGTACTGTGACATCACTGTGTGTATTATTCCTGTGCTGTGACATCACTGTGTGTATTATCCCTGTGCTGTGACATCGCTGTGTGTATTACCCCTGTACTGTGACATCACTGTGTATATTATCCCTGTACTGTGACATCACTGTGTGTATTATCCCTGTACTGTGACATTACTGTGTGTATTATCCCTGTACTGTGACTTCACTATGTATTATCCCTGTACTGTGACATCACTGTGTGTATTATTCCTGTGCTGTGACATCACTGTGTGTATTATCCCTGTGCTGTGACATCACTGTGTGTATTATCCCTGTACTGTGACATCGCTGTGTGTATTATCCCTGTACTGTGACATCACTGTGTGTATTATCCCTGTACTGTGACATCGCTGTGTGTATTACCCCTGTACTGTGACATCACTGTGTGTATTACCCCTGTACTGTGACATCACTGTGTGTATTATCCCTGTACTGTGACATCACTGTGTGTATTATCCCTGTACTGTGACATCACTGTGTGTATTATCCCTGTACTGTGACATCACTGTGTGTATTATCCCTGTACTGTGACATCACTGTGTATATTACCCCTGTACTGTGACATCACTGTGTGCATTACCCCTGTACTGTGACATCGCTGTGTGTATTATCCCTGTACTGTGACATCACGGTGTGTATTATCCCTGTACTGTGACATCACTGTGTGTATTATCCCTGTACTGTGACATCACTGTGTGTATTATCCCTGTACTGTGACATCACTGTGTGTATTATCCCTGTACTGTGACATCACTGTGTGTATTATCCCTGTACTGTGACATCCCTGTGTGTATTATCCCTGTACTGTGACATCCCTGTGTGCATTATCCCTGTACTGTGACATCACTGTGTGTACTACCCCTATACTGTGACATCACGGTGTGTATATTATCCCTGTACTGTGACATCACTGTGTGTATTATCCCTGTACTGTGACATCACTGTGTATATTACCCCTGTACTGTGACATCACTGTGTGCATTACCCCTGTACTGTGACATCGCTGTGTGTATTATCCCTGTACTGTGACATCACGGTGTGTATTATCCCTGTACTGTGACATCACTGTGTGTATTATCCCTGTACTGTGACATCACTGTGTGTATTACCCCTGTACTGTGACATCACTGTGTGTATTATCCCTGTGCTGTGACATCACTGTGTGTATTATCCCTGTACTGTGACATCGCTGTGTGTATTATCCCTGTACTGTGACATCACTGTGTGTATTATCCCTGTACTGTGACATCACTGTGTGTATTATCCCTGTACTGTGACATCACGGTGTGTATTATCCCTGTACTGTGACATCACTGTGTGTATTATCCCTGTACTGTGACATCACTGTGTGTACTACCCCTATACTGTGACATCACGGTGTGTATATTATCCCTGTACTGTGACATCACTGTGTGTATTATCCCTGTACTGTGACATCACTGTGTGTACTACCCCTATACTGTGACATCACTGTGTGTATTACCCCTGTACTGTGACATCACTGTGTGTATTACCCCTGTACTGTGACATCACTGTGTGTATTATCCCTGTACTGTGACATCACTGTGTGTATTACCCCTGTACTGTGACATCACTGTGTGTATTACCCCTGTACTGTGACATCACTGTGTGTATTATCCCTGTACTGTGACATCACTGTGTGTATTACCCCTGTACTGTGACATCACTTTGTGTATTATCCCTGTACTGTGACATCACGGTTTGTATTATCCCTGTACTGTGACATCACGGTGTGTATTATCCCTGTACTGTGACATCACTGTGTGTATTATCCCTGTACTGTGACATCACTGTGTGTATTATCCCTGTACTGTGACATCACTGTGCGTATTATCCCTGTACTGTGACATCACTGTGTGTATTATCCCTGTACTGTGACATCACTGTGTGTATTATCCCTGTACTGTGACATCACTGTGTGTATTATCCCTGTACTGTGACATCACGGTGTGTATTATCCCTGTACTGTGACATCGCTGTGTGTATTACCCCTGTACTGTGAAATCACTGTGTGTATTATCCCTGTACTGTGACATCACTGTGTGTATTATCCCTGTACTGTGACATCGCTGTGTGTATTACCCCTGTACTGTGACATTACTGTGTGTATTATCCCTGTACTGTGACATCACTGTGTGTATTATCCCTGTACTGTGACATTACTGTGTGTATTATCCCTGTACTGTGACTTCACTATGAATTATCCCTGTACTGTGACATCACTGTGTGTATTATTCCTGTGCTGTGACATCACTGTGTGTATTATCCCTGTGCTGTGACATCGCTGTGTGTATTACCCCTGTACTGTGACATCACTGTGTATATTATCCCTGTACTGTGACATCACTGTGTGTATTATCCCTGTACTGTGACATTACTGTGTGTATTATCCCTGTACTGTGACTTCACTATGTATTATCCCTGTACTGTGACATCACTGTGTGTATTATTCCTGTGCTGTGACATCACTGTGTGTATTATCCCTGTGCTGTGACATCACTGTGTGTATTATCCCTGTACTGTGACATCGCTGTGTGTATTATCCCTGTACTGTGACATCACTGTGTGTATTATCCCTGTACTGTGACATCGCTGTGTGTATTACCCCTGTACTGTGACATCACTGTGTGTATTACCCCTGTACTGTGACATCACTGTGTGTATTATCCCTGTACTGTGACATCCCTGTGTGTATTATCCCTGTACTGTGACATCCCTGTGTGCATTATCCCTGTACTGTGACATCACTGTGTGTACTACCCCTATACTGTGACATCACGGTGTGTATATTATCCCTGTACTGTGACATCACTGTGTGTATTATCCCTGTACTGTGACATCACTGTGTATATTACCCCTGTACTGTGACATCACTGTGTGCATTACCCCTGTACTGTGACATCGCTGTGTGTATTATCCCTGTACTGTGACATCACGGTGTGTATTATCCCTGTACTGTGACATCACTGTGTGTATTATCCCTGTACTGTGACATCACTGTGTGTACTACCCCTATACTGTGACATCACGGTGTGTATATTATCCCTGTACTGTGACATCACTGTGTGTATTATCCCTGTACTGTGACATCACTGTGTGTATTATCCCTGTACTGTGACATCACTGTGTATATTATCCCTGTACTGTGACATCACTGTGTATATTACCCCTGTACTGTGACATCACTGTGTGCATTACCCCTGTACTGTGACATCGCTGTGTGTATTATCCCTGTACTGTGACATCACGGTGTGTATTATCCCTGTACTGTGACATCACGGTGTGTATTATCCCTGTACTGTGACATCACTGTGTGTATTATCCCTGTACTGTGACATCACTGTGTGTACTACCCCTATACTGTGACATCACGGTGTGTATATTATCCCTGTACTGTGACATCACGGTGTGTATTATCCCTGTACTGTGACATCACTGTGTGTATTATCCCTGTACTGTGACATCACTGTGTGTATTATCCCTGTACTGTGACATCACTGTGTGTATTATCCCTGTACTGTGACATCACTGTGTGTATTACCCTTGTACTGTGACATCACTGTGTGTATTATCCCTGTACTGTGACATCACTGTGTGTATTATCCCTGTACTGTGACATCACTGTGTGTACTACCCCTGTACTGTGACATCACTGTGTGTATTATCCCTGTACTGTGACATCACTGTGTGTATTATCCCTGTACTGTGACATCGCTGTGTATATTATCCCTGTACTGTGACATCACTGTGTGTATTACCCCTGTACTGTGACATCGCTGTGTATATTATCCCTGTACTGTGACATCACGGTGTGTATATTATCCCTGTACTGTGACATCACGGTGTGTATATTATCCCTGTACTGTGACATCACGGTGTGTATTATCCCTGTACTGTGACATCACTGTGTGTATTATCCCTGTACTGTGACATCACGGTGTGTATTATCCCTGTACTGTGACATCACGGTGTGTATTATCCCTGTACTGTGACATCACCAACGAGCAGTAAACTATAGAATTAAAAATCCATGCTTGAGTTCAAATGTTTATGTTATAAATCTTCCTATCTGTCCTTAAAGTGACAAAACAGTCGGGTGATTGAGGGTTAATTAACCCTATCTTATTAAGGTCAATTTTTCATTGATGCGCTTTCGTGTTTTACTTCCCTCCTTCTAAAAGCCACAACTGTTTTATTTTGGAGTCAATTTAGACATAGGAGGGCTTGGTTGTTGCCGGACGAGTTGGAGTTTGGAATGACCTCAGTCATTTTACTAATACAATATACTGAAAAATAGGGAAAAAAATCCAAATATGGGGAAATAGTGAAGACATTTTCAGTCGATGGAGAAGTGTGATGACTACATGTTGTGTGCAGATTTGTAGTCGTGTTTTTGGTATTATCTTGACTTTTTGATTGCTGTTTTATGGGAGTTGCGTGGCCTGAAAAAAGCAATTCCAAAACCTATAGTCCTGAAGTTTACAGGTAACTTTTTAAGATTTGGGTTTTGCTGCCCTCTAGTGGTGGGTCATAGACTGCAGTATATGTAAGTGACATATGGTGCTGCCCTCTAGTGGTGGGTCATAGACTGCAGTATATGAAAGTGACATATGGTGCTGCCCTCTAGTGGTGGCTCATAGACTGCAGTACATGTAGGTGACATATGGTGCTGCCCTCTAGTGGTGGGTCATAGACTGCAGTACATGTAGGTGACATATGGTGCTGCCCTCTAGTGGTGGGTCATAGACTGCAGTACATGTAGGTGACATATGGTGCTGCCCTCTAGTGGTGGCTCATAGACTACAGTACATGTAGGTGACATATGGTGCTGCCCTCTAGTGGTGGGTCATAGACTACAGTACATGTAAGTGACATATGGTGCTGCCCTCTAGTGGTAAGTCATAGACTGCAGTACATGTAGGTGACATATGGTGCTGCCCTCTAGTGGTGGGTCATAGACTACAGTACATGTAGGTGACATATGGTGCTGCCCTCTAGTGGTGGGTCATAGACTACAGTACATGTAGGTGACATATGGTGCTGCCCTCTAGTGGTGGGTCATAGACTGCAGTACATGTAGGTGACATATGGTTCTGCCCTCTAGTGGTGGGTCATAGACTGCAGTACATGTAGGTGACATATGGTGCTGCCCTCTAGTGGTGGGTCATAGACTGCAGTACATGTAAGTGACATATGGTGCTGCCCTCTAGTGGTGGGTCATAGACTGCAGTACATGTAAGTGATATTTGGTGCTGCCCTCTAGTGGTGGTTCATAGACTGCAGTACATGTAAGTGACATATGGTGCTGCCCTCTAGTGGTGGGTCATAGACTGCAGTACATGTAAGTGACATATGGTGCTGCCCTCTAGTGGTGGTTCATAGACTGCAGTACATGTAAGTGACATATGGTGCTGCCCTCTAGTGGTGGGTCAAAGACTGCAGTATATATAGGTGACATACGGTGCTGCCCTCTAGTGATGGTTCATAGACTGCAGTACATGTAGGTGACATATGGTTCTGCCCCCTAGTGGTGGTTCATAGACTGCAGTACATGTAAGTGACATATGGTTCTGCCCCCTAGTGGTGGGTCATAGACTGCAGTACATGTAGGTGACATATGGTGCTGCCCTCTACTGGTGGGTCATAGACTGCAGTACATGTAAGTGATATATGGTGCTGCCCTCTAGTGGTGGGTCATAGACTGCAGTACATGTAGGTGATATATGGTGCTGCCCTCTAGTGGTGGGTCATAGACTGCACTACATGTAGGTGACATATGGTGCTGCCCTCTATTGGTGGGTCATAGACTGCAGTACATGTAGGTGACATATGGTGCTGCCCCCTAGTGGTAAGTCATAGACTGCGGTACATGTAGGTGACATATGGTGCTGCCCTCTAGTGGTGGGTCATAGACTGCAGTACATGTAGGTGACATATGGTGCTGCCCTCTAGTGGTGGGTCATAGACTGCAGTACATGTAAGTGATATATGGTGCTGCCCTCTAGTGGTGGGTCATAGACTGCAGTACATGTAGGTGATATATGGTGCTGCCCTCTAGTGGTGGGTCATAGACTGCAGTACATGTAGGTGACATATGGTGCTGCCCTCTATTGGTGGGTCATAGACTGCAGTACATGTAGGTGACATATGGTGCTGCCCCCTAGTGGTGGTTCATAGACTGCAGTACATGTAGGTGATATATGGTGCTGCCCTCTAGTGGTGGTTTTTAGACTACAGTACATGTAGGTGACATATAGTTCTGCCCTCTAGTGGTGGGTCATAGACTACAGTACATGTAGGTGACATATAGTTCTGCCCTCTAGTGGTGGGTCATAGACTACAGTACAGGTAGGTGACATATGGTGCTGCCCTCTAGTGGTGGGTCATAGACTACAGTACATGTAGGTGACATATGGTGCTGCCCCCTAGTGGTGGGTCATAGACTGCAGTACATGTAGGTGACATATGGTGCTGCCCCCTAGTGGTGGGTCATAGACTGCAATACATGTAGGTGACATATGGTGCTGCCCCCTAGTGGTGGGTCATAGACTGCAGTACATGTAGGTGACATATGGTGCTGCCCTCTAGTGGTGGTTCATAGACTGCAGTACATGTAGGTGACATATGGTGCTGCCCTCTAGTGGTGGGTCATAGACTACAGTACATGTAGGTGACATATGGTGCTGCCCTCTAGTGGTGGGTCGTACACTGCAGTGCATGTAGGTGACATATGGTGCTGCCCCCTAGTGGTGGGTCATAGACTGCAGTACATGTAAGTGACATATGGTGCTGCCCTCTAGTGGTGGTTCATAGACTGCAGTACATGTAGGTGACATATGGTGCTGCCCTCTAGTGGTGGTTCATAGACTGCAGTACATTCTAAGTGACATATGGTGCTGCCCCCTAGTGGTGGGTCATAGACTGCAGTACATGTAAGTGACATATGGTGCTGCCCTCTAGTGGTGGTTCATAGACTGCAGTACATGTAGGTGATATATGGTGCTGCCCTCTAGTGGTGGGTCATAGACTGCAGTATATGTAGGTGACATATGGTGCTGCCCTCTAGTGGTGGGTCATAGACTGCAGTACATGTAGGTGACATATGGTGCTGCCCTCTAGTGGTGGGTCATAGACTGCAGTACATGTAGGTGACATGGTGCTGCCCTCTAGTGGTGGGTCATAGACTACAGTACATGTAGGTGACATATGGTGCTGCCCTCTAGTGGTGGGTCATAGACTACAGTACATGTAGGTGACATATGGTGCTGCCCCCTAGTGGTGGGTCATAGACTGCAGTACATGTAGGTGACATATGGTGCTGCCCCCTAGTGGTGGGTCATAGACTGCAGTACATGTAGGTGACATATGGTGCTGCCCTCTAGTGGTGGGTCATAGACTGCAGTACATGTAGGTGACATATGGTTCTGCCCCCTAGTGGTGGGTCATAGACTGCAGTACATGTAAGTGATATTTGGTGCTGCCCTCTAGTGGTGGGTCATAGACTGCAGTACATGTAGGTGACATATGGTGCTGCCCTCTAGTGGTGGTTCATAGACTGCAGTACATGTAGGTGACATGGTTCTGCCCCCTAGTGGTGGGTCATAGACTGCAGTACATGTAAGTGACATATGGTGCTGCCCTCTAGTGGTGGTTCATAGACTGCAGTACATGTAGGTGACATGGTTCTGCCCCCTAGTGGTGGGTCGTAGACTACAGTACATGTAGGTGACATATGGTGCTGCCCTCTAGTGGTGGGTCATAGACTGCAGTACATGTAAGTGATATTTGGTGCTGCCCTCTAGTGGTGGGTCATAGACTGCAGTACATGTAGGTGACATATGGTGCTGCCCTCTAGTGGTGGGTCATAGACTGCAGTACATGTAAGTGATATATGGTGCTGCCCTCTAGTGGTGGTTCATAGACTACAGTACATGTAGGTGACATATGGTGCTGCCCTCTAGTGGTGGGTCATAGACTGCAGTACATGTAGGTGACATATGGTGCTGCCCTCTAGTGGTGGGTCATAGACTGCAGTACATGTAAGTGATATATGGTGCTGCCCTCTAGTGGTGGTTCATAGACTACAGTACATGTAGGTGACATATGGTGCTGCCCTCTAGTGGTGGGTCATAGACTGCAGTATATGTAAGTGACATATGGTGCTGCCCTCTAGTGGTGGGTCATAGACTGCAGTACATGTAAGTGACATATGGTGCTGCCCCCTAGTTGTGGGTCATAGACTGCAGTACATGTAAGTGACATATGGTGCTGCCCTCTAGTGGTGGATCATAGACTGCAGTACATGTAAGTGATATTTGGTGCTGCCCTCTAGTGGTGGCTCATAGACTGCAGTACATGTAGGTGACATATGGTGCTGCCCTCTAGTGGTGGGTCATAGACTGCAGTACATGTAAGTGACATATGGTGCTGCCCCCTAGTGGTGGGTCATAGACTGCTGTACATGTAAGTGACATATGGTGCTGCCCTCTAGTGGTGGGTCATAGACTGCAGTACATGTAAGTGATATTTGGTGCTGCCCTCTAGTGGTGGCTCATAGACTGCAGTACATGTAAGTGATATTTGGTGCTGCCCTCTAGTGGTGGGTCATAGACTACAGTACATGTAGGTGACATATGGTGCTGCCCTCTAGTGGTGGGTCATAGACTGCAGTACATGTAAGTGACATATGGTGCTGCCCTCTAGTGGTGGCTCATAGACTACAGTACATGTAGGTGACATATGGTGCTGCCCTCTAGTGGTGGGTCATAGACTGCAGTACATGTAAGTGACATATGGTTCTGCCCTCTAGTGGTGGGTCATAGACTACAGTACATGTAGGTGACATATGGTGCTGCCCTCTAGTGGTGGGTCATAGACTGCAGTACATGTAAGTGACATATGGTTCTGCCCTCTAGTGGTGGGTCATAGACTACAGTACATGTAAGTGACATATGGTGCTGCCCTCTAGTGGTGGATCATAGACTGCAGTACATGTAAGTGATATTTGGTGCTGCCCTCTAGTGGTGGGTCATAGACTGCAGTACATGTAAGTGACATATGGTGCTGCCCTCTAGTGGTGGTTCATAGACTGCAGTACATGTAGGTGACCTTTGGTGCTGCCCTCTAGTGGTGGGTCATAGACTGCAGTACATGTAAGTGATATTTGGTGCTGCCCTCTAGTGGTAAGTCATAGACTGCGGTACATGTAGGTGACATATGGTGCTGCCCTCTAGTGGTAAGTCATAGACTGCGGTACATGTAGGTGACATATGGTGCTGCCCTCTAGTGGTGGGTCATAGACTGCAGTACATGTAGGTGACATATGGTGCTGCCCTCTAGTGGTGGGTCATAGACGGCAGTACATGTAAGTGACATATGGTGCTGCCCTCTAGTGGTGGGTCATAGACTGCAGTACATGTAGGTGACATATGGTGCTGCCCTCTAGTGGTGGGTCATAGACTGCAGTACATGTAGGTGACATATGGTTCTGCCCTCTAGTGGTGGGTCGTAGACTACAGTACATGTAGGTGACATATGGTTCTGCCCTCTAGTGGTGGTTCATAGACTACAGTACATGTAGGTGACATATGGTGCTGCCCTCTAGTGGTGGGTCATAGACTGCAGTATATGTAAGTGACATATGGTGCTGCCCTCTAGTGGTGGGTCATAGACTGCAGTACATGTAAGTGACATATGGTGCTGCCCCCTAGTTGTGGGTCATAGACTGCAGTACATGTAAGTGACATATGGTGCTGCCCTCTAGTGGTGGCTCATAGACTGCAGTACATGTAGGTGACATATGGTGCTGCCCTCTAGTGGTGGGTCATAGACTGCAGTACATGTAAGTGACATATGGTGCTGCCCCCTAGTGGTGGGTCATAGACTGCTGTACATGTAAGTGACATATGGTGCTGCCCTCTAGTGGTGGGTCATAGACTGCAGTACATGTAAGTGATATTTGGTGCTGCCCTCTAGTGGTGGCTCATAGACTGCAGTACATGTAAGTGATATTTGGTGCTGCCCTCTAGTGGTGGGTCATAGACTACAGTACATGTAGGTGACATATGGTGCTGCCCTCTAGTGGTGGGTCATAGACTGCAGTACATGTAAGTGACATATGGTGCTGCCCCCTAGTGGTGGGTCATAGACTACAGTACATGTAAGTGACATATGGTGCTGCCCTCTAGTGGTGGATCATAGACTGCAGTACATGTAAGTGATATTTGGTGCTGCCCTCTAGTGGTGGGTCATAGACTGCAGTACATGTAAGTGACATATGGTGCTGCCCTCTAGTGGTGGTTCATAGACTGCAGTACATGTAGGTGACCTTTGGTGCTGCCCTCTAGTGGTGGGTCATAGACTGCAGTACATGTAAGTGATATTTGGTGCTGCCCTCTAGTGGTAAGTCATAGACTGCGGTACATGTAGGTGACATATGGTGCTGCCCTCTAGTGGTAAGTCATAGACTGCGGTACATGTAGGTGACATATGGTGCTGCCCTCTAGTGGTGGGTCATAGACTGCAGTACATGTAGGTGACATATGGTGCTGCCCTCTAGTGGTGGGTCATAGACGGCAGTACATGTAAGTGACATATGGTGCTGCCCTCTAGTGGTGGGTCATAGACTGCAGTACATGTAGGTGACATATGGTGCTGCCCTCTAGTGGTGGGTCATAGACTGCAGTACATGTAGGTGACATATGGTTCTGCCCTCTAGTGGTGGGTCGTAGACTACAGTACATGTAGGTGACATATGGTTCTGCCCCCTAGTGGTGGGTCGTAGACTACAGTACATGTAGGTGATATATGGTGCTGCCCTCTAGTGGTGGCTCATAGACTGCAGTACATGTAGGTGACATATGGTGCTGCCCTCTAGTGGTGGTTCATAGACTGCAGTACATGTAGGTGACATATGGTGCTGCCCTCTAGTGGTGGTTCATAGACTGCAGTACATGTAGGTGATATATGGTGCTGCCCTCTAGTGGTGGTTCATAGACTACAGTACATTTAGGTGACATATGGTTCTGCCCTCTAGTGGTGGGTCGTAGACTACAGTACATGTAGGTGACATATGGTGCTGCCCTCTAGTGGTGGTTCATAGACTATAGTACATGTAGGTGACATATGGTTCTGCCCTCTAGTGGTGGGTCGTAGACTACAGTACATGTAGGTGACATATGGTTCTGCCCCCTAGTGGTGGGTCGTAGACTACAGTACATGTAGGTGATATATGGTGCTGCCCTCTAGTGGTGGCTCATAGACTGCAGTACATGTAGGTGACATATGGTGCTGCCCTCTAGTGGTGGTTCATAGACTGCAGTACATGTAGGTGACATATGGTGCTGCCCCCTAGTGGTGGGTCATAGACTGCAGTACATGTAAGTGACATATGGTTCTGCCCTCTAGTGGTGGTTCATAGACTGCAGTACATGTAGGTGACATATGGTGCTGCTCTCTAGTGGTGGTTCATAGACTGCAGTACATGTAGGTGATATATGGTGCTGCCCTCTAGTGGTGGTTCATAGACTACAGTACATTTAGGTGACATATGGTTCTGCCCTCTAGTGGTGGGTCGTAGACTACAGTACATGTAGGTGACATATGGTGCTGCCCTCTAGTGGTGGTTCATAGACTATAGTACATGTAGGTGACATATGGTTCTGCCCTCTAGTGGTGGGTCGTAGACTACAGTACATGTAGGTGACATATGGTTCTGCCCCCTAGTGGTGGGTCGTAGACTACAGTACATGTAAGTGACATATGGTGCTGCCCTCTAGTGGTGGCTCATAGACTGCAGTACATGTAGGTGACATATGGTGCTGCCCTCTAGTGGTGGTTCATAGATTGCAGTACATGTACTTGACATATGGTGCTGCCTTCTAGTGGTGGATCATAGACTGCAGTAAATGTAAGTGACATATGGCGCTGCCCTCTAGTGGTGGTTCATAGACTATAGTACATGTAGGTGACATATGGTGCTGCCCTCTAGTGGTGGTTCATAGACTATAGTACATGTAGGTGACATATGGTGCTGCCCTCTAGTGGTGGTTCATTGAGTGCAGTACATGTAAGTGATATTTGGTGCTGCCCTCTAGTGGTGGTTCATAGACTACAGTACATGTAGGTGACATATGGTGCTGCCCTCTAGTGGTGGGTCATAGACTGCAGTACATGTAAGTGATATATGGTGCTGCCCTCTAGTGGTGGTTCATAGACTGCAGTACATGTAAGTGATATATGGTGCTGCCCTCTAGTGGTGGTTCATAGACTGCAGTATATGTAAGTGACATATGGTGCTGCCCTCTAATAGTGGGTCATAGACTGCAGTATATGTAAGTGATATATGGTGCTGCCCTCTAGTAGTGGGTCATAGACTGCAGTACATGTATTTGACATATGGTGGTGCCCTCTAGTGGTGCTTCATTGACTGCAGTACAATACATGTCATTGGCTGGTACTGCTGCCCTCTACTGGTGGGTCATAGACTGCAGTACATGTAGGTGATAGTTATATCTGCCCCCTAATGGTGGGTCATAGACAGCAGTACATGTAGGTGATGGTTATTTCTGCCCCCTAGTGGTGGGTCGTAGACTGCAGTATATGTAGGTGGTGGTTCCTTCTGCCCCCTAATGGTGGGTTATAGACCGCAGTACAATATATTTAGTTGGCTGGTACTGCTGACTTCTAGTGGTGGTTCATAGACTGCAGTACATGTAGGTGATAGTTATATCTGCCCCCTAATGGTGGGTCATAGACAGCAGTACATGTAGGTGATGGTTATTTCTGCCCCCTAGTGGTGGGTCGTAGACTGCAGTATATGTAGGTGACATATGGTGCTGCCCTCTAGTGGTGGGTCATAGACTGCAGTACATGTAAGTGACATATGGTGCTGCCCCCTAGTGGTGGGTCATAGACTGCTGTACATGTAAGTGACATATGGTGCTGCCCTCTAGTGGTGGGTCATAGACTGCAGTACATGTAAGTGATATTTGGTGCTGCCCTCTAGTGGTGGCTCATAGACTGCAGTACATGTAAGTGATATTTGGTGCTGCCCTCTAGTGGTGGGTCATAGACTACAGTACATGTAGGTGACATATGGTGCTGCCCTCTAGTGGTGGGTCATAGACTGCAGTACATGTAAGTGACATATGGTGCTGCCCCCTAGTGGTGGGTCATAGACTACAGTACATGTAAGTGACATATGGTGCTGCCCTCTAGTGGTGGATCATAGACTGCAGTACATGTAAGTGATATTTGGTGCTGCCCTCTAGTGGTGGGTCATAGACTGCAGTACATGTAAGTGACATATGGTGCTGCCCTCTAGTGGTGGTTCATAGACTGCAGTACATGTAGGTGACCTTTGGTGCTGCCCTCTAGTGGTGGGTCATAGACTGCAGTACATGTAAGTGATATTTGGTGCTGCCCTCTAGTGGTAAGTCATAGACTGCGGTACATGTAGGTGACATATGGTGCTGCCCTCTAGTGGTAAGTCATAGACTGCGGTACATGTAGGTGACATATGGTGCTGCCCTCTAGTGGTGGGTCATAGACTGCAGTACATGTAGGTGACATATGGTGCTGCCCTCTAGTGGTGGGTCATAGACGGCAGTACATGTAAGTGACATATGGTGCTGCCCTCTAGTGGTGGGTCATAGACTGCAGTACATGTAGGTGACATATGGTGCTGCCCTCTAGTGGTGGGTCATAGACTGCAGTACATGTAGGTGACATATGGTTCTGCCCTCTAGTGGTGGGTCGTAGACTACAGTACATGTAGGTGACATATGGTTCTGCCCCCTAGTGGTGGGTCGTAGACTACAGTACATGTAGGTGATATATGGTGCTGCCCTCTAGTGGTGGCTCATAGACTGCAGTACATGTAGGTGACATATGGTGCTGCCCTCTAGTGGTGGTTCATAGACTGCAGTACATGTAGGTGACATATGGTGCTGCCCTCTAGTGGTGGTTCATAGACTGCAGTACATGTAGGTGATATATGGTGCTGCCCTCTAGTGGTGGTTCATAGACTACAGTACATTTAGGTGACATATGGTTCTGCCCTCTAGTGGTGGGTCGTAGACTACAGTACATGTAGGTGACATATGGTGCTGCCCTCTAGTGGTGGTTCATAGACTATAGTACATGTAGGTGACATATGGTTCTGCCCTCTAGTGGTGGGTCGTAGACTACAGTACATGTAGGTGACATATGGTTCTGCCCCCTAGTGGTGGGTCGTAGACTACAGTACATGTAGGTGATATATGGTGCTGCCCTCTAGTGGTGGCTCATAGACTGCAGTACATGTAGGTGACATATGGTGCTGCCCTCTAGTGGTGGTTCATAGACTGCAGTACATGTAGGTGACATATGGTGCTGCCCCCTAGTGGTGGGTCATAGACTGCAGTACATGTAAGTGACATATGGTTCTGCCCTCTAGTGGTGGTTCATAGACTGCAGTACATGTAGGTGACATATGGTGCTGCTCTCTAGTGGTGGTTCATAGACTGCAGTACATGTAGGTGATATATGGTGCTGCCCTCTAGTGGTGGTTCATAGACTACAGTACATTTAGGTGACATATGGTTCTGCCCTCTAGTGGTGGGTCGTAGACTACAGTACATGTAGGTGACATATGGTGCTGCCCTCTAGTGGTGGTTCATAGACTATAGTACATGTAGGTGACATATGGTTCTGCCCTCTAGTGGTGGGTCGTAGACTACAGTACATGTAGGTGACATATGGTTCTGCCCCCTAGTGGTGGGTCGTAGACTACAGTACATGTAAGTGACATATGGTGCTGCCCTCTAGTGGTGGCTCATAGACTGCAGTACATGTAGGTGACATATGGTGCTGCCCTCTAGTGGTGGTTCATAGATTGCAGTACATGTACTTGACATATGGTGCTGCCTTCTAGTGGTGGATCATAGACTGCAGTAAATGTAAGTGACATATGGCGCTGCCCTCTAGTGGTGGTTCATAGACTATAGTACATGTAGGTGACATATGGTGCTGCCCTCTAGTGGTGGTTCATAGACTATAGTACATGTAGGTGACATATGGTGCTGCCCTCTAGTGGTGGTTCATTGAGTGCAGTACATGTAAGTGATATTTGGTGCTGCCCTCTAGTGGTGGTTCATAGACTACAGTACATGTAGGTGACATATGGTGCTGCCCTCTAGTGGTGGGTCATAGACTGCAGTACATGTAAGTGATATATGGTGCTGCCCTCTAGTGGTGGTTCATAGACTGCAGTACATGTAAGTGATATATGGTGCTGCCCTCTAGTGGTGGTTCATAGACTGCAGTATATGTAAGTGACATATGGTGCTGCCCTCTAATAGTGGGTCATAGACTGCAGTATATGTAAGTGATATATGGTGCTGCCCTCTAGTAGTGGGTCATAGACTGCAGTACATGTATTTGACATATGGTGGTGCCCTCTAGTGGTGCTTCATTGACTGCAGTACAATACATGTCATTGGCTGGTACTGCTGCCCTCTACTGGTGGGTCATAGACTGCAGTACATGTAGGTGATAGTTATATCTGCCCCCTAATGGTGGGTCATAGACAGCAGTACATGTAGGTGATGGTTATTTCTGCCCCCTAGTGGTGGGTCGTAGACTGCAGTATATGTAGGTGGTGGTTCCTTCTGCCCCCTAATGGTGGGTTATAGACCGCAGTACAATATATTTAGTTGGCTGGTACTGCTGACTTCTAGTGGTGGTTCATAGACTGCAGTACATGTAGGTGATAGTTATATCTGCCCCCTAATGGTGGGTCATAGACAGCAGTACATGTAGGTGATGGTTATTTCTGCCCCCTAGTGGTGGGTCGTAGACTGCAGTATATGTAGGTGGTGGTTCCTTCTGCCCCCTAATGGTGGGTCATAGACCGCAGTACAATATATTTAGTTGGCTGGTACTGCTGACTTCTAGTGGTGGGTCACAGAGTGTAGTACAATACATGTAGTTGGCTGGTACTGCTGACTTCTAGTGGTGGTTCATAGACTGCAGTACATGTAGTTGGTGGTTACTTCTGCCCCCTAGTGTTGGGTCATAGACTTCATCTAGTCTTAACTATAAGACTAACATCCATAGTGTTGTTTTTAACCCTGACACTTCCTGCTATTAATTGTGATGGCGACCTGCTCCTAGCTGCCCCTCCTTTCTAGAACGATATGTCCGTCCCCTGCAGAGCTGCAGTTATTGTATCTGAGCTCTGCCGTCCCTCCCCGCTCCACTCCGGATCCATACCTGCTAATTCCACAGCTTCTTTATTACAGTCAGAACTTCCTCCACACTCCTGGACATGTCATAAAGAAGTTGCGAGTAATGCATAATGTGCTCTGCGGTGTCAGGCATAGAGCAAGGCAGAGCGCAGACGCCACAGTTCAGTGCAGAGTAAACTATGGCAGTGCATTAAAGACTGACTTGGCAAGGGCAGGCCACGCACCCCGATCACAGGCTGCATGGAAGGAGATGTTATCAGGCGGCTGCCTGTTACTAGCAGCCAGGAGCAGCCGATGCCCCCTGATCTGTGACATAACGTCCCAGAAGGAAGGGGGAGCACCAAGGAGCAGATCAATTTCTGTCTTGGATTACAAACAACACTATGGATGTCAGCTTTATAATTGATAAAGTCATGGCCATTAGAATGCTTTTTCATCTCTCTGGAGTAACCTTTTAATAAATCTATACTTGATAAACCCACAAAAAATCATTCTAATTGCAAAACGTGAGGACTTATCCGTCCAGTGCAATATATCAGTCTATATATGTTCTGCAATTGTTTCTATCCTTGTTGTCTTGATAGATAGGTAAGATGGATGGATGGATAAATTCAGTGTGTCCACCCATATCCTGTCCATCGCCATTAACTTGAGAACGGCGGCAGCTATAGGCATAGAAGTGGTGTCTAGGTATAGTAAAGTAGCCATGCGCTACGCAATGAAACCACCTATAGCGCCACCTGGTGGAAAACAACGGAGTTAGCATTTTTATTTCGAAAACGGGACGAGATAGAGAAAAAAAGTGAATGACAAAGTTGTAGGGCATCATCAATTCAATACGAATCGACACCTTGCATACAGAAATGCTGTGATTAGAACATGTAAAGCTCACAAGGCTGCGGACGTGAAGCGATACCTCATGGAGACCTTCCTACAAGTCATTGGGTATGGTGGCTGTGTAGAGTGGCCTCCACGCTCACCTGACCTGACCCCATTGGACTTCTTTCTGTGAGGTCACATGAAAGAGCAGGTGTATGCGACCCCTCCACTAACATTGCAGGACCTACGACGAGGTATCACAGATGCTTGTGCAAACGTGTCACCTACCATATTGCACAACATGCAGCAAGATACAGTATGCTGTCCAGAGTCCAGATGTGCATTGCAGCTGACGGAGGCCATTTTGAGCATCAAAGTTAAATGAGCGCCATATGTGTGACCAGCATTCCATGTTTTGGGGGGTCATGGGTTTCATATCATAGCATTTCTGTATGCAAGGTGTCGATTCATATTCTATTGATGAACTTCAACACTGATCTGTCAGACTAGACTGCCTGAGCTCAACTGTCTACTTTCCCGCCCTGGGCTGTCTAAACCCCTGTGTGGGTGTGCACCAACCGCCTGGCCACATCCACTGGTGTGTCTATATGTCCCTAAGGGGGTGACTAGGCTTTAATGGTTGGCTGGTGTTCCTAAGTGTGGGAGCGGTGTTATGCAGGGGCTTAATTGTGACTACCTGGATTCTCCAGGGCGTCACACAGCCACCATACCCAATGTCTCGTAGGAAGGTCTCCATGAGGCATCGCTTCACGTCCCCAGCCTTGTGAGTGTTACACGTTCTAAACATAGCATTTCTGTATGCAAGGTGTCGATTCGTATGAATTGATGATGCCCAACAACTTTGTAGTTCACCTTTTTTCTCTATCTCGTTCTGTTTTCGAGATAAAAATGCTAACTCCGTTGTTTTCCACCAGGTGGCGATATAGGTGGTTTCATTGCGTAGGGCATGGCTACTTTACTATACCTAGACACCACTTCTATGCCTATAGCTGCCGCCGTTCTCAAGTTAATGGCGGTGGACAGGATATGGGTGGACACACTGTAGATCAGTGTTTCTTAACTCCAGTCCTCAAGACCCACCAACAGATCATGTTTTCAGGTCTTCCTCAATATTAGACCGGGAATAATTCCATCACCTGTGCGACATTAAGGAAATCCTGAAAACCTGATTGAGGAAAATCTGAAAATATGATCTGTTGGTGGGTCTTGAGGACTGGAGTTGAGAAACACTGCTGTAGATAGATACGGGGCCAGTATACCATTGATTCATCCTGTGCAGGGGGCCAGAAGGTAATGGGGGTCACTTCTACCTCCAGCACAGCTTGTGTTATAGACAGCTCTATTTTACCGTCTTGGGCCCCTATACTGTTTTCGCACAGGGCTCGTCATCTATCCGTGTCCAGCACTAGATACATAGAGTTAAAAAATCAGCACCTTACAAAACCAGTGGCTGGTTACGGATACAAGCCTCGGGGTACCAATTCCAGATCCTATTCACGTACTGTATAAATAAAGAAAAGCAGCCAAAATGTCAGCATTAGCGGAGCCGCCTATTCTTTTTTACATAGATGCTGATCCGGTTAGGAGGCTCATTTCCATTTCACCTACTGAAGATTTTCTCAGCTCCTTATCTGCCGAATTATTGTACTTTTTGCTAATTATTAGTCTCCACACATATACATTATAGGTTACAGAAATGTTTTCTATTGGCGCCATTTTTTCGGTTCTGCGTCCCTTTTAGAGCTATTTTATATTTGTTGTTTGCCTCTGATATTTATATGAATCAGGACATTTACTGTATGGGTAACATACACTTCTCCATGATTTCGGAGGAATCTTTATTATATAAGGGCAGAAATCTCCGAGGCTGGGAGACTTGGGCGCAGGAGATGTGGAAATGACTGTATTTCAGTTTCTAGGCTGCAGATTTATTTATACGGGAATCTCCAGACTTGGTGTTCTCACTGATTGCCGTACATACTTCATCATGTCCCCCAGGACCTCATCCTCCTGGCGGCACGCGATGTGTGGAGCTGGAATAGCCGAGCGTCATTATCACGCCGCACACTTCGTGTAACACCCCCACCCCCTCACCCTAATGAGTCCGCCACCGTCTACCTGGCAGCCTCTAGTGTGTGAATTTCATCCACTTTCTATGTTAGCGTGAATAAAATATATATGTAATTATCGACTTAGCAGTCGGAGATCAGATTAACCCTTCCAAAGTCAAAATTTGCTATAAAAGGTCCTTATGTTCATCCCTATAATTAATTCCCAATTTCAATTTATGTGGTATATTCAGTTTTACCTCTTTTTTTTTGCACTTTGCCGCCTATATTGTACTTCACAGCAGCATTCACAATTCTGCAAAACTTTATCCCACAGAGGCTGAATGGAGATGGAACTCCAAAGGGCAGTTAGACAAAAGCCCACAAGAGGGCGCACCAGAAAGAGTAGTCAGCAAGCATTAAGGGTGCTTTATAAGCTGCGACATCGCTAACGATATGTCGTCGGAGTCACGGTGTTTGTGACGCACATCCGGCGTCGTTAGCGACATCGCAGCATGTGACAACTCTGAGCGACCTAAAACGATCGCAAAAGAGGTGAAAATCGTTGGTATAGGAGAGGTCGCTCCAACACCAAAAATCGTTGACAGGTGAATAGCGAGGTTGTTTGTCGTTACTGCGGCAGCACACATCTCTATGTGTGACACCGCAGGAACGAGGAAACTCACCATACTTGCATCCCGCCAGCAATAAGGAAGGAAGGAGGTGGGCGAGATGTTCGCCCTGCTCATCTCCGCCCCTCCTCTGCAATTGGGTGGACACTTAGTGACGTCGCTATGATGCCAAACGAACCGCCCCCTTAGAAAGGAGGCGGTTCGCCTGTCACAGCGACGTCACTAGGCAGGTAAGTACGTGTGACGGGTGTAAGCGATGTTGTGCGCCACGGGCAGCGATTTGCCCGTGACACACAACCGACGGGGGCGAGTACGCTTGCTAGCTATATCGGTACCGATATCACAGCGTGTAAAGTACCCTTAAGTCTAAACCGGGATGTCACGTCAATTCAGGGGGGAGCGAGAAAGCCATAAAAAGGTGGAAGCAAAAGGGTCAACAGCCGAGAAGTCACGTCAAAAGCCAAAGAGGGGAAGCAGAGTCGAGGTCAGGAAACGTTACCGAGGTCAGAGGCCAGGAAAGCAAGTACAAAGAGGGAGAGGAGACCGAGACACAGAACGGGACCGGGGTCAGGTACACAGGGCGGACAAACAGTACAAGGGAACGGAGGTCAGGGAGAGGAAAACTGGGTAGCGGGACAGATCAGGGCAAACTCACAAGAACCAGTTGGGCATGCTGCAGAGCAGGAACTATTACTGGCGGCGTTCCAGAGGAATCCACACCATGATAAAGCGGTGTGAGCCCAAAACAAGGCACAACTGAGCAGACCCCTCTCACCTGAGCGTCCAGCTATAGTCATGACATCCCACTGCTTTAATCCCATTGCTTTAACCTATGGATTTTTAACCCTTGTAACCTCTTGCTACCCATACCATAAATTTGGCTGATTTTTTGGGACTAGTTTAGTCCATGTTTTAATCTTTGAGAATGTATAAAATAATACTGGAGAATTTTGTCTGAAGTAGGGCAGTAACAAGGCAGAATTCAGGATTCAGTGTCCTGAGCAATAAGGAATGTGGTCAGAGGAGTCAGGTACGAGTGTTTATTTTTGTAGCTTTTATGCTTTTCAATCTGCTTTGCAAAAGGAGAGGAGAGGTCTCCAAGACAGGGGAGACATTGCCTCCCTGGCGAAGTGTTTATTTAATATCGTTACATAATCCCTCATTTCGGAGCGTGTTGACAGTAATATTTTTCTTCTTACTAACATTCATTTACAGCCAAAAAAAGACTTTTCAAAGAATCCAAATAATCCCAACTCTAATTCTAATGCAATTATATTTGCAGCAATTATTTACAAATCATTTTATGTGATTTTCATGAGTATTTAAAGTTTTAAAATCCACATTGTTGAAGACCCCAAGAGACAAAAATAATAAAAGAGGCTTAGACTAGTGAAAACATCACCTTTAGCTTATAGCAATTACTTACTGAGATAAATAGTAACAGTTAGAACTTCCCACAAAAAGACAAAAGCTAAATGCAAGTTAACTCCTAGCGATGATTACATCTAAAGGTCTATTTTACACAATATTATTGTCAAAAATGTTGTAGCTCCATCATGAAGCTTCAACATGTACATATAACATTAACATAAGGCTTATCAACCCGTGGCCAAAATTTGGGCACGTCAGCAGGACCCATTGCGGTTCCACTAAACTAATCTTGATGACAGAGAGTAGTAGAATGAGGGTTTCCAGGCCGCGCCAATGACAACCAACTTTAAGTTGTTAGATTAATGTTGCTTTTATTCCAATTACAGGTCTACGCGTTTCGGAAGGTACCCCTTCCTTCTTCAGGACCAGATGGCAAGAAAACATCAAATCACTAAACTAATCTTAGATTACCATAGCGTACTAATGTGATCTAAGCCTGTATCAGTACTAAGGGAAATTTAAATCTCTTTATACTTTTTTTTAAGGATTGCTCAATGTACAATAATATTACTTTAGTCATCTCCTGTGCCGACGATGGTTGACAGGGGCTCACATGACATTGTTATTAGGGATGAGCGAATGTATTCGCCACTATTCGGTATCCGACGGATAACAGGCTATTCGCGCCCTTCGGTATCCGACGAAAAAAACAACATCCACTCCGATACTTTTATTTTCATTTCTGATCGCCTGGTGCCTGGAGGAGAGAGAGAATACCGTTTCTGTCTTTTCCCATCCATTTCAGCCTTTTCCTCAGTCACCACAGCTCGCCGTTAGGTCCAACGTTAAATCATTCAGGTTTCCCAAAGGCTTACATTGCGCATCGAATATTCGCGAATAGTGGAATAGCACTGACCTTTTCTTCGGATATTCGCGAAGACGGATATTTTGGTATTCGATCATCCCTAATTGTTATGTCAGTTAAGCAGTTCTGACTTCCTCTGAATGTTAGCTTCATCTGAAGGAAGTGAGATTGTATCAGCCCAATAGCCGCTGCTAATTGGCTGCAGGGCTCATGTAACAATATCATGCAAGCTCAAGGGGACCCGGCGGGGACATCACTGGAACGGTGCCTGCATCGGAGGTGAGTACAGGTTGTTTTTTTATATGGGGAAATATAGCAATTGAGAAGAGATTGTCTTACTTTGAAAGCCTCACAAAAATTAGTATAATGTGGTTCTGTTCTACATAGAGCCATTATAGATCCCATATAGGTGCATGAGGTAGTATGTGCCTTCAAAGTCAGGATATCGCCAATACTTATATCTTCCTCGATAATTACTATATATGCATGAACCATTATGATGTTGACTATCCCAATGATGATTTGACCTTCATGTGGATTGACGTCAGCTTCTGGTCTTCTGGTCCTCGTCTGACTTTAAATCGCCTACTACCCTGTTGAAGAGGACTTCTCACCACTGCCCGTGAAAGCCATGATGGCACTCGATGAACTCTAATCCTTAATCCAATGGTTTCCTTATCTAACTCCTATGTGTTATTTACAACAAATAGCATAGTTGGCAGCATAGAGCAATTGTCAGATCTTTTAGATGCATTCTAGAAATAACTTTCATTAGTGCATTTGATAAATTCTTCTCGCCTTAAGAAGCCACATTGTTTCGCCTTATCTGGGACTTCACAGCTTTATTATGGCCATACATAATACTGCATTCACTGATGCCTGCCTTTGTCAGTGATATTCCCTTATATAATTTAGATTTTATCTGTTTACATTATGACATTAAGGGGTACTTTGCACACTACGACATCGCTAGCCGATTGTACTGATGCCGAGCGCGATAGTCCCCGCCCCCGTTGCAGCTGCGATATCTTGTGATAGCTGCCGTAGCAAACATTATCGCTACGGCAGCTTCATATGCACTCACCTGCCCTGCGATGTCGCTCTGGCCGGCGAACCGCCTCCTTCCTAAGGGGGCGGGTCGTGCGGCGTCACAACGACATCACACGGCAGGTGGCAAATAGAAGCAGGGGGGCGGAGATGAGCATGACGTAAACATCCCGCCCACCTCCTCCCTTCCTCATTGCAGGCGGGACGCAGGTAAGGAGATGTTCCTCGCTCCTGCGGCTTCACACACAGTGATGTGCGCTGCCGCAGGAACGAGGAACAACATCGTAACATCGGTCCTTCCGGAATTATAGAAATGACCGACGCTACACCGATCATACGATTTCGACGCTTTTGCGCTTGTTAATCATAGTAAAAACGATTCACATACTCCGATGTCGACAGCGACCTGCGCACCTGCGATGTCGTAGTGTGCAAAGTACCCCTAAGAGTCAATCTTGACTGTTGGAGTTTTGGCTAAGCAATTGCATACCCAGTGTCTTTGTTGTGTGTAGATAAGGGTGCTTTTCATATATTTTATCCACATTCTGTGTGTCTATGTACAATACATATATCTTCTAATATTATAAATTACCATATTTTTCGCTTTATAAGACACACGCCAAATTTAGAGAAGGAATATAGAAAAAAAATGTAATGTTAAAATGAGGGTCCGTTTTATAATCCTAGTGCTTCTTATAATAGGTCACCAGGGGGCAGCATTGATGGTGGAGCGGCTCAGGAGGGTCACAGGAGGCATGGTCGACAATGCTGCGGGCTCAGAGGAGAGTGTCGTGGCTCTGGAGGGTCAGTGGATGAAGGGTCGGTGATGTTGCGGGCTCAGAGGAGGGAGTGTCGCAGCTCAGGAGGGTCAATGATAATGCAGGCTCGGGGGCATCGCGGCGGCTGTGGACAGCATTGATCTGACGGCATACTGTGATCTCCATTGATCTGCCGGCGGTTGACGCAATGGACTTGCACGTGCGCAGATTGTCCTCCGCAACCATTTTCTTGAAGTCCATCATGTCAAGCGTCGGCACTTCAATGGAGCCTGCAGAGCACCGGCAGATCAATGGCGCCCACCATTGCGATACCTCCGGGTCCACAGTTATCGCTGACCCTCCGTCCTGTGACTCTTGAGTCGCTCCATTGTAGTGACACTCCCTCCATCTTCGAGCCTCAGTATCACCGACCCTGCGCCACCTCTACTGCCCCAGTAAGGCCCAACCACAGTTTAAGACACATCCCCATTTTGCCCTTAGTTTTTGGTGAAAAAGTGGGTCTTATAATCCAGAAAATAAGGTATTTACTTTATTATTGCCTTCTATACATGGCTTATTAGTGTCAATGTATTTAGTGTCTAGAAAATGTGTCTTTAGTTATTTTATGAGTGGTCTTACTCAATATTTACTTTGCTACAAATCCTTGGGGTCTTGTGAGTGGCCATTGCGGTACCCTTTATATTTTAGTGGTATGTGCTGTCCTGTCTTCTATAGCAAGCCATATTTTTCAAAGAAGAGAAACTGGAAAAAAAAAAAGGTTTTCTTAGTAATCACTCACTGCTTAATGGTGTGTCAATCAACAAACATAAAACCATGTATTGTTTAAAGGAGTTGTTCACAATTAATAAAACATGGCTACTTTTTTCACAAAACAGTGCTACGTCTGTCTACTAGTTGTGTATGGTGAAACAGCTGAGCTGCTTTCATTTCTATAGAGCTGAGCTTCAAACACTACAACCTATGGATCAGTGGGGAGCCTTCTTCTAAAGAAAGTAGCCATGTTTTTCTAAGGCTAGGTTCACATTTCCGTTGTTTTAAATCCGTCAGGTCCGTCAGCAATGGATCAGTCAATTTTTAGTTGTCAACTGACGCAACGGATGTGTTAAAAATGTGTGAAAAACTGATCCATCGCGTCCGTTACATCCGCTGTGCATCCGTTTTTTGACGGATCAGTCATGATCCGTTTGTGTTTGGGACAGCCCAGTGGGTGTGCCAAACATGCTGGGCATGCTCAATAGAGCATGACGGAATCCAGCACTGGATTATGTCTTAAGACGGATTACGACGGAATCCAGCACCATAGACATACATTACAAGCGTGACGTACTGCGACGGATTCCTGCGCGGTGCGTCAATTTTGACGGCCAGAAAAACGTTACATTCTGCGTTGTTTCCGCCCCGCGGTCAGTCCAAAAACAACTGACCGCGGCGCAGCGGATGCAACGCAAGGTAATCAGTTGCAATCCACCATTAAGGGGACTTTCACACTTGCGTTCAGCGGAGTCCGTCACTATGGAGAATAGCGCAGTCCGTTAACACACTGCGCTATTCTCCATAGACTTGTATGGACAACGCACTGTAACGCAAGTGTCAGCGTTGCATCTGCTGGATGACGCAGCGTCGTTATTTTGATGCTGCGTCGGGCGGAAGGAACGCTGCATGTAGTGTTTTTTTGAGCGACAGAAACCTTTATTTTTCACTGCGCATGCTTTTTTTTTTTTTTAAATCGCAGAAACTTTATTTTGTTTCTCGGTGGCCGAACGTTCAACTGAGCGCCCGGCCGCCGGCATGTGAGAGCGATCAGCTGAGCGCCCGGCGGCATATGAGAGTGCTCAGCTGAGCGCCCGGCCGCCAGCATGTGAGAGCGCTTAGCTGAGCGCCCGGCCGCCGGCATGTGAGAGCGATCAGCTGAGCGCCCAGCTGCCGGCTATTGGGAGCAATCAGCTGAGCGCCCGGCCGCTGGCATGTGAGAGTGATCAGCTGAGCGCCCGGCCGCCGGCATATGAGAGTGCTCAGCTGAGCGCCCGGCCGCCAGCATGTGAGAGCGCTCAGCTGAGCGCCCGGCTGCCGGCTATTGAGAGCGATCAGCTGAGCGCCCGGCCGCCGGCTATTGAGAGCGATCAGCTGAGCGCCTGGCCGCCGGCATGTGAGAGCGCTCAGCTGAGCGCCTGTCCGCTGGCATGTGAGAGTGCTCAGCTGAGCGCCTGGCTGCTGGCATGTGAGAGCACTCAGCTGAGCGCCTGGCCGCTGGCATGTGAGAGCACTCAGCTGAGCGCCTGGCCGCTGGCATGTGAGAGCACTCAGCTGAGCGCCCGGCCGCTGGCATGTGAGAGCACTCAGCTGAGCGCCTGGCCGCTGGCATGTGAGAGCGCTCAGCTGAGCGCCCGGCCGCTGGCATGTGAGAGCGCTCAGCTGAGTGCCCGGCCGCCGGCTATTGAGAGAGAGCAGCTGATCGTTCACAATAGTCTGCTGCTGGTAAAACTGTAAAGAAGAAAAAAAAAAAACAAATAAATAAAAAAAAAAAAAGCTTTCCGTTGTTTTGTACGATCCATAGCATCCGGTGCATCCGTCACACAACCCAATGCAAGTGTGAGAGTAGCCTTATACAAGTCTATGGGACACAATGGAATCCGCTAAACGGATTGCGTTGTTTACCATAGCCGCGGATTGTGACTGATACATTTTAACGGAACTGTGAACCTAGCCTAACCTTGTAAAACCCCGTTAAAATGTAGAATGAAGCCAGTAATGTTTTTTTCCTTAATTCCAGGAAGATCCTTTTATCTTTCTCTCGGGCTACTTCTCTTACTTTCCATTAATTAGACCCTCTTGATGAAGCTCTGAAGGGCACGTTCATAATTCATCTTCATGTTATCTTTTCTGTAAGACTCTGTCTTGTGAAACTATAGCAATCGGAAAGCTCCACTTATATAATTTAGCACTAGCGGCCAGCCTTGGCTTCCTATATGTTCCTGAAATCAAGACTATAGCCTTGGAAAAGTGATTTTCGTTTGAGATATCGCCCGGTGGATTGGATGGACCACATGGAGCAATCAAGCGTTTGCTTTTCAATTTAATGGCTGGCTTATTTTTCATTTTTCATTTTTTTTTTATAGAGAAACAAATAAAATGTAATCATCAATATGGCAGTAGGACTGAATATCGCTGTGTCCTGGCTGTACGGCCAAAGGGTTCATGACCACGTCGTTAAAATCATTCAGGTATAATGTATTACCTATTTAGCCGAGAATATAAATGGGACACATTTACGGAGGTTGAATTACAATCTGCGGAAGCTCATAGACTTCTATGGGACCATACTGTACTTTTCTGATTTCACTTAGTTTTTACCAATAGAATATCCAATCAAATATGGTTTCATAAAATAAGTCATATTTTCTTTGTCCTCTATATGTCACGGGTGTGTAACAGATGACAGACAGTCATCTGGTTTCTGGCCTTAGAAGGTCACAGTGTTTGGCTGCGCAGAATTCTCCCTGACTTTCCATTCTTCCTGCAGTCATTATTCATTGTACTAGGAAGCTTTCCTGCTGGATTCATCTCTCTCCCTTTTGGACCCAGCAGGAGATTGCCTTCTACCCATCATCAGCATTTTTTTGGTGCTTAAATACCCCTTCTTTCCTTGGACTGGTGCTAGTGATATTGTCAGTTCATTCAAGCCTTGGTTGCAAGCAGGTGGCTTGTACTCCTCTGTAGTATTGTTTCTGAAAACTTTGCTGAACTTCCACTGGTGTTATCTGTGGATAAGTAGTTCATGCACTTTCCCCCTGCATGTCCTCCTTGTGTCTGCTATGGTGTTTAGTGGGATAAGAACCAGAAAGACCAGGAGTTTTTATAGGCAAAAATAGACAATCTTTATTAATACAAAATGTACACAATTAGAAAAATATACGGAGATTAAAATAGTGCTATAAGGGGAAAAGACACCCAGAGACGCGTGGGACAAAAAAGCACTCTCATGTAGGTATCAGAAAATATGGGT